>NW_024412467.1:11250926-11319797 GCF_014898765.1 Herpailurus yagouaroundi
GCCCGCCCCCTACAGGCCGCGCGCGCGCGCCCGCCCGGCCCCGGCCCAGCCCGCCTCGACCCCCGCGCGCCCTCCCCTCTGCTGCCGGCTCGAGCACGTCGGGAACACGGGCTCCGCTCCCCTGGCGTCAACTCGTGCTCTGCCTCCCGCGGCCGCCGCCAGCCACCGGCTTGCGGCCGGACGCCCGCACTCGACACAATCCACTGACCGCCAGCAACAAAAAATCCCACCCCTCACAGCTCTCCAACTTAGCGAGGTCTGGGATGGGGTCCGGGGGAAGGGTGGGGGCGGCGGAGGCGGTTCTTGTCCAAGTTCTACCCCATTTGCTTTGTGGCTGCACCCGGATCGGACGTGCCCCGGGAAGGCGTCCACGCTCCAAGGCAAGGTTGTCTCCATGCAGTTTCTACAGCCCGAGTTTAAACTAGTCCTTTGCATTCTACCCAGCCCTCTGCAATGCGGATGTATTTTAAATCTTAAATTCTTTAGGGAACAGCTTTTTAAGTTGGGCTTGATTATTTAACATTGCATTTCTTTCATAGTTGAAGTTTACGTGCCTAGATTAGAATCAGCCCTCTAGAAGAGGCATTCAGCTTTTTCATTAAATGTATTTTTTTTTTACAAAAACCAGTGCCCGAAGGTCATCTCCCATTACACACATCACACTGCTCAAAAAGGCAAAATATTAACACCAATCTGTCGACTCGACTCAAATAAAACTTTCTCATAACGTTGCATTATTCCAAATGTATGTTCATTTGGGCTTTTTTTTTTTAATGGATTCTTTGATTTAAAGCATGCAGCTAATCACCGATCACTCGAGTGCATATTTGGTTAATCCTCCGTCCCCTTCTACCCTCCCTCCCCCCAAACTTAAAAAAAAAAAAAGCCATACACAAAACAAAAACACTCCCCATGCCAATCAAAACGTAGCTGTACTATGCACAAAACAAATTTAACTATTCCAAACCATTTAAATCTCTGAATAATCACCCAATTTCAGAAGCCCAGTTAACAGGGAGAATTTATTTGTAGTCACTTACACATGCATTCACATACCTACTTAAAAACATTAGCTATATTGTATGTCTTTCCCCCCTAAAACTGGAAACCATGAATTTTTAAACAAAACCAGTCCCATTATTAAAGTCAATCCCAACAAATGCGTTCGCTGTAACATGATTCCCAACTGGTTTACGTTGCGAACCAAATAAGCCAAAACGACCACATACATTAAATTTGATGTGCCAGTGCAAGGAACAAGAACGCCATAATCGGACCCTCGGTTGCAACTTAAAGGGCTTCCAACACACACGCGTTCCACGATTTTCCAAATAACATTAATAATAACAACACAAGATCATTTGCATGCAAAGTGCAATATGGGGCCAAATCCGCCCGAGAATGCAGTTTAGTTACATTACCGCAGCCCCCACCCCCCCCCCCAGCTCCACCAAAATCCCTTGCCTTTCATCTAAAACTAGATTATGGTTGTGTCATTCGAGGTCAATTTATTCACTTGAGGTATCGCTACACCAATCTGTTTTTTCATCCAAACTAGGCAGAGACGACTTTGCCTGAAAAGCCCTCTTTCAGAAAAGAAAGAAACAGCCTTATCGGACGCTGTGTTTAAAACCCTTCAGCTGCAGAATTATCTATAAACTTGACATTCAGAGCCATTGCTTAAAACTGCAAGTCAAAGGATGTGTTGTTAAGAGCACTTACGTATTTCTTCTGAATGATATTCCTCTTGGGTCTTTCCTTGCTCATTCTGAGATCCAAATGCTGATTGCAAAAGGGGACAATTGCTTCATGAATTTAAAGCCGTCAGAAATTTGCAAAAAAATATCCTGGTGGTTTTTATTGTTGTTGGTGGTGGTTGATCTTGTAATCCGACTTTTCTTCCTCTTCCCCCAAAGCCCGATTCGCCTTGAAATAAATCCGAAATTGGGAAGGAAAAAAAAAAAAAAAAGAGCCAAAGACGAACGAAGCAAACAAAAAAAAATTCACTTTAGTAAAACACTCATAATGGAAAATTTCCCCCGAAACACACACACACAAAAAAAACCGACGCCCTTCACTCCCCCCCTTTTTCCTCCAAAAACTACATCAGCGAAACGTGAAGGTCCTTAGTGTCTGATCTGTAGTTACATCTTGGAAAAGAAAAGGGAAAGATAAATAAAAAATGTTGGAAGTCACGTTTGTGCTGCAGCAGCAGTGCGAGCAGAAGAGTCAACTCCAGCGGCGGCGGCGGCGGCGGCAGCACCACAGCGAGGGCTCGCCGAGTCTCTTTTTTCCAAGCCCCCTAACCAATGAGAGAGAGGCTATCCAGCCCAACTTTAAATGGACTCTGCTTTTATACAAGTTAGGGCTCCTCGGGTAATTCCCCGACGGACGCTAGCCGAAAACTCACACAGCTGAGCCACCAGGCGCCCGCCTACTCCGGCGCCGACCGACCCTGGCCCAGTCCAAAGGACCCCGACAGCCCCGTCGACTAGACACCCGAGAACCTTCGACGAAGCCTTCCCGGGCAACCCCCCAGGCATCGCTCCCACGCCGAATCTGGGAGTGGAATTGAGAGAGGCTCCCTAGCCCAATGCATGGCACGCTCGGTCGCTCCACCTCACCCCCTTTCCCCAGCTTGCCGCTCACCCCACAGCCGCCACACGCCAGCCCGCGCCACTGCCCTCGCGTCTACCTGCAGCGGGGCTGCTGGATACGAGTGCCCCAGGACTCCCGGCCCCGGGGAGAGCCGCCTATTCCCGGGGCACCTTAGAATGGTCCCCTTGATCTTCTGGAAGTTGTAGTCCCCCGACTACAAAATGGCTATGGCCACGGGAGCTGCAAACTACAATTCCCAGCCTGCCCCGCAAGCCTGTCACTCAACTCCCCTCCCTCCTCCTCGCCCCCTCCCCCTCATCGGCCCTGCCAACAAACGCTTGGATGTGTCCCGCGTGTGACACTGCTAGAGGCTGGCTCGGGATTGGCCCGCAGAGCGTGTGGTCCGCGAGCGAGGAACTCCCCACGCCGGCCCGCCCCCGCCCCCCGGGCCCCGGCCCCCCTCCCCCGGCGGCGCCCCGCCCCCACCCGCGGCGCGAACCGCCTGTGGAATCGAGGAATCGCGCGCGCGCCGGCCCGAGCCGAACGGCGGGGGAGGGACGCGAGGCTTCCTGGGGGAAGGCCTCGGAGCGTGGCGGCGCGGGGGGCGGTGTCGGCGAGGGGTTGGAGCCCGTCCTAAGGAAAACTGGGCCACGCACCAAGAGGAATCCTCGGTGCGAACTAGTTGATCGGCGGCGCCTGCTGCCTGTGCCGCGCAGCCGGTGTCAGCTCAGGACACCGCCTCGCGTATTCGCACACGGCGTGCTGCGGCCGGGCCCGGGGTAGGCTGAGGTCACCTCGGCCGGCGCCCCGCAGCCGCACGCGCTGGAAGGCCACCTCCCGGCGCGGCACGCGGCCCGCCGGCCGAGCACGGCGTCGGGGGTGGCCGCCTCTTGCAAGAGATCACCCCCCCCCCACACACACACCCGGAGGGACCCGGCTGGAGCTCTGCGCGGGGAGGCGTGTCTGGCATCAGGGGTGCCCGCGAGCGAAGGGAGGCCGACGCGTTGAGGTTCGAAACGAGTGGAATATGGAGACCGAGCCGTACGGCCATGCAAACTGCAGGGAAGCATCTGGATCACCGAATGCCAGGAATATCAACCGCGCTGGCCACGCGGGAGCCGCCTTCTACCTGCCTCTGCCCCCCCTGCTGTGGTTCTTTGGTCGCTGCTGTGAATGAAGGAGCAGGCCCCGCGTTATCTCCTCCGGGCCTTCGCCCTTAGTAACAACTTTGTGGAGTCTGACGCAGCCATTCTGCATCATAAATGTGCTTGTTTCGACTGTGGCTGCAGAGAAGTGATGTTTTAAATTATTCCTCTCGGACTCCCCTCTGAGGACGTGAAAAGTGGGGTCATCAGACTCCCCCCCCGTGCTCCTCGCTACACGTCGTAACTCTCCTTCCCATTCCGTAGATTCTCCTAACCTTGAAAGTATAAATACTCGCTTAACACAATTGTTAGATTTTTTTGTGTGTGTGTGGCACTGTTTCAGGAGGTCACCGTGGTCTAGAAAGGTCTCCGAAACTGGTGGAGAGAGACCTGGATTCGGATCAGACCTCAGACCTCGCTGAAAGGCCACCGGCCGCTTCTCCGAGCTCCTCATTTGCCTCCTCCACAAATTCGTGATGACCAAACCTCGCGGGGAGGATTATGTAATAACATTAACCTAGCTAAGAACCAGCCACGTTATAGGAAGCTTTCAGCAAATGCACTAAAAAATGCCTTTTTCAGATGCTTTTTAGTTATCACTCTACCTCTTTAAAAACTCGGGATGCCTCCTAAAAAATAAATTTGTCTTACAAAATTTCACAGTCAGAAAACTAAATGACCTTCTGTGCCTTAATACTGCAAAACTTGCCTGCTGGTGCCATTTGCTGGGGGAGGACTCAATAGAACAGACTCTACTTTTCAGTCGTGACCACCCAAGTGACTTTATGGTTAGGTTACAACGAGGTGTTTTCAAAAGATTTTCTGATCATTATGACCGAGGTCTGCACTCCTCCACAGTGTTATGGTGTTAACCAGTTTTCTGGAGGTTTAATGTCAGATCTGTCATTCCCCAGGCAAAATATTAAAGAACAAAGGTGGGTTTCTTCTTGGATCCCAGAGCTAGCCCTGAGGCTGGGCGTGTCCGTCCCAGGCCCGAGGACTCCCCTGCTGGGATACCAACCAACTCCCAGGCACCACAGGCACAAACTAAAAACCCTTCTAGTTGAGGCTTGAGGGCAGGAGAAAGGAAGGAATTTGCTCATTTCCAAAAGATTTGGAGAACATTAGTTGTTGTTTTCCCTGAAAGGGAAAATGGATTTGGCTTTTTGGTGATTGAAAGCCTTTCCTGTTGGGGACGGCACTGTGTCCCGGAGAACACCCTTTCCCCGCAACCTTGGCAAAGCCATATATTACCTTTCCTTTTTGTCCTCCTGTTGTGTGTTTCCTATAATCTACTTCACTTTTTCTCCTGATGATTTTACCTCCTCATAGCACTTCCGTTGATGTCTCCGAGTCGGGTAGGAGATGACGGCAGGCAGGGTGGAGGGAAGACCTCACTGGGGGCATTGCTTCTACAAGGACCTGCCAGCACTGTCGCACTGTCGTCATCCCTGAAGACAGAGTGAAAGCCTTAAAGTCCTTTGTTAAGAAACACACAGCTGAGTACAAAAGGCAGACTTAACAGTGGATTGTGATACCTCTAAAAAGTGCTAATTAGCAAATGGAAAAATGTGCTAAAGGGAACACATGACAGAGGTGACCAGGAACTAGGGAGTTTTGAAGGATGAATAGGGGTTTAGCAGGATGAAGTAAGCCAGACTGCTTCACAGCAGAGAAGAAAAAACAAAATCATGAGAACTCCAAAAACATACCAAACTGATGGCTAGGACCCAATTTTTGTTTGGGAGTGATTTAAAGATGATGCTGGGAGGTAAGCAGGAGCCAGGATCAGAAAAGGCTCTGTATGCCATGCAAAGGGAGTTTGGACTTTGCCTGTAGGCTAAAAAGAACCTTAGAAGGATTTTCACTAGAGGAATAAAGCAGATTTGCATTTTTGGAAAGTAATTCTGCTCGTGTGGGAGATGAAATTGAGAATCAGAGAAAAGAAAGACACCAGAAGCAGGCAGACCTAGAAACCAGTTGCAAGGTTACCGCATAAACGAGGTGAGAAATGGTTACGATCTGACTCCAGTGGCTGAGGAAATACCATAGAGAGCAGAGAACAGGTTGAGAAATATTTAGAATGTCAAAAGTCCAATGGACTTGGGAACTGGTTAGCTGGAAGGAATGGTGATTAACAGGGTAGAGTCTATCCTCCCCTACCCTTCCCTAAGATTAGGGAAAACCTAATCTTACCTTAGTTTATACTTTTTTACATTTAGATCAATTACCTACTCTGGGAAGAATGGGAACACGAAGTGAAAGAGGAAGAGGTAGCAAATCATCAGACACAAATAAGAGCAGGCACTCACCATTCTGGGTTCAAATCTGTGCCGGAAATCATATTTAGTTAAGCATTCTAGTCCGCCCTTTGGTTTACCATAAGAAATGACAGGCAAAGAATCGTAAGTTAATAAAGACCAAGGACACGGGACACCTGGCTGCCTCAGTCAGAGGAACGTGCGACTCTTGATCTCAGGGTCATGAGTTCGAGCCCCACATTGGGCGTAGAGATTACTTAAATTAATAAATATTTTTAAAAAATAAAGTAGCGCCTGGGTGGCTCAGTCAGTTCAGTGTCCGACTCTTGACCTCGGTTCAGGTCCTGATCTCGGGGTTGTGACTTCAAACCCCGCACTGGGCTTCGCACTGGGGGTAGAGCCTATTTAAAAAAATAAAATAAATAAAGTAGCCAAGTAGAGAGCAATAATCCATCGTCCTATATTATACGCATATTGAAATTTCCTTCTTAATGCAGGGGATGGCCCAGGTTATCCCACATGCTTCCAAAAACCAATCACATCCGTGGTTCTCCCAAGGAATACCGAGATTCACCTTCCCCGGGAAGCCTTAACGGCACATATAACACCCCTTTATTTTGTATACTTACTTGCTACCATTCTCCAATTTTGTCTTCTGTTCCCATCTCTTCTCTCCAAATAAGAAATTAACTTTCCAAAGTCAGAGACCATGTTGCCTACTTGTCATATCTTCCCCCAAGCTCTAGAGACTTCATAGAATTTGGAAGTGGCCAATGCATGTTTACTGTTGGATATTTCACCAAAACTGTAATGCCCAATCATTTAGACTATGGCCAGCTGCTTTATCTCACTATCATCTCCAGTTCCATTTTGGAACACTACTTTCTTCCTCTTGCAATATCCAAATTCATCCCCAGCTACAGTCCTATCTCCAGTTCAGCCTGGCTGTTTGGCTGTCTGGTTCCTGCATTCTTATAGTCCCTATTACTTGAGCCACTTTTTTTTTTTTAATTTTTTTTCAACGTTTATTTATTTTTGGGACAGAGAGAGACAGAGCATGAACGGGGGAGGGGCAGAGAGAGAGGGAGACACAGAATCGGAAACAGGCTCCAGGCTCTGAGCCATCAGCCCAGAGCCCGACGCGGGGCTCGAACTCACGGACCACGAGATCGTGACCTGGCTGAAGTCGGACGCTTAACCGACTGCGCCACCCAGGCGCCCCGAGCCACTTTTTTTTTTAAATAATAACTGTGTATATGTAAGATGTACAACATATTTTGATATGCATATTCATTTTGAAATGACTGCTACAGTCAAACTAATGAACATACCCATCACTTCACATGGTTACAACAAGCCACATTTTTGGGAGCTTTAAAATGTTGTTCAGTGTTGTCTTGTTTTCTGGTGATCTCATTTGTATATCTTGTCCCTCCTGATTAGATTGAAATTTTCATGGGGCCGTGATTTGTCTCATACTGAGGCAGGCCTTGGCAATGAGTCCAAGCTCTGGATGGGAATCAGATGTTTTTAATATTAACTTTCTGAGTGACCATAAGCCATTCATTTGACCCCTCTGGGCCTTACCTTAATCATCTATAAAATTAGAGGGTGAAATTAAATTATCACCAAAGACATTTCTGGATCCAACGTGCTCTAATCCTGCTTTGACCTTTGTACTGGCTTCCTTGCTCCCCTCTCGTGCTGGCCCCTAAGTACACTTAAGTAGACAATTGTTGAGTAAAAATTGCTAGGGTAACTTTCTTTATACCTGTACATTATTTTTTTTTTCATTTTTTAAAAATGTTTATTTATTTTTGAGAGAGAGAGAGAGAGTGCAAGAGGGGGAGGAAAAGAGAGAGGGGGACACAGAAGCTGAAGCAGGCTCCAGGCTCTGAGCTGTCAGCACAGAGCCTGACATGGGGCTCGAACTCACGAGCCGTGATATCATGACCTGAGCCGAAGTTGGATGCTTAACTGACTGAGCCACCCATGAGCCCCAATACCTGTATATTATTAATTTTTAAATATAGTCTTCTTTCTCTGTGATCTCTAATGATACCTTTTAAGTGTTTAAAGCACAGTCATAATAATATCACCTAATCCACAAAAACAACCCAGATCGAGATAGGTATGATGGCCCGTACTCTGCCACTGTGAAAGTAAATATAGAGAGGTTATGATTTGCTCAAGGTCATACAGAGAGTAGGGCCGCAGAGCCAGAAGTCAAATCCAATGCTCCTGGCTCCACATCCCTTGTGCGGGCTACCTCCCTGGTTTGCCACAATGTGATCCAAGGCCCATCATTCCATGAAATGTTACTAGATATGGCTGGAAAGAAAGGGATGCGTTAACAAAATAGATTTGGCAATTGCCAACTCGCACGAAGATAATTTGACCACCGTAGGATTTTTTTCCATCTCAAAAAGGTGTATAGTTCTGTAGTTTGCCAAACTTATTTGGCCACAGAGGCCTTTTGTTGTTGTTGTTTAAAGACAACAATGTAACAACCTTGGAGACATGCTTCACCCAATATGATGAATTTATGTTTCAGAAATGATTGCCGACTGACAATAATTCTTGCCTAAGTGGCTGAATACTTTATGTGAAGTTTCTAATTTTATGTAAGTCTGCCTTCGTATGTGGGGGGGAAGGGAATAATGAGGAGGGATATAAAAAATAATCTTTGACTGACATCAGGTTTATAAATAACTATGAGCCAGTGTGCGGAGAAGTTGGGGGCTTCCATTGAAAGAAGGTAGAACAGCTATTTCCAGCTGACTGAGATTTGCAAGAGTATTTCAAAACACCCTAGGAGGTAAACTGAGAAGTAAACAGCCTTCTTAAGAGTGACTGATGTCAAGGAGACATTAGCTCTTTTTGTTGCTCACTGCTTCCTGTCCCTGAATTTGCAGTATTATTTGTCAAGCCTCGCTAAAAATGCCACAGTATAAACCGGATACAATAAAATGATGTCTTTAAAACCTCCTGGTTGTCAGTGGACCTCATTTATACAAGTCACTGAAAGTCCCTGGTTCTTTGGATAATTTAAAATTTGGGGACTGTCATTGCTATTCTGCTTCGATTGTGTCTCATGTTATTGAAAGAGAGCTGGCCCGGATTCAGAAACTCTGGTAAAGGAGTGAGGACGGGAAACCTGCCGTTCCTAAGAATAGAAGTTACTGTTTATAATAAGACTCTACTCTGTGTTGGGTGGCGAGGGGGGTGGGGGGGGGGGTAGAAATCTTATGAGTGATCAACTAATCCACAGGGAATCATTATGAGGAAACTGAGGCACAGAGATTCCAAGTCTCCCTTAAGTTGGCAGGGATAGAGGGGGAGGAGCTATATTAATCAGGACACTTTCTGTTGCAAGGGAAAGAAACCCAAATGAAAATAGCTAATGGGGTGGGGGAAGGCGCCTGGGTGGCTCAGTGATTTAAGTGTCTGACTCGATTTCGGCTCAGGCTATGATCTCTGGGTTCCTGAGTTGGAGCCCGGAGTCAGGCTCTGGGCTGCCAGAGCAGAGCCTGCTTGGGATTCTGTCTCTCTCCCTCTCTCTGACCCTCACCCACTCGTGCGCTCCCTCTCTCTCAAAATACATAAATAAACTTCAAACAAACAAACAAACAGCTAACAGAAAATAGGGGGTAGAGGGGTTTGGTTCACCTAGCTGGGAAATCCAGAGTCATAGTTTCAGGGCTATAAATGGTATCTTCCTACCCTCCCTCCTTCCTTCTCTTTCTCTCTCCTGTCAGCTTCTCTCTCCACGCAGCCGGTGAAGATCATTCCAAAGAGAACTTTTCTTTCCCACCTTGAGTTGGGGGGGGCGGGGTAGGGCAGAATCAGTTATCAGAAGGAGGGGAAGAGAAACACCCGGGGCAGCCAAAAAAGCAATAGGAATCGCACCCACCACGGGAGCCTTTAGTTCTTCTTTTTTTTTAATTTTTTTTTTCAACGTTTATTTATTTTGGGGACAGAGAGAGACAGAGCACGAACGGGGGAGGGGCAGAGAGAGAGGGAGACACAGAATCGGAAACAGGCTCCAGGCTCTGAGCCATCAGCCCAGAGCCTGACGCGGGGCTCGAACTCACGGACCGCGAGATGGTGACCTGGCTGAAGTCGGACGCTTCACCGACTGCGCCGCCCAGGCGCCCCAGGAGCCTTTAGTTCTTCTATCTGTCAGGGCCACAGAAGTGATGGGGTGGGAGAAAAATAACCTTTCACCAATCAGAAGCCTAACGATTCCTCAGGTCCTCTGCCTGGAGCCACACATATTCGAACCCAATTGTACAGCTGATGTTTTTTCACAGGCAGGACGCACACCAAGATGCCGGTTGATCTCCCTATCAGACCCTTCCCCGGCTCCGATGCTGTCTTCCATGTACTGCTCAACAAAAACACAGCCCATCTCCTGCAAAATTGTAACATCGGCCAAGTATATGTTGGGTTTTTGGGTTTGTTTTTTTTTTTTTCAAAACCTTTATGTTTCTAAAACTCCAGATTCACCCACACCTTTACAGAAACCAGCACCACCTCCCTTTCCACTCCTACACACACACACACACACACACACACACACACACACACAGTAAAACACAAAAAAAATTCAGACATTAGCAGTTACACTGTGACCGAAACTTACTGGATTACTAACTTCCAGATGTTTGTCTTCCCCTCGATTGTCAAGCATTCGTTGAAAAAAAAAAAAATTTGTTCAGCATTTATTAAGAATGCAAAATTAAACACTGACCTTGTCCTCAAAGTGTGCACTGTGTGCAGAACACTAAGGATTTCACCCCTGGTACAAGGAATGTGTAGGAAGACAAAAGATGGGTGAAGACATCTGCAGGTAGAAGGGGACCTGCAGGCTCTACTCAGCCAACTGAGGGCTGGCCAGGACTTGCTCTGGTCTTGAACCTGGCAGCAGGTACAGGACGAGGCCCCCACGCTTTCACTTTAAACCCTGTCTACCCATCCCTCAGCCAGAGACCCACAGGTGCCAAGGACCCAGAAGGTCAGCCCCCTCACCTTTCTTTTTTTTTTTTTTTTTTTTAATTTTTTTTTCAACGTTTATTTATTTTTGGGACAGAGAGAGACAGAGCATGAACGGGGGAGGGGCAGAGAGAGAGGGAGACACAGAATCGGAAACAGGCTCCAGGCTCCGAGCCATCAGCCCAGAGCCCGACGCGGGGCTCGAACTCCCGGACCGCGAGATCGTGACCTGGCTGAAGTCGGACGCTTAACCGACTGCGCCACCCAGGCGCCCCGAAGGTCACCTTTCTTTTTCTTGTCTCCCCTTCTAGCTTTGATTTGTTCATTCATTCGCTCGTTGATTCATCCATTCACCCAAGAAGTACCCAGCAACTGCGTACAGTGCTCTCCTCTGTCCGGACTCTCCCTTCTGTAGACCTTGGCAGCCCTCCTGAGCCAGCAACGTAGAGCTTCTGTCGCCTTAAGCCCAACCATCCTCACATAGGAAAAGCAGCTGGGGAGGGAAGGAGAGAAGGTCTGACTGTAAGTGAAATCCTGAGAACCTGAGACAAGACAAAGGAACCCAGATTACCAGAATCTGGCCTTTGTTATGACAAAATGACAGTGTTTTTATGTGTGTGTGTGTGTGTGTGTGTGTGTGTGCGCGCACATAAGATAAGGGAGTAAGGGCTTCCAAAATCTGTCTAGTATCTAGAGAATTGGGGGCATTTATGATGCTAGATAAATACAGATGACAGGAGAAAAACTATAAAACCAGCATGACTATTTAACACAGTCTGGCTTAATGGCAAGATTATGCTGCGAATCTGAAGGCTTGAGGTTCAGTTTCAGCTTTTTGTGACCTTGGCCAAGTCACTTTGCTAGGTCTCACTTTCTTCATTTGTGAAAAAAGGAACCAACTAGTTATGCCCTAAAGACCCTTCCAAATCTAATAGGCTGCGATTATATATAAAACAATGTTAATCTTAGTAATCTGTGATCATGCCAATTTTATATGACATGCTTACTGTTGTAAATTTTTAGTACAGTAGTAAATTCCTAGTGCATAAACTATGGACATGGTTAATGTAGTGTTCATAGACTCATAGTATATAAACAGACATCTTTATCAGAAACTGAGAGAGAGAGAAGGAGAGAGAAAGAGAGAAAGAAGGAAGGGAGGGAGGAAGGAAGGGGAAAATACTAGTCTCAGCTTATGCTTTGGGCACTCTGTGTGGATCAATAGTTTTTAAAAAAAATTTTTTTTTAATGTTTATTTATTTTTGAGAGAGAGAGACAGAGTGCAAGCAGGGGAGGGGCAGACAGAGAGGAAGACTCAGAATCCGAATCAGGCTCTAGGCTCTGAGCTGTCAACACAGAGCCCTACGCAGGGCTCGAACTCATGAGCCGTGAGATCATGACCTGAGCTGAAAGTCAGATGCTTAACCAACTGAGCCACCCAGGCGCCCCTGGATCAATAGTTTTGAAGATGAGACTCGGGTCCCAGTCGGTAGGGGAATCCATAACTCTCAAGCAACCTAGGGCCCAAACTGGGTCCCCTGGGATTCTCTCAGTGTAGAAGGCCAGAGAGACCAGGAGGAAGGAGGCTGGACTTTCTGAAGTTACTACAGAGCCAATCCTTGGCCATTTCTCAGCCACGTCAATATGCCTGCAGCTGTGCCAGACTTTCCCAGGTGTCAGACATAGATGATCAGAATCACATTCCTTACGCTTGCAAAGTACCCAGCACTTACCTAGCGAAGTATCTATCACATGGGAAAGAAACTGCTTCTTAAATAAATGAATGGAATTTGGCACTCTGCCAATTATCATTTTGTTCACAAATAATTCTCTGCATCTGGAGTGCTCCTTCAAATAGGTCAGCTCCCACCAAGCATTTGCAATTATAGAGGAAGTGAAGCTGTTTGACATGTGGCATCTAAAAGATCTCCATTTTGCTCTCCAGCCAGTGCTTGTCTGACAAAATGTCCAAAGAGGAGAGGACACAATGAAATATTACTGAGACACGTCAGTAACGTAACATGCCGGACATTTACCTACGGTGAGTCTAAAACTCAAGACCAAAAAAATAAAAAAATAAATAAAACTCAAGACCAGTAGAGATATAGTCATCTGACAAATGGTGTTTGTCTGCTGCTGTTAGGGACTGAATGGTGTCCCCTCGCTAAAAATTAAAGTGTTGAAGCTCTAACCCTCACTCAGTGCCTCAGAATGTGCTTGGATTTGGAGTAGGGTCTTTACAGAGGTACTTAAGTTAAAATGAGGTCATTGGAGTGAGCCCTAACCCAATACTACTGGTGTCCTCATAAAAGGAGGAAATTTGGACAGAGACACACAAAGAGGGCAGACTGTGTGAGGACACAGAGAGAAGGCGGCCATCTTACAAGCCAAGGAGAGAGGCTAACTAACTCTGCTGACACATTGGTCTTGCACATTTAGCCTCCAGAACTGTGGAGAAACACATGTCTTTCTTTAAGCCACTCCGTCTTTGGTACTCTGTTATGGCAGCATAAGCAAACTAATACAGTTGCCTTGCAAGTTAAACCTTTGATATATGAAAATAAAGCTGACCAATTTTTAACATAACAGAAGAGCCTGATGTTGGGTAGTTTTTGTAGTATCGGGAATAGGTCGTGTGGATCTATTCTCACACCCGCTTCCCCTGAGACATGAATTTGCCAGAGGAGGTAGGTGAAATTAGAATCCTCTAGAGATGATACTCCTAGCCCATGGTCTCTTAGTCATGGTCTTTCTGGGGGACATGGGGATGGGGAGTGGGGTGGGGAAAGGTAAGCGATTAAACTTCCCACTTTTCAGTATTGTGGCCCAAGGATGGGTCCGATGTTTACGTCCCGGACAAGGACTTAAGAAAACTACCTTGTTCCTCAGAATAGGGAACCCAGAAATGGACCCACAAACGTATGGCCAACTCATCTTTGACAAAGCAGGAAAGAATATCCAATGGAGTAAAGACAGTCTCTTCAGCAAGTGGTGCTGGGAAAACTGGACAGCGACATGCAGAAGAATAACCTGGACCACTTTCTTACCCCAGACACAAAAATAAAGTGGACGAGAGACCTAAAGGTAATACAGGAAGCCATCAAAATCCTCGAGGAGAAAGCAGACAAAAACCTCTTTGATCTTGGCCGCAGCAACTTCTTACTCAACATGTCTCTGGAGGCAAGGGAAACAAAAGCAAAAATGAACTACTGGGACCTCATCAAAATAAAAAGCTTCTGCACAGCGAAGGAAACAATCAGAAAACTAAAAGGCAACCGACAGAATGGGGGAAGATATTTGCAAAAGACATATCAGATAAAGGGTTAGTATCCAAAATCTATAAAGAACTTATCAAACTCAACACCCAAAAAACAAATAATCCAGTGAAGAAATGGGCGAAAGACATGAATAGACACTTCTCCAAGGAAGACATCCAGATGGCCAACTGACACATGAAAAGATGCTCAACATCGCTCATCATCAGGGAAATACAAATCCAAACCACAATGAGATACCACCTGACACCTGTCAGAATGGCTAAAATTACCAACTCAGGCAACAACAGATGTTGGCGAGGATGTGGAGAAAGAGGATCTCTTTTGCACTGCTCGTGGGAATGCAAACTGGTGCAGCCACTCTGGAAAACAGTGTGGAGGTTCCTCAAAAAATTAAAAATAGAACTACCCTACGACCCAGCCATTGCACTACGAGGCATTTATCCATGGGATACAGGTGTGCTGTTTCGAAGGGACACATGCACCCCCATGTTTATAGCAGCACTATCGACAATAGCCAAAGTATGGAAAGAGCCCAAGTGTCCATCGATGGATGAACGGATAAAGAAGATGTGGTATATATATACACAATAGAGTATTACTCGACAATCAAAAAGAGTGAAATCTTGCCATTTGCAACCATGTGGATGGAGCTAGAGGGTATTATGCTAAGCGAAATTTGTCAGTCAGAGAAACACAAATATCATATGACTTCACTCACATGAGGACTTTAAGACACAGAACAGATGAACACAAGGGAAGGGAAGCAAAAATAATATAAAAACAGGGAGGGGGGCAAAACTCTTAAATATGGAGAACAAACAGAGGGTTGCTGGAGGGGTTGTGGGAGGGGGGATGGGCTAAATGCATAAGGGGCATTAAGGAATCTACTCCTGAAATCACTGTTGCACTAGATGCCAACTAATTTGGATACAAATTAAAAAAAAAAAAGTATACAAAAAAGAAAAAAGAAAACTACCTGTTCCTCACAGCTTTCCTGCTAGGTTCCTGCTTTTTTTCCCAAGAACTAGCAACCATCCATTGGCTCTTTGAGGGTTTGTTTGTTTGTTTTTTTTTCCTGGTAAAGAATAGAAAGAGTTTCAAAAAGATAGAATTACATTCTCTGCCTAAAAATTTTCTTTTCCTACCCCAACTTTTAAATAAAGAAGCAGCCAAAGTATTTGATTTTGCTGGTTTAGTAGATGGGTATATACTGTGATAGAATATTATTTAAGCACTATTTAATTTTTTATAATAGTCGACAATAATTTTAAAAGCCCAACATGTATGGCCTTCACAGCCCCAAAAGTAACTCATTTATCCACAGCTTAAATTATTACCTAGGTGAAGAGAGGCACTTAATAAAAATATCTCCTTTCTCAAATCCACAGTCAAGGTTGACCACAGATCATTTGCTGCCCTTTTAGGTAGTTAATTGGCCTACATAGTTAGAGTTCTACCATTAGAGTATCATTAGTGAAAAGAAAAGAAAACGTACCCCTTTGGGATAAGGCACTCCAAGATCTAGGGATCTATTTTTAAATGAAAGTTCTATGAAAGAGTTTTAAAACCATTATTAATCATTAATGCGTTAGCATGAATCAAGTATTAGAGATTAGCAAGCTAGACTTTTACCAAGGTCTAAGGCAACAAAATGAGGAAGTGTTGAGATGTAGGCAAGATCCTCACACTTTAGGCAAGAATTTTTAGGGCACTTGTTTGAAATACTGATTCTAGGCCACCAGCCTAGAATTCTGCTTTATTAGGTCTAGGGTGGGCTTCAGGAATCTGCCTTTGAACAAGCACTCCACGTATTTCTTCTATAAATCTTGTCCTGTACAGTTTTAAGAAACACTGGCCTACATGATGCCCCACCCCCTCCCGGTTCTCTGTCTCATGTCGCCTGCCCCAGGCCTTTCAAAGATGGATCTCCCAGGAGCACCTAGGTGGCTCAGTTGGTGAAGCGTGCAACTTTCCGCTCAGGTCATGATCTCGTGGTTCGTGAGTTCGAACCTCATGTCGGGCTCTGTGCTGCTCAGGGCCTGGAGCCTGCTTCAGATTCTGTGTCTCCCTCTCTCTCTCCTCCTCTGCTGCTTGTGCTCTGTTTCACTCTCAAAAATAAATGCTAAAAAAAAATTAAAAAGAAAAAAGATGAATCTCCTAAAAGCCCCATTTAGTCATCTACAGAAATCCCTGGCTTTGAATGTCCCCAGGATCACAATTACTCCCTATGGACCAGGCACACTACAGTGACCAGAGATGTATTGCTTACTGACATCTGACAGCAACTGGTTCTGTATGAACTAACATCAAAAATTCTAGAACCTCTGCGCTGTGGCTAGACTCCAGGTCAAGAGGGCAGTCTAAACTGGATACAAAGTCTGTGTCAAGTTCTGCCCAGGGGAAGCTTAGCCCAACATCTGGGGAAACCAGCGTTTGGAGAATTGGGGGGGGGGGATTTGAGGAACCCAGAAAAAGAAGGTAAATGAATGCCAGAGATTTCTTTTAGGTGAATCCTGCTTTACAGACAGTTACTGTTCTTTGCATTTATTCTTTTCTGGAACGTACAACGTATTAATAATATCTTTCGGGGCGCCTGGGTGGCTCAGTCCGTTAAGCATCCAACTTCAGCTCAAGTCATGATCTCATGGCTCGTGAGTTCCAGCCCCGCATCTGGCTCTGGGCTGACGGCTCAGAGCCTGGAGCCTGCTTCACATTCCATGTCTCCCTCGCTCTCTGCCCACCCCCCCCGCCCCCCGCTCACACTCTGTTTCTCTCTTTCAAAAATAAACATTAAAAAAATTTTTTTAATATCTTTTTTATCTCAGCTTTCTTATCAGTAAAATGGAGTTATCACATGCTCTAGTATGGATCTGGATGAGGGGAAAAAATATTGGAACTATAAAAACCAACTGAAAGGAAAAGCAAAAAAGAAACATAGGTATCATTGTAAATATCCTTTGGCTAGTGATACAGACATATTCCTGGGATTTTGACTATGATAAGCAGATTCTGCATAGACAACTAGCTTCTCCTAACTTCTCATTTGAATACTGAAAATGCATTCTTCTGGAAAATGGTTTCAGTATGAACTTTGGCAAGAGCGTCCTCATAGCCAACCTCTAAGTACCCAGCCCACTGTTCGAATACGACAGTCTGCTGTCCTGAAGTACACATAGCCATTCCCTTCCTCAAAACCTGATATTATGCCCTAATTCACTAAAAATGTGTATGATGGGGGCACCTGGGTGGCTCAGTCAGTTGAGCGTCGACTTTGGCTCAAGTCATGATCTCACGGTTTGTGGGTTTGAGCCCTGGCTCTGTGCCAGCAGCTCGGAGCCTGGAGCCTGGAGCCCGGAGCCTGGAGCCTGCTTCGGGTTCTGTGTCTCCCTCTCTCTGCCCCTTGCTCTTTCACACTCAGTCTCTCTCTCTCTCTCTCTCAAAAGTAAACATTAAAGCAAATTTTTAAAAAATAAGAAAAAATAATAAAATCTTTTAAAAATAATAAAAAACAGTTTAAAAACATTTTTTTTAACGTTTATTTATTTTTGAGACAGAGAGAGACAGAGCATGAACGGGGGAGGGGCAGAGAGAGAGGGAGACAGAATCTGAAGCAGGCTCCGAGCCGTCAGCCCAGAGCCCGACACGGGGCTCGAACTCACGCACCGCAAGATCGTGACCTGAGTTGAATTCGGACGCTCAACCAACTGAGCCACCCAGGCGCCCCTAAAAACATTTTTAAAAAACAACACTTTTATTCCCCTTACCTTCCTTCCCACAAGAACTATTCTTCAAAAGAGTTACTAGTAAAGAGTACACCTCCTTCTCCTTCTTCCCTCCAGCTTTCTTGGTTTCTGCCTAAATTTTCTCTCAACACCCCATATTTCCAGAGCTCAAAGCCGTATGTGGCTACCACTAGTGGCTACCATTTTCAACAGCACACCTCTATAGACTCAAGCAGAGTCGTATTACTTATGTGCTCTCGAGCCCAAGTTCACGAATGACCGCCATGATCAGGAAACGTGGGATCCAGGTTTGTCCAACTGGGGTCCAACTTTTGGTTTGTCTCAGTCTTTCCTGGTATTTAAAGCTGAGAGTCCCACATCCTGGAAAAGCGCTCAGTGCTGGAGAAACCATCAAAGCTGGTCATCCTAGGTTAGAAGGACATTTGAGACCACAGGCTCCAGGAAGCTGGAGCCTTTGTTCCATTCTTGACTGCGCATCCGCATGAAGGGCAGAACAGGCCCTCAATAAATATTTTCAGAGTGACAGAACCCGGGAAGGTCCGCTTTGCAAAGACCGCTCTCCCTGGACCGGTTCCTCTGCACACTTGGGTGAAAGGCATGACCTAAATCCCGGGTCCCAGTAGCCACTGTGATGCACCGGGCCTCTCTGGTCCACAAAGGAGTCTTTTTCCAACCGAGTTACCTTTCCAGGACTCCCAGGACATTCGTCCAATTCTTGCCAGTCTTACAGCCCAAAGCAGAAGTCTCAGCACAGGCATGGAGGCCAATCTCTCCAAGCTGGAGTTTGGAGCCAGCTGCAGTGGAGACTCACGGTGAGTGGCACAACTTCCAAAATCCAAGGTTAATAGGCTGTGAATTGCCACTTTCTTCGCTCATTGTCTGTGCTTCAGCAGTTCCTTTAACCCACTGTCATTCAACTTGGGGAGGAGAAGAAAGTGGGAATAGCACCAGCTGCGAGGGGGCAGCTGACAACAATGCCCTCTCCTCCTGCCGCCCCCCCTCCCCGCCCACCCCACTTGCCCCCCAAAAGCACCAGGCATTCAGTTATACAGTAGATATTTATATAGCCTACCCGATGCGAATTCAAATTTATTTCCAAGTCATTAGGGCCAATTACTCACCTTTGGGCCCTGTAATATCATTTGTTCCCTGCCAAACCGATTGCTTTTCCTGTCACAAATATGATAAATCCTGCGCAGTGCTGCTCAATCATGTTTAAACTGATTCAGATTGCTGCTGGGTGGGGATGAATGAATGAATGGGCTGAGTCATGAGATGGAGTTCTCATGGATGGTTCTCTCCATTTGAAAATAATTTGGTCCTACCGAGGGGAAAAATTCTTATTTGGGAGGTACAAGTATGAATACTGGGGCTATTTATTTCCTCTAATTTACCCAAGACTTGAAAGAATGCACATATTGTCTTTTGCCTTTATTTTTCGCCGTGAAGGATCCTATTTTCTTTCTCCCCCAGCTTTCACAGATGTATTGAATTACGCTCCGTGTGGAACACTGGGCTAGGATCGGAGGAAGTTAGAAAAGCAATGATAAAATAGTCCCTGCCCTGTGGGAGATTGTAGTCTGCCTACAAGAAAAGACAGGCACCCGGGGGGGGGGGCGCAAAAAGAACCCACGGAAAATGTTCAATACTGTCCACGATTAGGTTCCCAAATGGTCCAGCCCAGGGATTCTCCATAAGCACTGTCCTGCACCGGGGGGGGGGGGGGGGGAGCACAAACGTCTGGATTCAGACTTGCTAGAAATGCACACTCTTGGGCTCCATCCCAGACCCATCGATGGGACGCTGGGGGCAGTGCCCCCGCGGTCAGCCAAGCCCTCGAGGGCATCCTGATGCTCACCCAGGTGTGAGAACTCCTGGCATGGACGGTTTCGTTCAGAGGAGGTTGGGAGAGTAATGGGGAAAACAGAAAGGAACATGAATGGACTTTGGCCCTGCCGGCTCCCATCTGGACTTTAATTTCCCAAACTTCCAAGTAAATCTCTGTATAAATAATTCTCTTTACAACTATAGTTTTTGTTTTCGATTTTTGACAGACAGAGCTAGAGCATGAGTGGGGGAGGAGCAGAGAGAGAGGGAGACACAGAATCCAAAGCAGGCTCCAGGCTCTGAGCGGTCCTCACAGAGCCCGACATGGGGCTCGAACCCACGGACCGTGAGATCATGCCCTGAGCCGAAGTCAGCTTCTTAACCGACTGAGCCACCCAGGTGCCCCACAACGGTAGTTTTTTTAAACCACTTGTGTTTAACATCTATTTGTGATGGTCTTAGCTCCTTCCATTAGGATGTCAGCCCCATAAGGCAGAAACCTCGTTTCCACTTCCTTGCCTACTCTTGACAGTGTGTTGAAAATAAAAGCTGAACGTGTTTCCCGTTGTCTCTGGATTTTGTATTTGTCCCTGATTTATGAAATGTATATTAAGGGCCTGTAATGCACCTGATATTGATATCGAAGGGAGTGAGAAGTCACACAAGAAATGACCCTTGCTCTTAGAATCTGGTTGGAACAAAACACATCCTCAAGAAAAATTAAATAACAGCACAAGGTGGCTTACGGTTAAGTACAAATAAAGATGTAGATTAGATTAAGAAATGCCATAGGATTCAGAAAAGAGGGAGAGATCCTGCGGATTCAGAAGGCTTCCTAGAAGGGATGGAGCTTGAGCAGGAATTTCCAAAAAGACCAAAAGGAGGCTTAGGCTGGCCCAGAACAATGTGGAAAGAGGAGGGCTAGAACAAAGGGACTGGACAGCCCGCGGCGCTGATCCCTAGATTTGTAAGTATTCCAGGAGCCTGGGGTAAGAGCCGCGCTGCAAAGGTGCCCACACAGGGAGGAGGGGTTGGAGTGGAGAATGGAGTGTATTGGAGAGCCATGACCGCCGGCTTCACCTAGAACCTTTCCCTTAAGTGTACGCTTTGTTTTGTTTTCAGGGCAGGGCAGATAATGAGAAGAGAGTAGATGGAGAGCCTTGTGCAAGAAGGAATTGGAAGTGGGAAGGGAAAGAAAAATACTCAGAAGGGGCTCTTGCCGGAGGCTCAGACATTCAGCTCCATTTACGGGGTGCTTACGTGGATGTCCTGAGACACAGGGAGGGCTCTTTCCCGAAGGAGCTCTCCGTGTAGTGACGTCAGACAGGCTATTCTACCGAAGCGCCTTGAAGAGTACAATGGAAGGGTTGGGGATACCCAGCCCGGGGCCATCGGGGAAGGCGTCCCGAAGGAAGGCACACCAGACACACGAAGAGGAAGGGCTAAGTGGAGTTAGCCAGGCGCAGAAGTTGGGGGAGGAAGATGCGGGCAGAGGGACAGAGAGGGCGGGAGGCATTGTGGGAACTGCGAGCTTTGGGCGAGGGAAGTTGGGGGACTCGAACAAGGGACGAAAGGGGAGCCTTGGGGAGACGGGCAGGAGCGAGGTCGTGAGGGTCTTACGGGAGGGAAGCTTGGGGCTTATTTAGAAGCTGTTAAGGGGGCGCCTGGCTCGCTCCGTCGGTAGACCCCGCGACACTTGATCTTGAGGTTATGAGTTTGAGTCTCACTTTGGGTGTAGAGATTACTCAAGAGTAAAATCTTAAAAAAGAAAAAAAAAAGAGAGAGAGAGAGAGAGTTAGGAGGTATTAGAGAGTGTGACATGTTTGTAGAGGGCACTCTGATGAGGGATTGAAAGGAGGCGATACAGAGGGGTGTAGGGTGAAAGGCTAGGCCTTGGTGGGAGAGGGCAACTGTGGGAATGTCACAAAGCTTTGAGTAGACCAGTGAGACTTGGTGGCAATGGGTATGTGGGACGAGGGGACAGGGAATGGTCAGGATTAAAAAAAAAAAAAAACAGGAGTGCCTGACTGGGTCAGTCGGGAGAGCATGTGACTCTCGATCTCGGGGTCGTGAGTTTGAGCTCCGTGCTGGGTGGGGAAGTTACTGAAATAAACTTTCTAAAAACTTTTTAAAAGCGATAAAAAACAAAACCAGTTTCTTTGAGCTTGGGCAGCTCAGAGAATGCTGTGACTGTTGAGAGGAATAGGGAAGTTGGGAGGGGAAACCGGTTTTTGGAGGGGAAACTGGGGGTGGGGAGAAAGATGATTATTTCCGTTTTTGGACGCGTTAAGTTTGCTCCCTTCAGCTGCTTTGTTTGGTTTCTATAGTTGTTCCTTCTTCCCTTAAAACTTAGTTTCGGTGCTTGGAGAAAGAAAAAAAGAGCCCAGTTTTGTATCTTGCACAAGATCTAGGTGCATCTATTTTTATAACCTAAAACTACCCGGGAGCCTAAGGAATCAATAGACAACGGAGTTGCCCCAGATTTTAAGTGCCAAGAGCCAAGGTGAGGAGGTGAACCGGGAGAGGCTGTTTCGCTCTTGTCATCTCTGGCCCCAGGTTAAGGGAGGCTTGGGAACCTCACTTGATTGGCTCGCCTTTTGTTGCTCCGAGAAGTCCTCACTCCAAGCATCAGGGCTTCCAGAGGGACCTGCCTGGCTGGAATCGCAGGTTTCTCCTCTCCCACCATCCTGGCTCAGCATCCTGAACACGGACTCTTGCTCTCTCCGGGGGCAGGGAGCTCTCTGCAGCCTCCCAGACATTCGCTCACCTCAAGTATTCTAGAATCCTGCTCCAGCTGGTGGCTGACGCTACGTGTCAGAGAGAAAATAGGTCAGCCCGACTCTCCTGATCGCTGTAGTGGAGGAAGGGGTGTGGGGTCAAGGCAGGACAGGACAGCCTGACTGACCCTGGCTCCTCTCCACGGGGGGGGCTAGAGTTTGAGCCAGTTGGAGTGGGGCCAGCTGACCTATCTGCCTCCTGACAAACTTAAAAAATTTCTTTTTGGGGCGCCTGGGTGGCGCAGTCGGTTAAGCGTCCGACTTCAGCCAGGTCACGATCTCGCGGTCCGTGGGTTCGAGCCCCGCGTCAGGCTCTGGGCTGATGGCTCAGAGCCTGGAGCCTGTTTCCAATTCTGTGTCTCCCTCTCTCTCTGCCCCTCCCCCATTCATGCTCTGTCTCTCTCTGTCCCAAAAATAAATAAACGTTGAAAAAAAAAAATTTCTTTTTTACATGTTTATTTATTTCCGAAGGAGGGAGAGACAGAGCGTGAGCAGGGGAGGGGCGGAGAGAGAGGGAGACACAGAATCCGAAGCAGCTCCAGGCTCTGAGCTGTCAGTACAGAGCCCGACGCGGGGCTCGAACCCACGAACCGTGAGACCACGACCGGAGCCAACGTCGGACGCTTAACCCAGGCGCCCGTCACGCTGCCTCTCAGACTCTCACGAGTATGCAGGGGATCCCTGAGGGGCTTGTTGTAGACACAATCAATTTACCTTTGATTTCTTGGAGTGCAAAGAACCCTACCTGAGCGACTTCCTCAGCAGGCAGGGAGCGTTGCTGACAGATAAACTTCATCTAAGACGAACAACGACTTTCTTAGGCTGGGCTCTGACGGGAGTAGGGGCGGCTGCTCTGAGATCAGAAAGGAACCCTCTCTTCCTTCTCCTCTTGGCCCCTTGGTTCTTCCGGCTGTAAGGCCCCCTTCCAGTCCATTCACTTCTCGGCCTCTTCACCACTAGCCTCCACCTGCGGTTCCCACCTACTCCTCTGGGATGCCCCCAGCACTGGCCTTCTCACCCTCGTTCCTGCCTGGCTACAATCCGTTCTCTACAGCGAACAGAGGCCCTTCTTCCCGCCCGGCAAACGCCGTTCGGCCCTGCGGTGGACTGTCCGTAGTCGCTCCCATCCTCGTGTGGGCCCTCTTGCCACGGACAGGTCGACCCTCCCTCCCCTTCCCTGTCTCCTTTTTTTAAAATCTTTGTTTGTTTGTTTTGAGCGCGAGCAGGGGCGAGGCACGGAAAGAGGGAGAGAGAGAATCCCAAGCAGGCTCTGTGCTGTCAACGCAGAGTCGGACGTGGGGCCCGATCTCACGTGAGATCAGGACCCGAGCCGAAATCAGCAGGCACCTGGGGGGCTCAGTCGGTTAAGCTTTTGACTTCGGCTCAGGTCACGAGCTCACGGCTCATGGGTTCGGGCCTGCAGGCACTGCGGAGCCTGGGGCCTGCTTTAGGTTCTGGGTCTCCCCCTCTCTGCCCCTCCCCTGTTTGTGCCCTCCCTCCCTCTGTCAAGAATCAATAAATAAACATTAAAAAAAAAAAAAAAGACTCAGATGCTAACCAAATGAGCCACCGGGGAGTCCCTACCTCCCCCTCTCTTGAATCTGGGTCTCACGACTTGCTTTTTACCAAAAGAATGTGGTAAGAGGTAGAAATGGTATTCTGGAATTTCTAGGCCCAGGGGTTGAAGGCTCAGCTTCTGTTTTCCTTCTCTTGGGAGTTAGCTGCTATGGACAGTTTGGGCCAGATTACCAGATAAGAGACTCGATGAAGAGGCAGAGGACCAGTCAGCCCCCACATGTTGTAGCACCAGGTATGTGACTGAGGCCACGTGGACATTCCAGCCCTAGCGATCTCCGATTCTCCAGTCCCAGTTAAGCCACCACGGCCTGCGCCACAGGGAACAAAGATCCGTCCCAGTCGAGCTCTGTCCAAATCTCAGAATCATGAGCAGATAAACGCATGCTGTTGCTCGAAGCTACTAAGATCTGGCGTGGGTTGTTACACGGCAGCAGACAGAAAGCTGAAACATGTCCTGCTCTTCAGATAAAGTCAGCTTGCCTTAAAATAGGGCTGAACAGGTCCTTCTGTCTCCAGCCTCGCCGCTCACCATTCCACCTAACCTTCTCCTCTAGGCCTTGGCACGCTTATCACACCTCTCTATCCTCCTTCTTAGACCAACTTCTTTCTCCCAGGAAACACTTCTTCCGGGAAGTCTTTGATTCCATGAGACTAGGTTGGGGGCCTCATCGGGCTTTCTGCCACACCCGAACTTATTTTACAGGATCACTTAGCAGGTCATATTATCATGGCCAGGGAACTTATCTGTCTCCACCATTAGACTTAAAAAAAAATTTTTTTAACGTTTATTCATTTTTTTTTAAATTTTTTTTTAACGTTTATTTATTTTTGAGATGGAGAGAGACAGAGCATGAATGGGGGAGGGTCAGAGAGAGAGGGAGGCACAGAATCTGAAACAGGCTCCAGGCTCTGAGCAGTCAGCACAGAGCCCGACGCGGGGCTCAAACCCACATACCGCGAGATCGTGACCTGAGCCGAAGTCGGACGCTTAACCGACTGAGCCACCCAGGCGCCCCTAACATTTATTCATTTTTTTGAGAGAGAGACAGAGCACGAGTAGGGGAGGGGCAGAGAAGGAGACACAGAATCTGAAGCAGGCCCCAGTCTCTCAGCTGTCAGCACAGAGCCCCATGAGGGTCTCGAAGCCACGAACCCTGAGATCACGACCTGAGCCGAAGTCAGACAATTAACCGACTGAGCAACCCAGACGCCCCTCCACCATTATCCTTTTAACTCCGTGAAGCTGGGAACTGTCTGCCTTATTTATTTTTATTTTTATTTTTACTTTTATTTCTATTAATTTAGTTTTTTAAAGGAAGCTCCACATCCAACGTGGGGCTCGAACTCACAACCCTGAGATCAAGATTCACACGCTACACCGACTGAAACACCCAGGCGCCTCTGTCTGTGTTTTTTATAAGTGTATCCCTTCTTGCTGGCCCACGGACACAGTAAGTGCTATTCAGTGTTTGATGAATGAATGAACGAATGAATGGCCAATTGAATAAGGGATTAGAACAATGGAATAGTCTTTTTAGACTTGATCACGTCATTCTTCCCTTATCCCATCCCCCATCAGCCTTAGCGGAATATTGCCTTCTAAAAGCTTTGTTGCAGATTCTCTTAATCTTAAATTTCTTCTCTTTATCTCAGCCGTCTCCAAAGGGACGGTAAGTGGTGTTCATGATGATGAGTCCCGAGATACAATGAAATGCTGAATTGTCAGAGATCAGAGTACAGTCTTAATTTTTGAAAATTACGGAACTGATTGATGAAAATCTACATCTGTAACTCTTCATCGACCCCAAAGGTAAAAATGCTCCAACAACACAAATGTTGCGCATGCTGGGTAAGAAAAACATCCCTTACTTTTGTAAATGTGTTTACTTTCTCAGAGGGGATTCCATACCTGTTAGCCATTTCATTTTCACCACAGTTCATGAGATAAAGAGAAGAGGGGGAGGGGGTAGATTTCTATTTTATAGGTTTGAAAGCAGAGGTTGTATGGCCCTCCAGAGCCTTACAACTAGTTGGTGATACACATGGGCGTCTGGCTGGCTCAATCTGTAGAGCATGCAACTCTTGATCTCACGGTCTTGAGTTCGAGCCCCACGTTGGGGGTAGAGTTTACTTTAAAAAAACAAAAGCAAAAACCATGTGAGATAGGATCCATTCCACTGATAATTAGCTGGCCGGCTGCTTTTGCTGCATATGGTCTCTGTGACGATAGTAGGAAAGTCCAATTTCTTGAATAACTGAAGGTTGTACTTGACGTTTGTATTTTTCTTTATAGTATTTAGTTGCTGAAATTTCCTTTTCATTCCTTTTTTTTTTTTTTCTTTTGTAAGAGAGAGACAGAGAGAGAAAGTGAGGACACATGCCTGAGCGAGGGAGAGAGGCCTAGGGGGAGAGAGAGTGAGAGAGAGAGGGAGAGAAAGAGAGAGAGAGAGAATCCTAAGATTCAGCACGTGGCTGAATCCCAGGACCCTGGGATCACGACCTGAGCCGAAATCAAGAGACAGACGCTCAACCAACTGAGCCACCCAGGTGCCCCTCCATTCTTTTTTTTTTTAATTTCATTTTTTATTATGGAAAAATTTAAATATATATATATATATATATATAATATTATGATGAACCCTCACATACCATCCCCCCAGCTTCAACAGTTATCACTCTTTCTCTGTTCTTGTTTCATTTATTCTCTCGTTTCTCCCCCATGGAGTATTTAAAAATAAACCCCAGACATCATTCCATTTTACCCATAAATACTTCTCTCTGTCTATATATACATACACATATACATATATATGTAGATAATATATATATAGATTAGATATATATATCTATCTATAGATAAGAGGCCTTTTTCTCTAAAAAGTAACCCTAACACCGTTTCACACCTACCAAAATCAGCGTTAATGACTGAATGCCATCTAATATGCTCCTGATACCCATTTTTCCTCCAGGATTGTCATTTTGCAGTTGGCTCATTTACATCAGAATCTAAACATGTTCCACACACTGTTTTTGGCTGCTATGTCTCTTCTGCCTCTTTAATCTTTCCATTTTGGGGGGGTGAGGGTGGGGGAACGCCATTTATTTGTTAAAGAAACCAGTTTGCTTGTCCTGTAGAATTCCCCAGGAGTTAGCCGACTGTACCTTCATGGACATAAAAAACTAGGTTTTTATATAACGCGTTACATGTAATTCATCCACGCAAATTAAATATTTTAGAACACTTTACGAACACTCCGTTACAAATATTAAACACTTCCACATTCAACAAGTGTCTATTGGGCATCTACCCCGTACAGGCTTCTCTTTGTAACCTCTCAAGTTCATGGGCAACATCTCCCACACCAGAAGCCTTGGTCAGATCTTCACATTGTTTCCTCTATTTTCACATCATATATTCGGCCATGAATCCTGCCTAACAAATTCAGACTCGTCACTTTTTTTTTTTTGCATTTTATTTTATTTATTTATTTATTTATTTTTAAGTAATCTCCACACCCAATATGCGGCTGGAACTCAAGACCCCAAGGTCAAAAGTCACATGCTTCCCAGACTGAGCCAGCCAGGAGCCTGTCTGTAGTCACTTACCCTTTTTTTTTTTTTTTAATGTTTATTTATTTTTGAGAGAGACTGAGACAGAGACAGAGCGTGAGCTGGGGAGGAGCAGAGAGAGACAGAGACAAAGAATCCAAAGCAGGCTCCAGGCTCTGAGCTGTCAGCACAGAGCCTGATGTGGAGCTCGAACCCGCAAACCACGCGATCACGACCTGAGCCTAAGTTGGACGCATACCCAACTGAGCCCCGTAGGCGCCCCTCTCGTCACTTACTCTTAATTTCTACCATCGATACTCTAAAACATTCTCATCTCAGTCTGAGTTCCTACAGTGCATGCCAGCTAAATTGTGAGCTTTACGTAAGCTGTACAGTCCCTCGTCTGTTTGTTTACCAGATGGCCAGATAAAGATATCCCTAGTACTTAACACATTCTCCTACATACAGTAGGTAGACAGTAAGTATTTGTTGAATATGAATGAATAAATGAACTTCTTATCCCCAATCATTCTGTCTCTTCTCATGAGAACACTTAGTCTAGATTCATCTTCCTAACACATCATCATAACACTCTGGTTTCTCTTCCGAACGCATCAATCGGTCGCCTTCTACTAAAACCTGGTCATTGCCCTGTCTTTGCTGAGTACATTTTAGGTTCAGTGGTGAGCTAGAACCAGCTCATATTGCTTTCCAAGAGTCGATCGTTAAATTTTCAGGAATTTTGTAAGCTGATTGGCATCACGTTGGTAGTTTGAAATCGGCCACGATAGGAGCACTGACACCACAGAAATTAGCAAATGCTACAAACCAGGGTTTCCTTTCTCCAGAGAGCACAACGTTAAACACAGCCTCTGCCTGCGTTCGGTACTGCAGCCCACAAAGTCTCGATTAGCTTGTGTTCTGTAAATGTAGAAAGGGCTCAGCTTGGTCCTGGAGTCTCGCTGTAATTTGGATTTATCGTACATATCGAAATTTTTTCCTGTACACCCTGCTCATGAACCATGAGGAAACCCGAAGCTCAGAGAAGTTTCCCCTGCGAACACTTTTCATTCCTTAACCTCCATTTCAGTCGATGTCACCACCTTCCAGCCAGTTGCTTAAGACTTTAACCTATGAGCCACCTTTGATTCCTTTTTTCTCTCGGTCCCCCAACAGCCAAGCCATCCATCGTCCGGTCCTGTTGTCCCGACCCCCAGAATACACTCTGAATCAAGAGTCTGTGCACTTCTGGCCATGCTGATTTTATCACCCTAGGGGAAGCTACCAGCTCCTTTTGCCTCGGTACTGGGTTCCCTGCTGGTTACCTTTCCCTTTATTCCAGTCTTTGATTGAGGGTGGAAGCGGTCTTTTAAAAATGTAGGTCAAGATGGGGCGCCTGGGTGGCGCAGTCGGTTAAGCGTCCGACTTCAGCCAGGTCACGATCTCGCGGTCCGTGAGTTCAAGCCCCACGTCGGGCTCTGGGCTGATGGCTCAGAGCCTGGAGCCTGTTTCCGATTCTGTGTCTCCCTCTCTCTCTGTCCCTCCCCTGTTCATGCTCTGTCTCTCTCTGTCCCAAAAAAACAAAAAAACAAAAACAAAAACAAAAAAAAACCAAAACAAACAAACAAAAAACACGTTAAAAATGTAGGTCAAGGGGTGCCTGGGTGGCCCAGTCGGTTAAGCATCCAGCGTCGGCTCAGGTCACGATCTCACGGTTCGTGGGTTCAAGCCCCGAGTCAGGCTCCACACTGTCAATGCAGAGCCTGCTTGGGATTCTCTCTCTCCCTCTCTCTCTCTGCCCCTCCCCACCTCACACATTCTCTCTCTCTCAAAAGAAATACACTTTACAAATAAATGTATTTTAAAGCACGTAGGTCAGATGGTGTTAATCCTGAGTAAAATTTTCCCCTGACTTCCCAGAGCATTTGTTAAAGTGACCAGATTGGGCCCAAGATGGAGTCACTCCTACTAAGCCCCACATCAGCAAACCAAATTCTACCTGTTTCTATGCTTGGCTCCCAGAAGCAGAGGGCCTACGCCAATGGATCGGTGCTTGTCTGCTAGGCACAGGCTACCTCACCCGGCTCCAAGACTTCCCTTTGCTCTCTACAGGGAAAATAACCCTGCTGTAACCAATCAGCAACTCCCTAGTATAATTCCTTGCTTCTGCTCATTTTGGCCTTTAAAGATAATTTTTGTTAATTCATTTATTTTTTAATTTACATCCAAGTTAGTTAGCATATAGTGCAACAATGATTTAAGTAGGTTTAAAGATAATTTTTTTTTTTGCTGTTTATTTTTGAGAGAGAGAGAGAGAAAGCGAGCGTTAGCAGGGGAGGGGCAAACAGAGAAGGGGGGAGGGGGTCACAGAATCCGGAGCAGGCTCCAGGCTCCGAAATGTCAGCACAGAGCCCTACGTGGGGCTTGAACTCGCGAAGTTGAGATCATGACCTGAGCTGAAATCGGACGCTTAACCAACTGAGCCACCCAGGCGCCCCTCATTTTGATGCATTAAACCCTCTCTAACTGTACAATTCTTTGGAGCTCCTTCCTTTAAAAAAATTTTTTTTTTACTTTTAAGTCATTCCTATTCCCGACATGGGGCTTGAACTCACAACCCTGCAATCAAATGTCACGCGTTCTACCAACGGAGGTGTCCCGGGAGCTCCCTCTTATCTGCTGGATTGACTGCGACCGGATTCCGGATTCACGAGTCGCCGAATAAAGCCAATAAGATCTTTAAAGTTTACTCAGTTGAATTCTGGTTCCTTAACACACTGAAGCTACGCTTCACCTCCTTTTACTTCCTCCCTCGTTGATGGGCTCTGGTCCCCTGAATGTCCTTTCTGCCTGTGGCGGGGCCAGCTTCCTGTATTTGCACTTGTCACTCCTGGGACCGGCTCTTCGGACTTGCCGCACCTGAAACCTCCCGCGGGTCTTAGCCCAAGTGCCACTTTGGCGGCAAGGCCTTCTCTGACCTCTATCCCAATTCTCACACAGTTCTGTTTCTTTTCTGTGTTGCGGCCGTTATCTTACTGGACCCCGGTGGGTCTCCTTCCCCGGAGCAGCAGTCCCACAAGTGTAGAGTCCTTGTCTCTCGGGCGGGGCCGCTGTAAACCCGGGGGTCGAGTAAGTGCCCGGCACGCCGTAGGCACCTAGGCTGATTGAAAACAAGACGAGACTTCATCGACTAATCGGTACAGAAGGAAGAGAAACAAATCCAAGACTCTAATCCAAGCTCCAGAGCTGAGCTCTTCGGTTAAATGGAGACTCTTTGGTTCCAACCAAGGTGCTCCTCTGACCTCTGTTTGGAGGGGAGCTGGACAGAGAAGTGAGGCAGGCCACCTCTTTGGCCAGTTGGTATCTGCTCTCCGCGAGTCCCCAGAGCACACTGGCTTGGGGGTGAGGTTGCCAAACCCGGATGCCCCGCCTTTCACCTGAAGCGTGGAGGGGAGGTGACCTCACCACGCAGGGACATTTCTGAGAAGGGCAGTTCGTGTTCGTGGCAGTCTTTTGGAAGCCGTCCTCTGGAGGATTAAAAACACAGCAGGACCGAAATTAGAGCTCAAGGGTGGGGCAGGGAGGGAGCTGACTTGTTAGGCTTTGGGAAGGTTTAGGATGAAAGGAATCGTTTGGAATTTAGAGAACCATTGTTCTTCCTGAAAGAAGTTCCAGGCTCTACCTGTGGGCCAAAGGAGAGAACCCACCGACCGAGGCAAAGGAGGAAGACGGGGGGAGGTGGGGATGTGGGATAGTTCCCCTCTTGGACAATGTGTTGCTTTTCACGAAGCAAGGCATCTTGGAAGACTTTTTTGTTTATGCTATCTGTGTGTGTGTGTGTGTGTGTGTGTGTGTGTGTGTGTGTGTGTGTAACAAAGGTATATTTCTTCTGTCCTAGATTTGCTACCTTCTTCCATCTTTTTTATTGAAGCGTAATTGACCGACCATATTGTATTAGTTTCACGTATAGCACAGTGATGGTTGTATACATTGCAACCTGAGGTTTACTGCATTTCGTTTACTGTTACCTTTGCTAATCTGGGAGACTTCCCCTTCCTTTGTGCTTGTCTTGTCAGGAGATTTGGGGGGGGGGGCGGATTTTAAGAATTTCCCCTTCCCGACACCAATTCTTCAAGTTTTTCCTTCAAATGCAAACAAAACCACTTACCATTTGAAAATGTTGTAGTTAAAGAGAGGGAGGAGCTGTTTCCTAAACCTAAAACCGACCTCCCTTTTTCTGTGGGGGTGTGGGGGGGGGGGGTGCTCAGACCCCGAGAGGACACTTTGAGGAAAGGTAGGCCAAGGAGGGTGATGGCGGGGCTAAATTCAACAGCAGCAAATAATTGAAGCGGGATCAAATTATGAGACATCAAATCCCACACGATTTGACATTAGACAACTCTTTATGGTAAAATGTTAAGTACTTAATATTTTACTTTCATTGCAGTTCATCCTGCATCGTACCCCAAAGCTATTTGCTCTTAGAACAAATGTGCATATGCTTATTAGATTTAACAATTCACTGCTTACAGTTAGCAAAGGGGTCAGGCTAAACCTGCCTCCATTGAATGAAAAAGCCTCATCTGCACTTGTGGAGACGGAAACATTAGTGCTGCCACCAAAAGGAGGGAGAATCTGGGAGCAATGCTGACTCCGTCCTTTTGTTCTTTCATAAAATTTATTTTCCCGTGCCCCCGTGAGCGTGGACCGTTTTCCCCCGTGTGTTTACATTGGAGACCGGCTGATCACCTAAGAAGTAATCAAGATCGTCCCAGAACTTAAGCCAAAGTGAAAAGCTAGTAACCCCCAAGCCTGCCTTCTGTTATCTACCTCGTTTTGGGAAAGGATTTCTTTGAATCTTTGATGGGGTAAACTCCCAGAAGGGAAAATAACCTGCCAAAAACTAGTGTTCTTTTATTCATCCTGCTGACTTTTGTCTGTTCAAAGGGAAATTTAAATTGATTTTCCTAGATCAGTACGAACTTTCGGAATCCCTCTTAAGGTAAAAAAAAAAAAAAAGAAAGAAAGGATGGTTTTGGGGACCAAGAGCTGAATCATGAGTTTTGTAGGAGGTGGACCAACCAAGGCAGTCGACTAACTGGGCTGTGTTCCCTTTGCTCCTCCAGCCACCTTACAGCAGCCTTTCTCTGGGGATGTGCGGGTGACATTCTGAGGCCGAGGCTCTTTTCCAGTTGACGAAATGCTTCGTCATTGCTGTCATCATGAACCAGGCAGGGGGGAGACGCATCTTCAGTAATAAGGCATGACTGTAATTCCTCACCCTCTGGCTATTATTAATCATGATTCATTTCATGAAAGAGGGAATAAAAGCCTCCGTAGACCCAAAGCACATCTAAACTGGAAGGATTTCAGGTTTGGGCATGTGAGGCCTTTCCATGTATAAAGGGGGGAAATGTGTGTGTTCCCCTAAGGGAGAGCTGTCTGGCCAGAGCAGGCTCTCGCCTGAGAAAGGTCTTGAAATCGTGAGAAAATAAACTCCTCCCCTTCGGACTCTCCAGTAACAATCTGAATTGATTTAACATTCTGCAGTGATGTTATTTGCCCTTTTTTTTTCCTCCTTAGAAAACAAGACCCGCCCAAGCACCTTGGGCTATACGCCTAGTCCCGGTTTAGCCTGGAATTATTTGGGGATTATTCACCCGGGCTAACGAATAACTCCTAGGACTACGTAGCTGGAAGAATCTTAGATTATCTCGTGTACCCCCTCAATTCAAAGATGAGGGGGGAAAAAACGAGATTGATGAGATTTACGGAGGCTTGCTCAGGGGTACCCCCGCCTGACTGCAGAATTGAGGGTCGCACCCCCGGCTTCCAGCTTGGAGGCCTGTGTTCTTTCCGCTGGAACGGAACGGAAGCTGAGCGTGGGCTCTGGAGGGGTCGCGAGTCCTGCTGGAGCTCCGTAAGAAGCTGCGACTAAAGGACAACCTGGCACCCGGGTAAGAGGTTACATGCTTAGAGGGCAGGCTTTGTGGAATCCGAAGACCTGCGTTCAAATGAAGACTGTGTCCCTGCCTGCCTGCACAGTCTTGGGCAAACTGTTTTCCTTTGGTGAAACTAAAAGCTAGAGAACCTTAGTTTGCTTATCTGTAGGATGGGTCCAAGAACATCACCAATAAGTCGGGTCGCCTGGGTGGCTCAGTCGGTTAGGCGTCCCACTTCAGCTCAGGTCATGATCTCACGGTTCGTGGGTTCGAGCCCCGTGTCGGGCTCTGTGCTGACATGACAGCTCGGAGCCTGGAGCCTGCTTCGGATTCTGTGTCTCCCTCTCTCTCTCCCCCTCCCCTGCTCATGCTCTGTCTCTCTCTGTCTCAGAAATAAATAAACATTGTAACAAAAATTAAAAACAAAAAACATTACCAAACAAGCCGTGGTTGCTGGGAGAATTAAGACCATGAACGTGAAGCGCTCAGCACAGCACACGGAGTATAGTTAGTACTGGGTAAACATAGGCTGGTATTGCTATTAATAAAATGGTTTCTTTACTGGGGACTAAAATAAGATCAGACAGTGAAGACTAGGCTGCTTTTCTCCCACCACGTCTTGGCCAGACGCTCTTTCCTTTCTTCTCGGTAGGACAGCTTTTTTTTTTTTTTTTTTTTGCAACGGAGACCCCCTGACTTTGCCATTCCCAGCCCAGCAACCGTAGGAATGTGCCAGAGGGTAGTTCACCCACTACCGAAGAGGAAGTGATGTCAGTTCTTAGGGTCCATTCCTCCCCTTAGCTCAGGCCACGCCCATCGTCAGAGGAGGGCAGTTGCCACTGGTCCTCTCCGCCCCTTCTCATTTCCCTCCTGTCTTCCCTTCTTCCCGTCCTCCCTCCTCCTCCTCCTCCTCCTTCCTCTGTCTTCCCCTCATCAGTTGCTACCACTCAGGAGCACCAGGAGATCCTCCAGCATCTTCGTTTGCCTAGAGTTTGTTAAAAAGAATTTTCTAGTGTGTGTTACAAATGAACTTTGTTTTCAGAGGCGTGACAGACCAGAGATGCGCCTTTGAGAAAGGACTGGCCGAGGGCTGATGGCCCCGGCCGGCACTTCTAGGGTCCACCTCAGCTGGCTGTCGGCCCTTGGGCCATGTGGTCTCTGGCAGATGGTCTGGAGGATTCGTTGCCCCTGGGCTCCCTTGGGTTGACAGTGACTTTGTCACATCTTCATCCTCAAGGCTCCCCCGGCTACTCCTACTGCTGTCCGTTCCTCCCTCCCTCCCTCCCTTCCTTCCCTCCCTTCTTCCTCCCTCCCTCCTTCCTTCCTCCCTCCTTCCTTCCTTCCCTCCCTCCTTCCTCCCTCCTTCCCTCCTCCCTCCCTCCCTCTCTCCTTCCTTCCTTCCTTCCCTCCGTCCTTCCTCCCTCCCTTTCTTCCTACCTTCTTTCCTCCCTCCCTCCCTCCTTCCTTCCTTCCTTCCTTCCTTCCTTCCTTCCTTCCTTCCTCCCTTCCTTCCCTCCAGATAGGCTCCACGCCCCACGTGGGGTTCTGAACTCACCACCCCGAGACGGAGAGTCCCATGCTCTACCTACACAGGCTGCCATGTGCCACTGCCCTGTTTTCTTCCCAAGTGTTCTCTGCGAAACTCCATCGTAGCTTCTGCTCCCCCAGAGAACCTGAGTGATACGCGAAATGGCGTCCCACCCCTAGGGCTGTATGCGTGGGGCACACAGATGCCAGAAAGGGGGACAGATGACATACGCCACGGAAAGCGCTCGGAAGGGAAGAAACGTCTGAGCGCCGGCCACGTGCTGGGCACTGACCCGGCCCTTGTGGATGTGATTCAGTTTAGTCTCCGTAATGAAACTGCGAAGTGGGTTTTATTACTTCCGTTACTGGTGGAGACTCTGAGGCCCTGGAAGGTTAGGAACCGAGCCTGAAGTAAGCAGGCGCCGAAGGGGCAGGGCCACAACTTGCACCCCGGGTGCGGAGGTTTCTGCTGCCGTGCCCAGCACAGGGTCGGGCAGGGCAGGGGCCCTGATCCCTTCCCAGAGCCCCATCAGCCAGTGGTGTCTTCTCCAAGGCTCTGCGATTCTCCCCGAGCCGTGAGAGCGGGGGTGGGGGGGTGGGAATCATTCAGTGTGGTGCGCAGGACAGAGAAATTGGAGTCTTTTCACTCCACGAACTCCTTCCGAATCGCCCGCCCCGATCAAGCCCTTTCCCCACATCCAGTTTCAGACCAAGAACCAAGCCTAAGAGAGGCGGAACTCGTAATTGTTGTTACAAAGCGATAATGCCACGAAGTTAGCTTGCCCTTAACACGAGAGCTCTCGTGACCCATCCCTTGTCATTCACACGCATCCACACATTTTCTTGCTTCATATTTGTTCTCCCATCTGCTTTGCAAAGCTCTGTCTCCCCTTGTGAATCTTCTGGAGGGTCTGTCCTCCTGCTGACCCTGAATTTCAAGGAGGAGGCAGATGCTCAGCGGCTGCTCAGCCCTCTGGCTATACTTTGAGCCTCAGAGAGACAAGCGGGTACCTGATTTTCTGCTGCCTTACAAATAGGGAAACACGAAGGAGTAACCTGGATCGTATGGATTATGCGGCGTGGCTGCACGCAGCCTGGTGGTCTTCCCGTGCTGTGCCTCAGAGGAAATTATCTACGTTATTAAGCATTTGTTCTCTGCTCTGTCTCTTGGGAACTTCATCTGGACCCTTGATCTAGAGACGCTGTATCTGCGTCTGCCAGGAGAATGATAGTATCGCTGCTTGATGGTTTACTTATGTGCCAGGCACCCTGACAGGCACTTTACATTCATCCACGTCACAGCTTTCAAGGTGGCCGCGACTGTCCCATTTTACTTACGGAGCAAACAGATTCAGAGAGGTTAAGCAACTGGCTTGAGATCCCACAGCGAGGCAGAATCAGGGTTCACATTGAACCCCTTCTGACTCCAAGCCTGGCCTGTGCATCATGCTATGTGCCATAACGGGTTTGGGAAGAAATGCACTTCTGAAGCTTAAGGTTTCAAGATAGATATTAAAGCTATCTAATCTATGTTGTAGCCTCAAAACAATTTAGTGAGATGACAGTAAGTCAGGAAAATGACAGTATTTTCCATCCTATGCTATCTTTTTTTTTTTTTTTTTTTTTTTTTTGGTGAGAGAGACACAGAGCACAAACGGGGGTGGGGCAGAGAGAGAGGGAGACACAGAATCCGAAGCAGGCTCTGAGCTGTCAGTGCAGAGCCCGACGCGGGTCTCGAACCCACAAAACCATGAGATCATGGCCCAAGTCGAAGTCGGACGCTCAACCGACTGAGCGTATTTTAGCTCCGACAGTATTTTCCATCCTTCCCTTTTTCCTCCTTTTTCTCCTCCCCCAACTACCCCTTTCAAGGTCAAACTTCTAAAAGCCCTTACCTCACATCCCATCCTCTCCTTAGCATACTTCCCCTGGACTTCCATGCCCATCTGGTCACAGAACCTGCTCTTGTCATTGTCCCCAGTGACCTCCATGTCGCCAGATCCACTGGACCTGCCCCCCTACCTCATCTTTGTCAGGCTTTTCAGGAATATTTGACCCAGTCGATCTCTCCCTCCTTCTCGAAAGACTCTCTTCCTTTGGCTGTTGGGACACCACACCCTCTCCTTGTTTTCCTTCTTCATCCTTTGTCATCCTTGGTCTACTTCGAGGGTCCTTCTTATCTGCTGGTGGCACATACTACCAGCTGCTGATGTGACAGCCATTCCTTTCTTCTTCCTTACAAATAAACCCCCCAGTGTCAGGGCAGCAAAGTCCCCGGCTAAAAATACTTCCTTTTCTGGACTCACTTGGTGTTAGATGTGGATGTGTGTTATAGTTCTGGCCAGCAAAGAAGTCAGCTGAGTAAAGGCTTCTGGGACAGCCTTTATTCCTGGAGAAAAAGGAGCTAATTTGCCCCGTCACTCCTCCTTTCTACCTGAATTGTGGTTGTATGTCTAAAGGTGCAATTACTGTCTTGTGACCCTGAGGCCAAGCTCGAGGATAGAGACCTACACGCAAAGATGGCAGACGGGGAAGACAGAAGAACTTGGGTCCCCACAAGGATAACTGCTCAGCTGCACCATCGCTGGGTGGCTCAGCTCCAGACTTCATGTTCCGTGAGAACACACCCCTGTCTGTTTCAGACACCCTACCAGTATTTTCTGTTGTTTACCATTAAATACATTCTGACTTGACACACTACCTGGCCTCTGAATATTAGGAACACCCCGGATTTAGTTATTGGACCCTTTTCTTTTATCTTTCTAATGATACACAGACACTGGGAGAATGAAGCTCTCAGTAGGCAACTTCATGCATTCCATTAGCTTTAAATAATAATTGTGTCCTAATGGTATCCAAATTTATGCCTCTAGCCCAAACTTGTCTTAGTGAGATTTCTAGGTGTTGTTGATTCTTCTGTGTGTCTCACACATCTGGTACAACAGGAAGCCCTGTTTTTCCTGCCTCTGAAATATGTTCAGAATCCATTCACTTCTCTCTATCCTCAGGGCTACCTCTTTGGAACAAGGCACCGAGAAGGAAAAACATTTACCCTCACTCAGAAATGTCCTAAGGACCTGACTCCCAGAGATGTCCACATGAATGTGACTTTACTCTTTCAAAAGACACTCGCCCAGGCAAATAGCTTGATTGTTCCTTACAGGAACTTCTAGAAAGATCCATTCAATTTGCAATATAAAGTATCAACAGACATTTTATGCCTCAAAATTCTTTGAACCCCTTGCCTTAAAATTCTCCCCTTGTGGGGCTGACTTAATCAGTAAAACATGCAACTCTTGATCTCAGGGTTGTAAGTTCAAGCCCCATGTTGGGTGTAGAGACTACATAAAAGTAAGATCTTTTTTTTTTTTTTAAGTTTATTTATTTATTTTGAGAGAGAGAACCAGCAGGGGAGGGACATAGAGAGAGGGGGCCGGAAGTTCTGTGCTGACGGCAGAGAGCCCAATGCAGGGCTTGAACTCACGAACTATGAGATTGTGACCAGAGCTTAACCGTCTAAGCCACCCAGGTGCCCCCAAAATAAAATCTTTAAAAACAAAACTCTCCTCTTGCTAGTTTCAGCAATCCTAAGTTGTGATATCATGATTTTTCCCTGATTCTAATCGAGACTCCATACATAAAAAACCGGCCCTAAACCAAACTTCAAATTCTCAACAATTCTACCTTGCGTTTCTCCTTCTAAGACACTGCCAGCGTTTACCGGAGCGTTTACCGGAGAAAGCTTGTCAACAGGCTGTGTTGGGAAGTCAGCTTTTAACGATATCATCACTTCTCACCAGGACCACCCCAAGACCTTCTCGGGCTGGTCTCCATTTCCACCCTTGTTGTCCTCAAGGCTAGTCTCCAAGCCGCAGCCAGAATGATCTTATTAGAAACAACTGGGCGCCCTCGTTCCTCTGCCCAAGACTCTCTGTAGGAGATACAGCCTCACCTCTAGACTCTTGGGAGTTCAGCTGGGGCTGGCTGGGGTGGCCAGCCCCAGGTGGGCTTCCAGTGGATTCATCACACAGTGGCCACCCGCTGGGCACGCCTGTTCCGGAGGGCTCCCTGCTTCCTGCCTGGGGAGTCCTCCGCCTTTGCCTTTGCCGATACTACAGAGCCTGAGGCAAAGGATTAAAGGGTCCCAGCTCTAGTTCATCAGGACGAGAATTCTCAGAGGCTTGCTTTGTGATTCCTAGGAAATGGAGGAAGAAGTTCTGCTTGCTTCTGTTGTAAGGAGCAACCTTCCACCTGGCTTTTTCCTTCTCCCCTGTCTTGAGCTCTGGCTCTCTCCTCTTTCCTGGGGTCACTCCAAATAAACTGCCTGCACATAGGTTTTTACTCCAGGCTCTGCTTTCTCAGGGAACCCAAGCTCAGGTCCTGGCTTTCCCTCTCCCTGGGAATCATCCACACTCTGCCAGCCAATCACTGCCTAACTACTTTGCCCTCACCTCATCCCACTCCCCCACCCTGTGCACTGTAAGCCCCGGGGTCCCCCCCCCCCCCCGCCGTACTACTTTGGTGGATATACAAAAATGAAAATGCCAGTGAAAGGCAGCAGAATATGCTACCCCAGAATATGCTTCTTTGGCATAAGGATTATTTTGAGCTGATTATTTTTGAGAAAAAAGCAGACACAGGAGAATCCCTAAAGTCGAATTTACCCTCTGGTAAGAGAAACTGACGTTTATAAGGGAAATCTCCATTCGTAGGGTCTCTCCCTGTCTGTGCCAGGAAGAGAAGGATGGTAATAAATTACAAGAAACTCTCATCAATGGAGAAGGGGCCACACTTACACCCGTAGAACAACCTTACTGTCCGCTTCCTGCTAACCTGTTAAAAAAGAAACAACAGACTCAAAATGGAGTCATTTGTGCTACACCTCACATCAGCAAACAAAGACTTGATACCTATCCTAACTGCAGTTTCAGCCTTTCCTGGGAATGTGCCCTTCAACCGGTCAATCTGGAATTACCAGGTCAGCACCAGAGAGGTAATCTGCCGGTTGGACTCCTTCCTTCCCCCAAAGGACGGTGACCTTGTTTGCAACAATCCACTCTGCTGTAATAATGTCTTTGTCCTTCCTCCTTCTGCCTGTATAGATCTTCCTCGCCGGAGATGGGCTTACATCCAGATTAACCTATCATAAGTTGAAAAAAAATCATAATTTAAAAAACGCATTTGCTACACCTAAACTAATAAACATGATGGTTCAGCCTAGCCTACCTTAAATGTGCTCCAAACACTTACATTAGCCTACATTGGGCAAAATCATCTAACATAAGGCTTCCTTCATAATAAAATGTTGAATATGGAATGTAATTTCTTTTCTTAAAAAATTTTTTTTCAATGTTTATTTTTGAGAGAGAGGGAGAGACAAAGCACGAGTGGGGGGTGGGCAGAGAGAGAGGGAGACACAGAATCCGAAGCAGGCTCCAGGCTCCGAGCTGCCAGCACAGAGTCCGACACGGGGCTCCAACTCACGAGCCGTGAGATCATGATCTGAGCACAGAGCCCGACACGGGGCTCCAACTCACAAGCCGTGAGATCATGATCTGAGCTGAAGTCCTATGCTTAACTGACTGAGGCACCCAGGTGTCCCTCTACTGTAACTTATGGGATGCTGTACTGTAAGTGGAAAACAGAATGGTTGCATGGGTGCAGGATGGCCTCCTCATGATTACGTGGCTGGTCGGGGGCTGAGGGTTGCTGGTACTGTTGCAAGTCACAGGAGAAGAGTATCCTTTCATATATCGCTAACCCGGGAAGAGATCCAAATTGAAAACTCGGAGTATGGTTCCTACAGAATGAGTATAGTTTTCATACCACTGTAAAGGAAAAAAACTCCCACGTCGAACCATCATAAGTCAGGGAAAGTCTCCCATTTTGTACAGCTTCTCAGAGCTCCTTTCTGCTAAGATGGGAAGTTGCCCAATTCGTGTCCAATTCATTAAATGAAAGCCAATTAGATCTTTTACTCCGTTGGATTTTTGTTTTTTAGCAGATTTGGTGGCACTGGTGGGACTGAAGGAGGCTTTTGCCAGCTCAGGGGCAATGAGAAACACAGGTGTGGTACCAGTGGGCCCTCTGAGCTCTGTCTTTTTCACCACTTCTGAAGGCCCTGGGTAAGTTCCTCTTAGTTCTGAGCTCCACTCTCTATGTGTCAAGCTCCCAGTCGAATTGGCGTTCCAGTCCAGGGCAGGTCAGCTGGAGCTAGCAGGTGGTCAGAGGGTTCCACGTGGAATGCGGACCCCTAGGCCTTGGCTCAGTCTACAGTTCCCCCATTTGAGCGAAAATCCCCAACCCTTGGTTTTGTCTTCAGACTCCATGTTGGGAGCTGCTGGTGGGTTTAGGCTTCAATTCCCCATTTGTTTGGAATCTGTCTGCAGAGTCCCTATTCTTTGGAGTCTGCTGGTTCAATCTTTTCCCCTGTCTCAGGGTCCATGTTGACAATTGTCAGTGGTGTGCAGAAGGCCTTCTCTTGGCCAGGCCATAGTAATATCTCTTGGCTACATCTGGTGAATTAAGGTGCACATTGCTTGTTTGTCTTGTTTTGTATAGATGAAGGCTATTGTGAATGGGAATTTTAGAAGTCAAAGAGTTGCAAAAATTGGTAGGCATGAGTGGAGCACTTAAATGGTATTAGAGCACTTGACACTCTTGTGTTAGGATAAGTTGGTCACAGAAGGGGTTAGATTGACACTAGGTCACCTTCTAACTGCAGGAAATTGTGCAAAGCAATGAGGTACACTGTAAAACACCACACAATCTCCAACCCGATGGCATATCCCCATTAGGTATTAGTTTGGCTCCAAGATACCCAAAGTCTTAGCTAAAATAAAACGGAACACATAAGCTCGAAAGAGTGAAGGGCACCACCTTCAGCACACCTGCCTATCTTATGTCCAAAGGCTATGGTCCTAGAAGCTGTAAGTATCTGCAAAAATGGCAAAAGTTAAAAACACAAAAGTTAACTAGAATAAACACCCAGGCCTCCTCCATTGTATCCTCCTAGGGGTCCATCAACAAAACTCCAACCCTGGAATTGATGTCTCAATTTGTAGTCAGGTGGGACACTGGAAAAGAGATTGTTCTCTAGGACTCTATGCAAATTCTTCATCAATATTGAATGCCTTTTTATCTCCCCCAAGGAAGAGCTCCTGTGTAGGTCCCTGCTGGAGTTGAGACTCTGAGAGATTTTCTGGTAAACTGCTGCACTGTTGCCTTAAACAGCCAAGGGAAACAAAAATTAAAATTAATGAATAATCTCAGCAAATTCTGGTAGATATCAGAGGCTATAGGGGGGATTCTGGGAACACTGGCAGAAACCAGTGAAGAATGAGAATTCTTACCAGCGTCAGCTTTCCCAGATCTCTGTCTATAGTGCCCAGTTGAGAGAAGAAATTAAAATTTCACATTCTTGGGGTGCCTGGGTGGCTCAGTGGGTTGGGTGTCCGACCGGCTCAGGTCATGATCTCGCAGTCCGTGAGTTCGAGCCCCGCATCGGGCTCTGTGCTCAGAGCCTGGAGCCTGTTTCAGATTCTGTGTCTCCCTCTCTCTCTGACCCTCCCCCATTCATGCTCTGTCTCTCTCTGTCTCAAAAATAAATAAACGTAAAAAAAAAAAATTAAAAATAAAGAAAGAAAGAAAGAAAGAAAGAAAGAAAGAAAGAAAGAAAGAAAGAAAATTTCACATTCTTGGGGCACCTGGCTGGCGGTAGAGCATGTAACTCTTGATCTCAGGGTCATGAGTTCAAGCCCCATGTTGGGTGTGGAGCTTACTTAAAAAAATTTTTTTTTCACATTGTCCCTTCCTTTCCAAATCCAGACCCATAGATCCTTTCTCTGTCAGGTATAGTAATTGCCTTCCTCCTTTTCTCATTTTGGGTTCTAAGAACTTGTTTTGGGGGGGGTGTCTGGGTAGCTCAGTTGGTTAAGCGTCTGACCCTTGATTTCAGCTCAGGTCATTATCTAGTGGTTTGTGAGTTTGAGCCTTGCATTGGGCTCTGCACTGACAGTGTGGAGCCTGCTTGGGATTCTCTCTCTCTCCCCCTCTCTCTCTGTTTCTCCCCCACTTGTTCTCTCTCTCTCAAAATCAATAAATAAAACTTAAAAAAAAAAAAAAAAGACCTTGTTTTGGCTTTCTGCCTGCCTGGGACAGAGATTGTCCTCTAGCTTTTCAGTTCTTTCTTATGACTATTTTTGGGAGTAACTCTGGATTGTGGGAAGGTAGTATCCTTTACACTCTCTTTGGAGACCCAGCCCTCTTACATCTGAGAGGATTGTTCAGTACTGCCTGAAAACTGACAAGCTCTGTGTTCTCCCCTACGCTAAAACAAAACTATGTACCCAGAGGGAAAGATAGGCCCTCTAAAGCTTTTGTGGAAGGATTCCACATTTCAGAGACATTCTAAACATAAGACATACAAAAACATTCCAAAGACAAAGCAGCTCTAAATCCAGAACACAGAAATCTTTTGATTCCCATCTTAGCTGAAAATCTCCCTGATATACAAAGCAAACTGAAGGTAAGAAGATTGGATGGGTAGATCAACCTATGATGTTATTTTAAGTTGCAGCCCAATGCTTGAAGGAATTAGAAGCAACTATCTTGATCGTACAAGTATTTGCAAGACCAGAAAAATGCAGCCCTGGAAACAATTCAAAGCCCACCTATCCTTTTTTAACAATTAACCTCCTCTATTCATGTCCAAAGGCTTGTAGGTATGATAGAAATTCTGGCCTTAGGAAATAAACATCCTTCTTGAAGGATCAGTGCATTCTTTCCCCATGGCTTTGAGATGTAAATGTTCTACCTGGTCTTCTCCAGCAACCTTCTCTTCCCATCTGGGCTATCTCCTTGAAGTGCAAACTTCAGAGAGGTTAATTCTTATCAGAAGAAAAACAAAAGGGGAAAAAGTGATTTGAAGCTTAAGAGAATGGAAAATCCTTAAGAGTGTTCCCCACAAATATTGGTAAAAAACTTTGGCCATCCAATCATGTAGCCTTAACTTATTACATCTGCCAGAAATACAGGTTGGACCCAACTTTCATTTTATAACTAGTGAGTTTTGTCTTAATGTACCTGATTCATGGCTTAGATTTTGAAATAGAAGGTATACGGTCTCTGTGTCTGCATGTATGTTCGTGTGTGTCTATGTACGTATGTTGTAGATGTAGGATAATTTTCTGTCTATGGATGGTATTATTTAAATTAATTTGTAAACAGCACTATTTAAGTGGCCTTTGGAAAGCTAAATTCTTATATGAATTAAATATTCCTAAAATTCTCAGAAATATAAGAGAAACTAACCCAGATATCTTTCAAGCTCATGTGATCTGACATAATCTTTGTTAAATAAAAGCCAGTTTAAATTTGGATTAATTAAATTGGCTGAGTCTTCAGAATTGTTAGTGTTAACAGTGATGCAGATGTACAGTGTTTATTCTCCCTTGCTTTACTAGTCAAATAATTGCATGCTGTCCCTGTTTCAAAATTTGTCAGCCAAGAAAGTTTGGTATGATGAAATTTTCATAAATAATCTAAGCATAATTGTTGAGAACAAGTGAATGAAATAAATTTAAGTGGGATAAAAATGTTTAGGTAAACTTTTTAGTTTTCCCATCATTTTAGTGACCTGAAATCTTAAGGTTTTGCTATGTTAAGTTAAATGATGGATAGTTATTTAATATCTAGGTATTTCTCAAGTAAGACAAAATATTGAAACATTAGTGACAATAGGTTTATTTATTTTTGGCTTCCTTTACAGAAGAACTAAAGTTATTTGGGTCTATTGTTAAACATGTTTTGTGCCACAGTGGAAAATTTACTATGAGAAAAATATACTTTCAGGAATTGTGAAACTTACTCATTAATTTGTCAGTAACACCTCATTCACAATTGTTTAAGGCTACTAGAAATAATAAGGGAAACAACTCTGTACACAAAGAATGTAGGATGTGTGTTTTTGGTAAAAGAAAGTCATGAGGAATGGAGGTGCATTTTGTTGAGGGAGAAGAAAGCAATTTTGTCCTAAAACAAGAATGGGAAAGAGGAAAAACATAGGACCAAATCTGATGTGTAAGGAAAAAAAAAAAAAAAAAAAAAAGCTGTACAGTTTGTGAAAGAGGAATCTCCTGAGAAAGGAATTTTATGTGTAGTCAGGATGGCTGAGATTAAAATGAATTTATCTGAATAAAAAATGGTATTGATATAAAAAGTAAACTGATTCAAAATTAGATTTTGTTTTTCTGTTAGGACAAGGTGTCTTGGACTATTGATCTGCTCTTGATAAAATATTACGAAAGGCTTTTCTTTACCTTTAAGGCAATCTGTCTAGAGGACAAAGATCTTATGTTTTATTGAAATATTTCCTGAGCTTTTTGTTATTTTTATCATCAGGTCTTTGATTACTTAAGAGAACTGAGTCTTCTCAATATTAGCAGCTAAGTTGTGTCCACAACTATGTAACCTTCCATAATTGCCTTTGAAATATTTTATTGCCATTTTGGTCAAATAAATAATTAGGTATTGTTTTATAACAATCTGTGGCCCTATTGATCAAGTGTTTAAGTCTTCTGATATTCTTGAAAAACTTCCCCAAATCAAATTTTTAAGGTTTTTTTTTAGTGTTTTTAATTTTTTTTTTTTTTTTTTTTTTTTTTTTTTAGTAATCTCTACACCCAATGTGGGGCTTGGACCCACAACCCCAAGATCAAGAGTCATATATATACTTTTCCAAATGAGCCAGCCAGGTGCCCCCCAAAATCAAATTCTAAATGAAGTCTTTTTGACCTTGAACTACCATTGGGATTTTCCAAAGGGTCTCTGGAACATCTGAAAAGATTTGTTCTCCTTTATAAAAAGAGAAGATACTAACTTCAGGCTTATTTGGGGGAATTGGGTGGCTCAGTCGATTGAGCCTCTGGCTTCGGCTCAGGTCGTGATCTTACAGTTTGTGAGTTCTAACTCTGCATCGGGATCTGTGCTGACATCTCAGAGCCTGGAGCCTGCTTCAGATTCTGTGTCTCCCTCTCTCTCTGCCCCTCCCCCACTTGTGCTCTCTCTCTCTCAAAAATAAATAAACATTACAAAAATTTTTAAATAAATAAATAAATAAATAAATAAATAAATAAATAAATAAATAAAAATAATTTCAGGCTTATTTGATATGTTAAATTAGATGGGAAGCATTGCCAAGTAAGAATACTAAGTCTTCTTTTTGTTGAATTTGTATAGGAATGTAAGTGTTCTGCTGTTTTATAGTGAACTCTCCTCAGATCTTTAACCATGGACAATTCCAAGGTTTTTTTTGTTTTGGGTGTGTGTGTGTGTGTGTGTGTGTGTGTGTGTGTTTATTTGGGGACATCATTTACAGTTATTATTTTACTGAGATGCTTTTTGCAAAAGTGTTCCTGCAAAAGTGCTTCATCTTTAGGGGATTCATGGAAACAACTTTGGCAAGTACAGGCTTCTGATAACTCTCAGATCATAACTCTTAACTAGGTAAAAATTTCCAGAACTAATGGCAAGAAATGGATTCAAGCAGAGCAAGTATTAATTACATGGGTCTGAATAAACTGAGGAGGCTGATTGTAATTTTTATGACCTGTTTCCTCAATGTTTTATTTTCCCAGGTTTAAGGACATCTTTTCTCTTAAGTTATGTATGACTTACAGAAATTTGGTAAAGTATATCTTTGTAAACAAAGATGAAATATTTACTTTTTCTCCCTACCTGCTTCCTCCAGAATTCAGAAACTCCTTTTTTTTTTAATTACAAAAATTTTTTTGAAATGCTTATTTATTTTTGACAGGCAAAGACAAAGCATGAGCAGGGGAGGGGAGGGAGAGGGAGACACAGAATCCAAAGCGGGCTCCAGGCTCTGAGCTGTCAGCACAGCCGACGTGGGGCTTGAACTCATGAACCGCAAGATCATGACCTGAGCCAAAGTCAGATGCTTAGCTGATAGAGCCACCCAGGCACTCCCAGAATTCAGAATCTCTGCAGTATTCTTTTTATGACAATATGGTTAGTTATTTGCACAAGTTCAATAAGAGGTTGTTCTCTCTGTCACAGGACACAATTGGAAACACTGGCTATATCACCAAGACTTGGATTAGAATGTTATATTTGAGAGAGATATCCTTACACTAAGATATGACCAGACAGTTTGAAAGAACTGCTTGGATTCCTCATGAAAATTTCTAGCAAAGTCATCTTAAAAAGAGCTTACATGGTCAATCACTATTCATGATATACTAATGTAAACAATCAGGTCATGTTTAATGCAAACAAATGAGTGTTACTGTGATTATCTTTGGAAAAAATAATGGAGGCAATTGTTAGTACCTTTATAGATAGTACATTCTAATCCTGTTGACTTTGAGGTTTTTTTATATACCTGTAAACTGGAGTAGATCTGAAATTCTAGTTTCCTCAAATATCTGGTTATGACTCTCCAAACTAATATTTGCAATTTTCTCCAGTCTTCTGATTTTCTTGCTTTCTGTCCCCCGGGGGGGGGGGGGGGCCCCGCCACTAAGAACAAAGATTATCCTTGAATCTCTTTGGAGGGGACTCTACCAAGTCCTGCTCACTACCCAGATTGCGGCTAAACTGCACGGACTTGAACCTTGGGTACACACCTCACAGCTGAAGAAGTCTCCGCCTGACATCTGGTCCCACGCAGGCGCTGGAGACCTCTGAACCAAACTGATAAGGAAGAGGAGTAGTTGACATTGATGTAGACCACTTCCACCCAAGACACTGAGTTGAGAATTCCTACCTTAAACATGAAACCTGTTCTTTTTTTCTTTCTGTTCTTTAATCTGCCGTTGGCCTGGAAAGATAACACCATCCTCTTCATCATCCAGGCAACTGCTAAGGGGCCTTTCAGACTTCTGGATTTGTCATCAAAAACTCCCATCTGTCCATTAACTGTGCCACCTCAGCAGAAGTGGTCTGTGTCCAGAGAGAATTTATTTTTGTCTGTGGTGGTTGGTTAGCGTCCTCCTTGGACCTATGATTTCTAGACGCCTGGTGCATAACTAAAGATGCCTCTTAGGTTATCCAACTGTGGCCTTAACTGTTACACCTTGTTGGCTGACTCTCCTGAGTTTATATTGTCAGGTTACAAAGAAACTACCAGGAGGCTTTTGTGATTCAGAATTCACTTCCTTTGGCAGGGCCCTACTTTCCCGGTTAGGAGTAAATGTAAATGAGTCTATAATTAGAGATCTCTCCTTAACTATTGAAAGTATCACTTTCAATAGTTTTAGAGTTTGCTGCTAAAGCAAGAGCTGCTTAGCAAAGTTTTTAGATTCTCAGGCATAACCCTTATTATTATTTTTAATCTTTATGTACTTTTGAGAGAGAGAGAGAGAGAGAGAGAGAGAGAGCGCGCGAGCGTGCCAGTGGAGGGGCAGAGACAGGGCAGGGGTGGGGTGTGTGGGGGGAGAGGATCAAAAGTGGGCTCCATGCTGACAGCAGCAAGCCTGATGCGGGGCTCAAACTCATGAATCGCAAGATCACGACCTGAGCTGAAGCTGCATGCTCAACCGACTGAGCCACCAGGCGCCCCATTTTTTTAAGGTGTTATTTTTAAGAATCTCTACACCCAACATAGTAAGGCTTGAACTCAACCCTAAGATCAAGAGTCTCACGCTCCACCAACGGAGCCAGCCAGGTGCCCCGCCCTCGATTACCTTTTAGCTAAGCAAGGGGGTGTCTGTGCTGTGGCCAAGACCACTTGCTGAGCCTGGATTAGCACTCTGGGGAAGCTGAATCTCAGTTACTTAAGATCACTGAACAAGCCGCTTGGCTTAAAAAGGTGACCCCTTCAACAGAGTCTTTCTTTGACTTAATCGATGTTGACTGGTTTCAGTGTTGGGGGCCATGAAGTGCACTCCAAACATTGGGAATTATCCTGCTAATAATAATCACAGTAGTCCCCTGTTGCACTGTACTCTCTCAAAAGCTTTATAGTTTTTTTTATGTTTATTTGTTTTTGAGAAAGAGAGAGAGACAGAATGTGAGTAGGGGACGGGCAGGGAGATGAGGGAGAGACAGAACACGAAGCAGGCCCCAGGCTCCAAGCTGTCAGCACAGAGCCTGCCGTGGGGCTTGAACCCACAAACCGCAGGATCATGACCTGAGCTGAAGCCAGACGCTCAACTGACCGAGCCACCCAGGTGTCCCTCCAAAGCTTTAAATGTATGTTTGCAGCAACCAACCACCAAGCAAATGATGCCTCTAAAACTGGAATATCAAAAAGGGAATGGAGAGAATAACCGACTTAAGAACAGTGAGCCCAAAGTTGCAGCTTGTGAATACTACACAGATTCCACAAAAAATGTCATGACCTGTGAATATCACACAGAAGATCAGCACACACACACACAAAATCAGCAGGTGAGACTTCAGAGCAGTATCTGGGACTGGCGCTAATGTCTTAGATTTTGATCACATCTCTCAGTTAAGAAGAGACACTGATCGAAGTGGGAGAATTGTTTAAAAAGAGAAACGACAGGTCCAAAATGGAGTCCCTTGTGCTAAACCCCATATCAGGAAACCAAGACCTAATACCTAACCTACTTGCATGGGGTGTCTGGGTGGCTCAGTTGGTTAAGCGTCCCACTCTTGATTTTGGCTCAGGTCATGATCTCATGGTTCACGAGTTTGAGCCCCACGTCTAGCTGTGTGCTGATAGCTGGAGGCTGCTTGGGATTCTGTCTCTTCCTCTCTCTCTCTCTGCCTCTCCCCTGCTAGTGGGTGTGCTCCCTCTCTCTCTCAAAATAAATAAGCTTAAAAAAAAAAACCCACAAAAAACAAAAACCCAACCTACTTACAGTTTCAGCCTCTCCCAAGAATGTGGCCTTTACCAGTCAATCTAGAATTACCTGGTCAGCGCTAGGGAGGTAATCTGCCTGATAGACACCCCTGTCTTCCCCCAAAGGATAGTGACCTCAATTGAAACAATCCACTCTTTGCTAGAATAACTTCCTTGCCCTGCCTCCTCCTGCCCATAGAAGTTTTCTCGTTTGTACCGCTCCTTTGGTGCAACCTTCTATCTGCTGAGAAAGAATTCTGCCTGATTCATGAATCTTGAAGAAAGCCAATTACATCTTCAAATGGATTCAGCTGAATTTTGTTTTTTAACATCTCCATAACCAATCTCCGTTCCTAAATATCTTTCTTTTTTCTTTAACTGAAGATGATATTTAAGGTGGTGGCTTTGGCCATGTTGGGGAGTTTTACTTAGTTTTCCTGGGTATGTCCCATGGATATGTGAGGTTTATATGGTATTCAATTTCTTTTTCTCTTGTTAATCTGTTTCTTACTGTGGTGGGGGTAGGGAGTTCTCAGTCACAGAACCTAGAAGGGTAGGGGAGAAATGATTTTCCCTTCCTTATCCTAGTTTGTGGATTTCAGCTGGAATTTATCCTGGCCAGAGAACAATGTTATCCATCTCTAGAATAAATAGGTGCCTCTTGGCTCAGTTCTGGAGAGCAAGGAATGAGAGCAAAGGGGAGAAGAGCAAGCAGACCCCTTAGAGGTGGCATCACCCACCCCCTTCTACCCTTTCTTGATAGATCCAGTAACATCCAACCCATTGGAATTGGGACTCTCCCTTAAGCATCAGGCTACCTTGATCAACAAAGGTGTTACTAGAATCCCTTTCTGTGGGAGCTGGGCAAAACCCCTTGCCCTTTCTACCACGGGGTTCTCACTCTCCCCATTTCCATTCAATCACAACTTTGTCTCAGACATATTACAATTAATCACATCTTAACTTGGAAGAGGCCCGGATATTCTCATACATTTCAGGTACATGGAGACACATCCTAGGCTCCCTGGTGAGGACTTCGTAGGTTGCCCAGTTTTATCAGCAACAAATTTTCTTTTTCTGATTAGTTTTTGTCACTGTAACCCCTCACTGCCAAATTAGTAAATCCTTTTGTGCAATATTTAGAAAATCCAGAAAGGTGTAAAGAAGCAAAACAAACCTCCCATAATTCCACTAGAAATAAAAGGTTGGCGTAAGTGCATGAGTTTTTTCTACGCATGATTTTCCCACACATAAAACCACCAACCAACGCGATGTAAAACTCTCCTGGAGTGCGGGTCACTCGCACGGATTACTGCTGTCATCCCGTCCTCTGGAAAACACTCAGGCCCGCCCCTCACTCTGGCAGTGGAGGCAGGCACATGACTCAAACAGGTCCGATTGGCGTTCTCCCCTGGGAATGATACGTGGACTCTGGGAGAAGGGGCTTTCTTTTTCTCCTAGGACTGTGGCACGGCTAGGACCCGGAGTGCCCGACAGTATTAGGGGACATTTTTCTTTTTTTTTTTAATGTTTATTTTTGAGAGAGAAAGAGGCTGTGTGAGTGGTGGAGGGGCAGAGAGAGAGGGAGACAGGGAATCTGAAGCAGGCTCCGGGCTCTGAGCTGTGAGCACAGAGCCTGACGTGGGACTCGTAGTCACAAGTCCCGAGACTTGTGAGAACATGACCCGAGCTGAACTTGGGCATGAGCTGAAGTTGGGTGCTCACACAACTGAGCCGCCCAGGCACCCCAGGGGACATTTTTCTTAAGATAGAAGCTTATTGTTGGGGCGCCTGGGTGGCGCAGTCAGTTAAGCGTCCGACTTCAGCCAGGTCACGATCTCGCGGTCCGTGAGTTCGAGCCCCGCGTCGGGCTCTGGGCTGATGGCTCAGAGCCTGGAGCCTGTTTCCGATTCTGTGTCTCTCTCTCTGCCCCTCCCCCGTTCATGCTCTGTCTCTCTCTGTCCCAAAAATAAACGTTGAAAAAAAAAATTCTTTAAAAAAAAGATAGAAGCTTATTGTGAGAGAGAAACCAATACACAAAGTAAAGAATAGCCAAGAAAAGAAGAGAGAGGAGAGAAAGATCAAGAATTGTTGATCAGGAGAAGCACCTGCATCTTTTCAGGATGGGCCTGAAAAGTCCATGGACTTCCCAGTTTACAGGAGCCAATAAACTCTTTTTTAAAAAAGCTAATTTCAACTAGGTTTCTTTCTTTCCTTCTTTTAATGTTTATTTATTTTTGAGAGAGAGGGAGTGCGAGTGGGGAAGGGGCAGAGAGAGGAGGACAGAGAATCTGAAGCAGGCTCTGCGCTGACAGCAGCGAGCCGGATGTGGGGCTTGAACTCATGAACCATGAGATCGTGACCTGAGCTGAAGCTGGACACTCAACCGACTGAGCCACCCAGCTGCCCCTTTAACTGGGTTTCTAATATTTGAACCAGTGAATTATAATTAGTGCAGTGCTTGTGAACATCATTTCATTTAATTCTTTAACAATTCTGTGAACTGGATTTTGGTCATGTTTTATAGATAAGGAGCCTAAATTTTAGGGAGGTTACATATGTTGCTTAAAATCACTTGGGCTGAGGGGGACCTGGGTGGCTCAGTCGGTTAAGCGTCTGACTTCAGCTCAGGTCATGATCTCACAGTTTGTGAGTTCGAGCCCCGCATCGGGCTCTGTGCTGACAGCTTGGAGCCGGGAGCCTACTTGGGATTCTTTATCTCCCTGTCTCTGTTCCTCCCCCACTCACACTCTGTCTCTCTCTGTCTCAAAAATAAATAAAGATTTTAAAAAGTTAAAAAAAAATCATTTGGGCTGAGAGTTTATTTAATGCTAAGCCTGGATTCTTATTCTTGTTATGTTACAGCTCCACTTTTTTTTTTCTTTAAGATTTTATTTTTAAGTCATCTCTACACCCAAGGTGGGGCCTCAAACCTGCAACCCTCAGATCAAGAGTTGCATGCTCTACTGACTGAGCCAGCCAGATGCCACACAGCTCCACTTTTTAAAAATTAAGTGTTTAAAAAGTTTTAGTTTGGTTGCTTAAATTTGTTTGCAGCTGCTTAGTTCAGGATGTCAACTAGTCCCTAGTGTAATGACACCTGCTTTTTACTTTATCAAAGGGTGCCAAGGGTCGGACAAGACATCTCGAGAATCTGCCTCTCCTTCTGGAATTCTGACATCGCTCTCTTCATTGTCTTCCTCAGAAAGACAGGGATAGCATGACGGTGGTATGACTTCCCAAGGGCTTTGGTGACAAAGTGCCACAGACTAGATGGCTGAAAACCGTAGAAATGTATTCTCCCACGGTTCTGGAAGCTAGGCATCCAATATCAAGGTGACAGCAAGGTCGTGCTTCCTCTGAAGGCTCTAGAGAAGAGTCCTTCCTGGTTTTTTTCTAGCTTCTGGTGGCCCCAGGTGTTTCTTGGCTTGTGGTAGCATAACTCCCAGGTTTGCCTCTATCATCACATGGACTTCTTCCTCTGTGTCTGTCATGGTTCCATTTTTATTAAGATGTCCATTTTTTTTTTTTTCCCTGTAGAAGGCCTGGCATCAATGTAGGAACTGGAAGATGGAAAAAAAAACCTTTTCGCTCTTCTTTCTTAGGTCTAGTACTTAGAGCATGTCAATTCAAAATCAAGATGAACATAAGAATAAGTTTGTTTATGCACGTAACACACATACATGTGGGAAGACTCAGCAGTAACGCAGAGGGTGGTTAGAATACGGAGGTTATAGGGGCGCCTGGCTGGCTCAGTTGGTAAAGCATGTGACTCTTGATCTTGAGATCGTGTGTTCGAGTCCCACATGGGGCGTACAGCTCGCTTAAATAGATAAAAGTTTAAAAAAAGAATATGGGGCTTATATAGCATCTTAACAAAGGGTGACAAATTTATGGAGAAGTGATGTGACAAAAGAAAAGGGTTTGGGCTCCTAGAGTGGTAAATTTGTGGGAAGGTAAGTATGTGTGGGAAACTAATCAAAGATAAGGGTTATTTTAGTAAAGTTTGTACAGACCCATCTCCCTACTGACTTTCTGTCTCTAGGGACGATGGTCATTTCCCTCCTGCTCGTATGGGAAAGGGAGGGGGGCACCTTCACAAAGGGAAATTTATCACCTGGTTTTAGGCAGATAGAGAGAGGGCAAAGAGCTTTTTCTGTGTTTGCTACTGCTTAACTGATTTCAGCTCAAAACCTTTTGCCGACATTGCCTATTTTGAGGGGGCATATTCTCATCCCCTTCAAAACAATCACGTGATCAGGGCTCCTGGGTGGCTCAGTTAAACATCCGACTTCGGCTCAGGTCATGATCTCACGGCTCGTGGGTTTGAGTCCCGCGTCGGGCTCTGTACTGACGGCTCAGAGCCTGGAGCCTGCTTCAGATTTTGAGTCTCCCTCTCTCTCTGCCCCTCCCCCGCTCATGCTCTGTCTCTCTGTCTCTCTCTCTCAAAAATAAATAAACAATAAAAAAATAAAAAAATAAAACAATCCCGTGATGAAACCCAACAATTACTACTATGCTTCTGTTTATAGAATCATCAACTTCTGGGGCACTGGGGTGGCTCAGTCGGTTGAGAGTCCAACTCCTGATTTTGGCTCAGGCCATGATCTCACAATTTGTGAGATCGAGCCCCGAGTTGGGCTCTGTGCTGAACATGGACCCTGCTTGTGATTCTCTCTCTCCCTCTCTCTCTGCCCCTCTCCCGCTTTCTCTCTCCCTCAAAATAAATAAATGAACGTAAAAAAAAAAATGCTACTCATTTGGCCCTTGTCTCATATCCTCCACGGCCCCTCCTCACTACACACAGATTAAAATCTAAACATGGCATACACATCTTCAGGTTCTGCCTGCCTTTCCAAACTCATTTCCTACCTGTCCACTCCTCTCTTTTGTTGCTCTTGTACTAGTAAACTCCTGTATTGCCTCTGTGAACATCACACTATTTTATGTCTCGGTGGCTTTGCCCACGCAAGCTTCCCCCTGACAAACCCTTACTCAGGAATCAGCTCCTCCCAGAAGCCTTCTCCAAACCCCAGTTTGCCCAAACCACCCCTCCTTCGTAGGACTGCGTGTCCATTCGAGGTAGCCACATTCATTTCTACGACGCCAGGCCTGGCCCAGTGTCTGCCACATAGAAGACACTCTATAATGTTTAGTAAATTAAACCGAATGCTTTCACTTTCCTATTGATGGAACAACCAGGAAAGTTATTGTGCCATCTCTACTCTGTCATACGATAGGTCTAAAAATACTTCCTTTTTGTTACCAAATTTAATTCATATGACTAAAACTTTCCCTCCTGTTTTATAGTTATTAGGTTGTCTCTTACTTAAGAAAATGCAATTTCCTTCTTGAGCCTATAGACCACCTCATCAGGTTTCCCTTTCATGAAGGAATATGTGTCTGTGAAGGGGGATCATGCTTATGTTCCTAGCCACTTCTATTATATATATTTTTTTTCTTTTTTAATGTTTATTTATCTGTGAGAGAGAGAGACAGCCAGACAGACAGAGTGTGAGAGGGGGAAGGGCAGAGAGAGAGGGAGACACAGAATCCGAAGCAGGCTCCGGGCTCCGAGCCGTCAGCACAGAGCCTGATGCGGGGCCCGAACCCACAGATCCCGAGATCGTGACCTGAGCTGAAGTTGGACGCTCAACCGACCGAGCCACCCAGGCGCCCCAGTTCCTGGCCACTTCTAAATGACTTAGAGCGTGATTCAGTCCTACAGAGCACACATCCAGATGAGGAACATCACAAATTAGTAAAGTGTTTCACTATTTTTGATTATTATTATGAGTATATTATTTCTTCCAGTATTTCTTGGAAAGTTGTGGTTAAGAGCAGCAGTATCCTATTATGAAATCCCCCTTCTTGTCTCTCCACTCTACTGACAACTAGCAGAAGCTAAAATGTAAGAGATGAACTTACCTAACTACTGATAAAAAAGCACCTAAAATCCCTTCTCAAACCCCATCATGCTATCAATTTCTAGAAAATAGTTACCATTCTGAGACTTCAAAACTACGGCAGCAAGAACACAAAAAATAACCACATGGTCTGAATGCCAAAGAAATATTGAAATCTTAGTTTAACTTCAAGTAATTAAATTTTTGTTCATATTTTAAGATAACTGCTATTGAAATGCAATCAAAAATTAAAAATAAAGGTAAGATATTTATAATTTCAAGTAAAAACAGAGAAGACACAATAAGTTCAAATCTAGAAATTACAATGCTTGCTTTTGCTACATATATAGGGTAGTAAGACCCCTTTCCCTAACTTAAAACACTCAGAAACTATTCAAAATGGATGAGTTATCACTATCTTACTTTTAACCATCAACATTAGTTCAAATGGGTCAAAAATACAACTTTAAAAATGACATATAAAAGTTCTATAAATTATGGATTATTGAAAAATAATTTTATTATTATTTTTAATTTTTAATATTTATTTTTGATAGAGAAAGGGAGAGCACGAGCTGGGGAGGGGCAGAGAGAGTGGGAGACACAGAATCTGAAGCAGGTTCCAGGCTCTGAGCTGTGCGCACAGAGCCCAACGTGGGGCTTGAACTCATGAACTGTGAAATCATGACCTGAGCTGAAGTCGGATGCTCAACTGACTGAGCCACCAAGGCGCCCCCAAAATAATTTTAGAATGAAGAAAATGTTTCTAAATATGCTACAAAGGTTCAGGCAAATTTGGAAAAATTTTTGCAAACTATGTGACAAACATAAAGTTAATATTAATAACATACAAAGGACTCTTTACATATCAATAAGAACAGAAAGAAAAAATGGCAAGGGATGTAAGCAGGAAATTCACAAAATAATAAAAGAAATAACCAATAATAATCACAAGTATACAGGAGCACCTGGGTGGCTCAGTCAGTAAGCGTCTGACTTCAGCTTGGGTCACGATCTTACGGTCTGTGAGTTCGAGCCCTGCGTCGGGCCCTGTGCTAACAGCTCGGAGCCCGGAGCCTGCTTCGGATTCTGTGTCTCCCTCTCTCTCTGCTCCTCCCCCCACTCATACTCTGTCTCTCTCTCAAAAATAAATAAACATTAAAAAAAATTAATAATCACATGTATATACTTATTAGTGAAAGGACTTTAATAATTAAAGACTGTGGGGCACTTGGTTGGCTCAGTTGGTTAAGCATCTGACTTCACCTCGGGTCATGATCTCATGGTTCGTGGGTTTGAGCCCCTCGTCAGGCTCTGTGCTGACAGCTCAGAGCCTGGAGCCTGCTTTGGATTCTGTGTCTCCTTCTCTCTGCCCCTCCCCCACTGGTGATCTGACTCTCTCTCCCTCTGTCAAAATTAAATAAACATTAAAAAAAAAACTTTAAAAAAATGAAATAGTTCTATAAGACTCGTTAGTAAAAACAGCTACCCCTGATCATCTCTGCCCATTTCTTGTTCTCCAGACACTTGAGCACTTTCAGTTGAGTATTTCAGCATTCGTCTCCCTGATTTTAAGTAGTAAGTTTTATGTTTACTTCTTGAGTTCTTGGTTTAAAAATGTTTTTTTTCTAACATTTATTTATTTTTGAGACAGAGAGAGACAGAGCATGAACGGGGGAGGGTCAGAGAGAGGGAGACACAGAATCTGAAACAGGCTCCAGGCTCTGAGCTGTCAGCACAGAGCCCGACGCGGGGCTCGAACTCACGGACTGCGAGATCGTGACCTGAGCTGAAGTCGGACGCTTAACCGACTGAGCCACCCAGGCGCCCCGAGTTCTTGGTTTTAGATATTATCAGTTGATTTCCCAATAGGTGGGGGAGACCACAGCTCTCTCAGGCCTACCCCAGGACAGACCCACACGTGTTGCCCTTATTCTCCTAATCTGGTTTTTAACCATCATTTAGTGTGGATCAATACTAAGTGTGATTTTTAGTAGTATGTAAATCATGCCTTAACCACAGGGTATAATGTGATCAACTTTTATTCTTTGCACAAAATCTGCTTCCTCTGTTAATAATTGCCTTTTCTTCCCCTCTGCATTTTCTGTGTACTCACCCCATGTCACTGCAAATCTTCTCTCGTTTGCGTACGTCAGCAGCTTGAGGGAGCCTTACCTGAACCCATGCGACGAAATCGGGCAGCGTCCCGAACGTGCTGTTGCGGATACCGATCACACAGCAAGGTTCTCTCAGAGGAAAGAACAGTGTTGCAGTCCTGATTCCTAATCCTCCACTTGCCAGCTCGGAAGTTACTTCACATCAGTGAGTCTCAGTTTCTTCATCTGAAAGGTGGTGATAACAGCAGTATCTGCAAGGCCATTTTACTGTATAATCTCAATGACAAAATAAATAGCAGTGTTCAGCATGAAATAAATACTTGTTAAGGACTGTTATTTTAATTATTCTATGAGAGTAAAAGTAGTAGGAATTTAGACTAATATCCACGCAGACACTTTTTAGCTTTCGCCTTAATTTTTTTCCTGATTAAGCAATACATATTCATCAACAGAAAATTTGGAAAGGACACTATAACGTTTCAAGAAGCACAAAAGAGAACTTTTTACAATCCCACTCTACAGAGACAACTGGCTTATTTTGTACCAGTTGTTTTTTTTTTCTTCTTTTATTTTCTTCTTTTTTTTTTCAACGTTTATTTATTTTTGGGACAGAGAGAGACAGAGCATGAACGGGGGAGGGGCAGAGAGAGAGGGAGACACAGAATCAGGAAACAGGCTCCAGGCTCTGAGCCATCAGCCCAGAGCCCGACGCGGGGCTCGAACTCACGGACCGCGAGATCGTGACCTGGCTGAAGTCGGACGCTTAACTGACTGCGCCACCCAGGCGCCTTCTTCCTTTAATTCACATGCTTCCTTGTGCAGCTCTAGCATTTTGAATTCTGCTTTTTTTTGTTGTTGCTTAACATTTAAAACATATCCCATGTCATTTAAAATCTTTAGGAATATATTTGTAAATGAAGATTCCATAGTCTTCCACTGTTTTGCTACAGGGTAACCAATCATTCCCATTTGCCTGCGTCTGAGAGGGTTCATGGACACCGGACTTTTATCAGAGAGTCCTGCGCAAACCGGATTCTCCTGGTTATCCTACCTTTACACACCCTTTCAATTGGATAATTAGGGCTTTCTTCCCTATTTTTTGAATCTTTATAAATAGCACTGATGTAAATTTTTATACCATTTACTGGTCTTTCAACTTATTAGTTGAAAGTCTTTCAACTTATTAGTAAGTTTTTCTAATAACTTACTGAGGGCAAAAGATCCTATCCCTTGGCCTAGATTTTTCTGTTTAACCTACAGGGTCTGGAGCAGTTACATAAATGCTCAACAGATATGGAAACATCCAATTGACTGTGTAGTGTTGGGGTTGAACTGTATCCCCTCAAATGATCTGCTGAAGTCTTAACCCTTGGTACTTGTGAATGTACCTTCTCTGGAATCAGTGTTAGGGTTACATTAATACATTGTAGATGTACGTTAAGATGAGGTCATACTGGAGGAGGCTGGGCGGCTCAGTCAGCTAAGCATCTGACTCTTGATTTCAGCTCAGGTCATGACCTCGCGGTTCATGGAATTGAGCCCCACGTTGGGTTCTGCCCTGACGATACGGAGCCTGCTTGGGATTCTCTCTCTCTCCCTCTCTCTCTCCCCCTCCCCTGCTTGTGTTCTCTCTCTTTCTCTCAAAGATAAATAAATAAACACTTAAAACAAAGATTTATAACAACAACAACAACAAAAAAAGATGAGGTCATACTGGAATAGGGTGGGCCCTAAATCCAATATGTCTGGTGTCTATATAAGAAGAGAAAAGGAGAGAAACAGATACATGGAACACCACATGAAGACACATACACCCAGAGGGAAGATGGCCATGTGATGACTAAGGCAAGTCAAATGTCTGAGTCCATTTGGGCTGCTGTAACAAAATATCATGGACTGGGTAGCTTACAGATAACAGAAATACATTTGTTAGTCCTGGAGGCTGGAAGTTAGAGGTGAGGGTGCCAGCACACTCTGGCTGAGGGCTCTTTCCCAGCTCACAGACTTCTCGCTGAATTCTCACGTGGTGGAAGGAGCCAGGGATCTCTCTGGAGCCTCTCTTATAAGGCAGAAATCCCATTCGTGAGGGTTCCACTCTCATGATTTAAGGACCTCCCCCAAACCCCGCCTACTAATAATACCACCTTCGAGGTGAGGATTTCGGCATACATGGACTTTGCGGGGGGACACAAACACTAAGATCATGGCACTGGAGAACACCAAGGAATGTGGGCGGCAGCCAGAAGCTAGGAGAGCAACAGCCCCACGGACACCTCCGTCTCAAGCTTCTAGCTTCTGGACTGGAACTGTGAGAGAATAAATGTCTACTGTTTCAAGCCATGCAGTTCGTGGTAGTTCATTATGGAAATTCTAGAAAACTAACATAAAAAAGAAAGTAGGCGCCTGGGTGGCTCAGTCAGTTAAGCGTCCAACTTTGACTCAGGTCGTGATCTCATGGTTCGTGGGTTCAAGCCCTGTGTTGGGCTCTATGCTGACAGCTCAGGGCCCGGAACCTGCTTCAAATACTGTGTCTCCCTCTCTCTCTCTCTCTCTCTGTCCCTCCCTGCTTGCTCTCTCTCTCTCTCTCTCTCTCTCTCTCAAAAATAAATATTAAAAAGAAAAAAAAAAAAGGTTGGCACTTGGCTGGTTTTAGTTGGTAGAGCAAGTAACTTTTGATCTCGGGGTCACGAGTTTGAGCTGCATGTTGGGGGTACAGTTTATTTAAAACAAAACAAAACACTAATATAGTTTGGGTGCTTTGGGTGAATATAGAAAGGTGCAAGGTCATAAGCCCAGCAAAATGCATGCGACTATGTCGAAGCAGGATGCTTCCAAATTAGTTGGTGTCTTTGTCTGGGCTGCTATCACAGAATGCCATAGTCTGGGTGGCTTATAAACAGCAGCAGTGTATTTCTCACAGTTCTGGAGGCCGGGAAGTCCAAGGTCAAGGTACCGGCAGATTTGTGTCTGAGAGGGTCCTGCTTCTTGTTTCTTGTCACTGTGTCCTCTTTACATGGTAGAAGGGGTAAGGAGGCTGTCTGGGGTGTTTTTTTTTTTTTTTTTTTTTTAATTTTTTTATTTATCTTTGAGAAAGACAGAGAGAGGCAGAGCGCAAACTGGGGAGGGGCAGAAAGAGAGGGAGGCACAGAAGTTGAAGCAGGCTCCAGGCCCTGAGCTGTCAACACGGAGTCTGACGGGGCTCGTGAATCATGAGATCATGACCCAAGGGAAGTTGCTCAACTGAACTGAGCCACCCAGGTGCCCCCTCTGGGACACCAACCCCGTTCATGTGGGCTTCACCCTCCAAACAGCCCCACCTCCTAAAATCATCCCTTTGTGGGGAATAGGTTTAGGTTTTAAGATATGAATGTGGGCAGGGACACACACATTCAGTCTATAATTGTTGGTGTTTTCCATTTCCTCCTTTGCTCATAGCCTTTGCTCTGCCTTCATTTCTGAAGTGGCTTTCCCTGAAATGAGGACAAAAACTAATCCATTTCTTTTACCAGACTTTCTAATATTCCCAAATGATTTATGACTTTTTCCTCTGGATGTTCCCTTACATTAATTATGAAGACTCCCTCAATATTGCTAGTCTTATGGGTTCATATTTCATTAGTGACCATAAACTAATGAGTCCTATGGGTATTGGTCCTGTTCTGGAAGCTTTTCTCAAGGTAGCAGTGACAGTCCTTTCTATTCTGATAAATCCTATCAGCACCCTCTTGCTTACCCTGAGCACATTTGAGATTCCTCAAGCTCACATCTTGTGTATGGATCCTCACTAAACAGAAGACAATATCTTGAGCCCATGTTTAAGACTTCATTGACAACATGTTATTGAAGTGGACGGCAAGGGGCCGTGTTTCCTCATATTCATACTCGCTCCCAAATTCATTACTGGGAAAAGCCCCACCCTTCCCCACCCCACTCTCAGGCTTGGAGACCACCTAGGTTCTCCCATTTTGATATTTTAATCTGGATACTTCTCTGACATTTATATATACGGAAATACCACAAAAAACCCCACATAATTTGACCTCACTTTTGTTGTCTGCCTGAATTTTTTTAGTAGAATATTAATGCTAGAAGGTGTTTTAAGAGGTTTGGTCAAGACCTTTGCTCCAGGGGCACCTGGCTGGCCCAGTTAAAAGAGCATACTGACTCTTGATCTCAGGGTCATGAGTTTGAGTCCCACGTTGGGCATAGAGATTACTTACAAATAAATAAATAAATAAATAAATAAATAAATAAATAAGCAAGCTTGAAAAAAGAAAAGACCTTTGCTCCAGAACATCTGAAAACATAAACCATGTGGAAGTCCGGCCTATCTATTTTTGTGCTCTCTAGCAATGTATAGAGAATATAGGACTTTCCTTAGTTGTCTAGTCTGGTGTTAAATGACCATTATAGTTAGATCTTCACTGAGCCTTCTTATCATCTTTATGAAATTAAAACATTTTGTTGTTGTTAAAACAGTGTTAAAAAATACTGTTCTGTAACTTCAAAATAGCAGAACTGGTGGTTAAAGTTTGGGGAGAAGGCAGAAGAGACAAAATACTCAGGAGACATGTTAGTTTGGTTTTCCGTTTCCAGAGGACAGTCATAGATTAGAGCTTCGATTGTTTAAGAATTCTTGCCATTCTTTGAAACAGCACGTGTTAAACATAAATGATTCTTAGAGACAAAGAAAACATTGTAGGAGGATTGGATGCCAAGAGTACATGGCCTTCTCCGGCGAGGTCAATTATGTTTTAAAAGTAACAGAATATTCTGTAACATATGTTCTTCTAATGTACTCCCTGACAGAGTCAATCCAGGATGTGCAGAGAATTTTTTAAAAGCAGCTGTATTGTAGTTTGTTAGCAAATGGATTACGTAAATTCTTTCATCCAATCAGCATTGTTGGGGAAGATGCCTTAGTCTCTGCTGATCAAAATAATAACATCAGTCAGCAGCACTTTATGTGATGATCAAAATACTGCTTCTTTCCCAAGAGGAACAGATAAGCAGTTCTTCCATACATAGACCAACACTATCTTCCAAGCTGAACTCAAAGGTAAGATCCCCTCTGTGTCCCGTAGACACAACACTTCTCCAACCAGCCCCACCTAATACTTTAGCCTGCATATTCTAAGTAAAGGAATATTCTTCTAGTTAACCACAATATCGTTATTACATCCATTTAATAATTATCATCTAAAATACAGCCTATATTTAGGGGTGCCTGGGTGGCTCAATCGGCTAAGCGTCTGACTTTGGCTCAGGTCATGATCTCACGGTTCGTGAGTTCGAGCCCCGTGTTGGGCTCTGTGCTGACAGCTCAGAGCCTGAAGCCTGCTTCGGATTGTCTGTCTCTCTCTCCCCTCCTCCACTCACCTCTGTCTCTCTCTGTTTCTCAAAAACTAAAGAAACATTAAAAAATTTTTTTTAAATTTTTAATTTAATTTTTAAATACAGCCCATATTTAAAATTTAAATACAGCCCGTATTTAAAATTTCCCGATTGTTCCCAAAATGTCTTTTACACCTTCTATTTTTTCCTGATCGAGAATTCTGTTGAGGTTCACACACACGATTAGTCGGATTTTTTATCAAAATCAAAGTTTTCATTTTAAACAAATCGTTTAAGTCTATGATGATGAATCTTTCTGTAAACACCTTGACTTTTCCTGAAAAAGGAGCTCCTGGGGTTTAGAAACAAAAGCATGAATGTATTATAGTGGAAACAGAACTGGGCTAAGCATTTAGCATGTTGGATTCCAGGCCTCATCCTGCCACTAATCATCTGTACAAGGTCAACAAAGTGATTTTGTTCTCCTGGGCCATATTTTGCCACCTTTAAAAGCTGCGTGGTGTGATAAAAGAGTAGGAGCCTGAAGACCCAGCTTTGGTCTCAGTTCTGCACTAGTTATGTGCCCTTGAGCACACACCTTGTTTTCCCGTTCATTGGAACTGGTCTGAGAAATTTGCCTTCAGTGCTTAACAAGGGCCCATGTGACTAAGACTGGTTCGGTCCTTGCCTTCACAGAGCTTAGAGGGCATTCAGGAGGTCTTATACGCACAGTCATATCAGTGAATCATTGATTTCAGTTCTGGGAATTACCCTGAAAGCAGTCCTGTTGACACAGAACCCCAGGGAGACCTCATCAGATGGGGGTGGCGGGGGTGAAGGGAAGGGAGGGGAAAACCCCAGGCAGGCTTCTCTGAGGAAGTGACTTTTAAGTTGAGATAAGAGAGATGAGCGGGCATTGACCAGGTAAGCATGGAAGAGTTTTCCATCTTTGAGAATCAGTTTTTCATTTCCTTTTTTTTTTTTTTTTTTTCCAATTTAGGAATAGTAAAACATATGGGACAAAGATTGCTAGGGATCCATCCCCCGGTAGATGCTCTATCCTTCTTCCTTGTCAGAGAACTCCACCGTCACAGTGACAACACTGTCAGCAACTTTCGCCATTTCTCATGGCCTTGTGATTAATTCTGGCCACTGCAAGTATCTCTTCTGGAATGCGTCCTTCCAGGGAGGTGATAAGCCAGCCTCTCCTCACCTTCCCCTACCCTGTGGCTTGCAACAAGGACTTGGTAGGGAGCCATCTTTGGCCATGTGAACAGGGCACCATCTGGGAGGGGCAGGATGGCAACTGTGGCCACCCCACCGTCCCTAACTGCCTATAGTTGTACTTATGTCTGAGAGAGATGAACTGTTGTCTTCTTTGAGCCTTTTGGACTGGAGGAGGTGAGCTCGATCTCTGTTATATGCAGCTGAACTTAAATCCTAAGCAATACAGTGTGCCTGTCAAACATTGAGACTGAAGATAATGAAAATGAATTCTCATCACCCACATGCCTCACAGTTGCATTTAAGACATCATGATAACCAGAGCTCAACAGCAGACTTCAAGTCTGCTGAAGTGACCAGTCCCTAAAAGATCAGGGCCACGCCAACCTTTACTATGATCATTCTACCTTCACCAGTGTATTTGGGGACATCACTCACCGGTGGGCCAGTTCCTATTGATGACTTTTTGTGTTGCTCTGTTAACACCTAAGGTCACTTCAAACTCCACCTCTGTAGGGGCACCTGAGTGGCTTAGTTAGTTGAGTGTCCGACTTCGGCTCAGGTCGTGATCTCACAGTTGGGGAGTTTGAGCCCCGTGTCAGGCTCTGTGCTGACAGCTCAGAGCCTGGAGCCTGCTTCACATTCCATGTCTCCCTCTCTCTCTGCCCCTCCCCTGCTCACGCTCTGTCTCTCTCTCTCAAAAATAAATAAACATTAAAAAAACAAAAAAAGACTCTTATAGAGGGGTGCCTGGCTGGATTAGTTGGTAGAACATGTAACTTGACCTCAGGGTCATGAGTTCCAGCCCCGCATTGGGTGTAGAGTTTATTTAAAAAAAAAAAACCAAAAAAAAAAAACCCCAAAAAAACCACTCTATAGAGATGAATAGATTATGGGTTACGCTGTCATAAAATCACTCATATCTGATTGGGCCCCAAGTTTACCTGGAACCATTTTCGCCACAGCTGAAGGGATTCATCCTGTGTTACCAAGAAAGCAAGCTGGAGACTGGAATGTAGCAGGATCCATATTGGATTTGTGCTCCAGTTTAGCTGATTCTGAAAAGAAGTCAGTCAGATAAAAGCGATTCATTAGAAAATATATTCTGCTGGGGCACATAGTTGGTTCAGCCAGTTGGGCATCTGACTCCTGATCTCAGATCAGGTCATGATCTCAACAGTTTGTGGCTTTAAGCCCTGCATTGGGCTTTGCCTTGCCCACGGGGAGTCTGCTTGGGATTCTCTCTGTCTCTCTCTCAAAATAAATAAACTTAAAAAAAAAAAAAAAAAGATACTCTGAGCAAAAGATTTTTATTAAATGGCCTATTATCTATGGACCATAGTCCACCAAATGGTCCATTACTGTGGAGTGAGGGGGACAACCATGGGGGGAGCATAAGACGGGGGTCACTGCAATGTGTGTGCATTCTCCAGTGCTCATTTCCACTGGGGCCTGAACTCTTCTCTGTGAAGACATAGCTTTTGAATATTTGCTTAAAACTACATTACAGTGGAGTCTTTAAGAATAGCAGTGAAGAGGGCGCCTGGGTGGCTCAGTCGGTTAACTGTCCCAGTTTGGCTCAGGTCATGGTCTCACGGTTTGTGGGTTGGAGCCCTGCACTGGGCTCTGTACTATCAGCTCAGAGCCTGGAGCCGGCTTCAGATTCTGTGTCTCCCTCTCTCTCTGCCCCTCCCCTGCTCGCACTCTGTCTCTGTCTCTCTCATAAACATTTAAAAAATGAGCACTGAAGGGAGGGATTTTCTCGAGTTCACTTTTAGCTCCCATGGTGTGTGAGGTCCTTAGAGGTCTAGCTCCTGTCTCCTTTTACAGTTTCAATCTATCTCACTGCCCACTACCTCCCTACACTCCAGCCCTACTGGTCGCTAGAACTCTCTGTGCCTTTGCGTAAGTTGCTCACTGTTCTTAGAATGCTTGTCTTTTCCTTTCCGCCTTAATTCTTTTTTGTTCCTCAAGACTTAACATAGCATATACTACAGAGAATTCAAAGCAGTCTTGATGAGACACTTGGACTCACGTGTTCATTGCAGCACTTCTCACAATAGATGGGAAGTAGAAGCAACCCAAGTGTCCACTGATAGATGAATGAGTAACATGTGGTACACACACACACAGTGGAAGATCATTCAGCCTCAAAAGGAAGGAAATTCTGACAGGTTACAACATGGATGAACCTTGAGGACATCATGTAAGTAAGCTGGTCCCCAAAAGGGTAAATACGGTATGATTCTCCTTGGTTGAGGACGTATTTAGGGTAGTCAAATTCAAAGAGTCAGTGGGGTACCTGGGTGGCTCAGTTGGTTAAACATCTGTTTCAGCTCAGGCCGTAATCCTGCGGTTCGTGGGTTTGAGCCCCCCGTTGGGCTCTGTGCTGACAGCACGGAGCCTGCTTGGGATTCTCTCTCTCCCTCTCTCTCTTTGCCTCCCCCTCTCAAAAAAAAACATTAAAAACAAAAAATTCAGAGTCAGAAGGTAGAATGGCGTGGGCCAAGGGCTGGGGAAGGGAAGATGGAGTGTTAAATGTTTCATGGGTACTGAGCTTCCGTCTGGGATGATCAAAAAGTTCTGGAGATGGGGCGCCTGGCTGGCTCCGTCAGTAAAGCATGCGACGCTTGACCTCAGGATTGTGAGTTCAAGCTCTACTTTAGACATAGAGATTGCTGAAAAATAAAATCTTTTTTTTTAGACATTATTTGTAGTGTAATCTTTCTTACTAATCTGTTTTTGTTAGCACTTCATGAAGTGAATAGTCTCCATTTGGAGAGCTGTCAGTCGGTCTTTTTAGATCGTAAGTTCCTTAAAGATAGGAGCTGTCTCTTTTATCTGTGTGTCTTCATAGCCTAGCAAGGTATCTGGGGCATGGGCTCATCAAAAAACGAAATGAAAGCGAAAGGGATAATTCCTAGAACTCCAGGGTTGGGAAAGAAATTTTGGAGCCTAGGGAAAACATTGTGTCCACCCTCCCAATAACAGAGATCATGTATATAAAGAACATGGCACAATTGCTGCACTTAATAGGCAGTCAATAAATGTTAGTTCTTTCCTCTTTTCCCTCATTTTACAGAGAAGGGAGTTGAGGCCCACAGAGGTGAAGTAATTGGCTTGGAGTTAAATAGCTTAGTAACGGAAGAGACAAGTGCTGCATCTTCTGGTCCAGTGAATCCTTTTTTTTCTGTAACATTGGCAACATAGGATGTGGGAATGACCTTTGACCCCAACAGTAATAGGTTTACAAATAACTTTTTATTATTCAAATGTACATAACAGCAGAGAGGACAGCAATAAGAGCCCTATGTACCCATCACTCAGCTTCAGCAATTACCAACTCTGGCAACCTTTTGTCATCTGTATCTACCTCTCCAATGGAGTATTTTAAAGCTAATCCTCAACACTTTATCAAATTCTAAGTATAGTTTTCATGAAACTTTTTCACGTGTTGACTTTTCAGAAAGGGTCAACTCAGTTGGAAAAGATTTCCGTAAGGTGAAGCCTCAATGCTTCTATTAAATGATATTGGAAATCAGGTCCTTAAAACACCTATGACATTTGCAGGCCTTTAGAATCTGCCAAAGTGCACGTGCCAAAACGTAAGTAACGTGATGTGCCTCGATCTCTAGAGATCGGTAGGTTTCCCCCGACGCTTATCTCACTGCTCGGGGTTCATGTCTCCATAATGCCTTACCGTTGCCAACCTAAGTCATCCTCTGCATTTACCCCCTAATGGTAACTTCTGTGCTTTTCTTTGTATACTCTCACTTCCTGGAATGCCATCTTTCTTCCAAAATCTATCAATCCTTCAAGACCCATTTCAAGAATATTCCCCTACCTAAAACCTTTTTAGAAGATCTCACCACTTCGGGGCACCTGGGTGGCTCAGTCAGTTAAGTGTCTGACTTCGGCTCAGGTCATGATCTCGTGGTTCATGAGTTCAAGCCCCGCGTCAGGCTCTGTGCTGATGGCTCAGAGCCTGGAGCCTGTTTCCGATTCTGTGTCTCCCTCTCTCTCTGACCCTCCCCCATTCATGGTCTGTCTCTCTCTGTCTCAAAAATAAATAAACATTAAAAAAAAAATTAAAGGGGCGCCTGGGTGGCTCAGTCGGTTAAGCGGCCAACTTCAGCTCAGGTCACAATCTCGAGGTCCGTGAGTTTGAGCCCCGCGTCAGGCTCTGGGCTGATGGCTCAGAGCCTGGAGCCTGCTTCCGATTCTGTGTCTCCCTCTCTCT
>NW_024412467.1:11320197-11336066 GCF_014898765.1 Herpailurus yagouaroundi
TGTCTCAAAAATAAATAAAACATTAAAAAAAAAATTTTTTTTTAAAAATTAAAAAAAAAAGATCATCTCACCACTTGGACGGACATGGTGCTCATAGTCACAGCACAGTTTTGCACTTAATTCTTATGTGTTGCATGTGTGTTGGTTGTGCCTCCTTAACAAGCCTAGGTTCCTTGATGGTCAGGATTCGGTCAAAACGCTTTTTTGGTATTTCCGCTTATTCTTCCCACGCCCCTCCCATGGGAGGTCTTGGTCTTGCCCCAAGCATCAGATTTAAAATCTCATCTGCTCTCTTGATCCAACTTCTGATCTTCAAGAAGACAGTGAACAGAGGACTCTACAAGGATGTGAAGAGCAGAGTCTGGACTGTGGAAAACTTTACTGGAAACGTTTGGTCAGTGGGTAAATTGCAATGGGGGAGGGGGAACAAGATGGAGGGGGTACATACAGATTGAAAAACACCTGACAGCCAGTGGCTGTATATGAACATTACGTGGATTCTAATCCAGGCAAACAAATTGAACAAAATTTATGACACTTGGAAATAAACACTCCGTGAATAGTTTGTGAAGGGCTTTAAAATTTACCATTTGCAAACTATATACACCTGACAAAATTTACCTTCTTAACCATTTGTAAGTATACAATTCAGCTGTACTCAATACATTCTCATTGTTGTGTTACCGTCACCATCATGCAACCACACAACTCCATTTGTCTCGCAAAATTGAGACTGTACCCATTAAACAGTAATCCCCACTCTCTCCTTCCCCCAGCCCTTGGCAACCACCATCCCACTTTTTGTCTCTATGGATTTAGTGCTCTAGGAACCTCATATAAGTGGAATCATACAGTGTTTGTCCTTTTGTGACTGGCTTATTTCGCTCAGCATAATGTCCTCATGGTTCATTCATGTTGTTACATGTGTCAAAAGGGTATTTTTGTTCGTTTTTGTAGGGATAGCAATTGTTTTGTATTTTGTTAAAAATAAAAAGAACCCTTATCTTTTAGAGAGATACACTGAAATATTTATGAATCAAATGATGCGAAGTCTGGCGTTTTGCTTCGGGATAATATGGTAGGAGGGGGAGTGGGGAGTGGACGGGGGTACAGTTGGAGTAAGATTGGCTGTAAGTTATTTGTTGCGGCTTGGTGATCGGTACATGGGGTCATTAGAATATTCTGTCATTTTTGATCTGTGTTTGGCATTTTTCATGAGGAATTGTTAAAAAATAAAAAAGTATCCACAAGGGAATGCCTTGATCATTTAACACTTCTCTGTCCTCTCTGGCGCTCTTCTCTTTGGCAGTGAGGACACTTGTCATCCAGGAGGAGATGACCTCTGTTCTCTTCCCGGCCAGGCCCACAGCCTGTGCAGAACGGTTTATGCTGGCACTTTGTGCCCAGTGATACACTGCTAAGGTTGCATATAAATCAGGTATCCCTTGGCCACTTTTGTTGATAGATTGATCTGGCTGCACTGTTAAAAGAGTCGGGTAGGTGCTTAGAATCCAGACACACAAAGTCAAGGGATTTGTCCTTGTGCTTGTCCCTGGCATGCTGGGATTTACTCAGCATTACCCAGCCGGCCTCAGGCCTAGCAGGGCCTACACAGCGGAAGGAGAGGTGACCCTCCCAGGGTACCCCATCTTGGGCTTGTCAGCTGTCAGGGGCTTTCAGTCGGAGGAGAGGGGAGGGCGGGTAAAAAAAAAAAAAAAAAAAAAAAAACCAAAAAACAAAAAAAACAAAAAACCCCAGGCTCATTGTATTAAGCTCTGTAAGAGGCTGGCTCATCCTCCAGGGGAATAGAAAGTAAATTGCTTTCCTCTAGGAGTTGAATTAACTCTTTCCGAGCCAATAGACTTAGTTCTGTAATGACTATCCCATGGCCTTAGGATTTCCCCAAAGGGTATTTTTAATGAGCCGTGTCTACCCATTGCTACCAACGCCACAATTTAACAGGATTGACTGGTGAACTCAGCCAACAACAGGTTTGACTAATTTTTCTTCTCGGAATAGACCAGGTGTTCTTGTGAAGAGATCAACCGACTGCTTGTTTCAGAAGCGAGAAGGCGCAGCCCCAGAGCAGGCTGACAGTAGATGAGCCCTCTAATCCTTCTTCATTTTCCCAGCAAGGATTGCGGTTTCTCGAGCCCCGGCCCATCAGCCGGTCCTTTGTTTCCCTATCAAGTCTTAGCTCCTTGTTTCCAATTTGCTACATAATTTCTCCTCGGGCTTGTAGCTTCAGAGAGAAGGAGTAACAGTAAGCAAGTTTTAACTGACAGGTTTTGAAATCTGAAAGTTAAACATCTAGACAGGTTAGCGGTTGCATTGAAAAAGCTTTAAAGAGAATTGATTTCCAACTTTGCAGGTGGCGGTGTTTATAATGGAACAGCTCTGAAAGTCGAGGAAAAAGTCTACTTTTATTTGCAAAATATCTCATTTCCCCCAGCAGCACAGGAGGTTGGAGGAACCGGGAAAAATAAGGATTAGTATTCTTTTTAATTAAAAGCAATCTTTGGAGGTTTTAAAGACTTCTCCCCACTTTCTTTTAAGTAGGAAAGCAGTGATCTTGCCTGCAACTGGCCTTTTAAAGAAAAGCTGCCTGAGTGAGACAGGAGAATTAACGCCTGAAATAGGTTGGTCAATGTCTCCCATTTGAGAGATAAATTTACTCTGTGAAACTACCGGAATGCCATTTAGTATCTTGGAAGAGATAATTAAACCAAATGTTAGCCTGGCGTCTTGAAAGGGTTAACTCATCTTTCAAGGCCACGTGGTTTATTTCTAGAGGGTGAATTATTTGCTGGCCCACCTCCCCCCATCCCAGGACAGAGGCTTTGTCCCCAACTCCTCCTTCCAGCTGGGGCAGGACTTCCCAAAGAATGCAGGACTTCAGAACCAGGCTCTCTCAGCAAAACTCCCCCAAGGAACCTACAGACCGTTGGATGTTGGTGCACAGATCTGTCCCTGGCCGTGGATGCTGTGCGTGGGTTAATTCTCAACGAAAGCACACATCCTCCAAATCCAGGAGAGTCCCGCGCGGCTCCTCAAAGCTTCAGCTGTGGAGTCGGGGCCCCGTCAGGTTTGGATCCTGACCCTAACCAACTCTCACGAGCTTGGTGATCTTGGGCACGTTATTTAGCAACTCTAAACTTTAGTGCCTTTCTCTAGAAGATGGGGTTGACAGGAGTACAAACCTCCCAGGGTGCTAAGGCTTTCCAAGGAGGAAGACTTGATGAGTGCTGGTGGCTCAGGGCCTGGCCCTGGGTGCGTTCTCAATCTTAGTGATCCCTGTTACTATTCCAAGATTCCTCACTCTCCAGGCCCTGCCCCCCTACCCGCCACCGCCCCCTCTCCCCCCCCCCCCCCAGGACCCCCCCCATTCCTCTGTGCAGGCTCCACAGGTTCTGCCCCTACTGTGTTCCCTTCACAGTTTGTAGGTGGCATTGTTACGGCTCTGACCACATCGTGTTACAACTGCTTGCCTACCCAACCTTGACAGACATAGAAATTAAAGTCACGTGTGTGCCTGGCACGGAGGAGGTAATCAGTGAAGTCAACTTCATCTTATTAAATGTTGTCTCAGTAGGCACAGTCTTATCCAACAAACGCTCACTGGATGTCTACTGTAAGGAATCCGCTCACGTAACCTTTACAACAATCCTAGGAAGTAGATACTGTTACCTTCCCCGTTTTACAATAGAGAAGAAGCTAGCTTGGAGTGGCCAACTAGAAGGGAGGAGAGCTAGGATTTGAACCAAGTCTGTGAGAGCTGCCCCCCACCCCCACCCCGTGCTATTGATCTTTGCATTCTCAGCCCCTAGCTCGGTTCCCAACACCTGGTAAATGCTCTGTAAGTACTGAATAGACGCAATGGGGTCAGCTGTCATTCTCGGCCCTACCGAGGGAGAGTGGACCCTGGTGAGTCTTAATTTAGTCCAGCCCTCCGTGCTGGTCATTTGGCTGTTTGTTCTCAGATCCAGTCCTCCCACTTCCCCTGTTCTGCCTTGGATCATGCACTAGAGGCTGATGTGCAAATGGCATTTCCCAGACTCCCTTGCCAACTGGCTTCCAGCTAGGTTCAGCCAGTGGGGAGCTGCCCTGTGGGAGGCTGCAATCATGGACGAGGTGTCACCACAGCCAGCAATGCTGCCAAACACAGAGCTGAGCCAAGGGGGAGAAATACTCTGCCTTCTCCTTTTCTCCTGCCCCCATCTCCGTCCAGTGTCTCCCATTGACTGAATGCAGCTGGAAGCCAGCTGAGAAATGGAGTCTGCACAGGCCAGTTCCCGTGTGATGCAGAACAGAGGGGAAGTGAATGGACCCGAGAGGGGCCCTCCTTCTCCCCAGGTGGAAGTTTCTTCTAATCAGAAGCTTTGCTCAGATACAGAAGGTCCTGAACTGGGAGAGGCTATCTGGAAAAGGAGATGGTGGGCATAGCACTGGGGAGCTGGAAACTTCTCTTGTGGTGTTCTGTCATTGGCATACTTAACTTTTATTAGTTGATTTGGGCTTGTGGGGCAGGTCAAAGCGTATCTTGTCGTGTTTTTAACTTGCGCATTGAAAAAATATGCCCATTTACTCTATGAAAAATGACCACTTATGCTGAAGATGTTGTATTCACTTAAGAATCCCACTAGAGTGGCCACGGGAACATTGTTCACGAATTTGTGGCAGAATGAGACTCGTCTATAGCTCACTTAATAAATATAGATTAAAAGGATATCCGATATCTGCTTTAAACCCACAAAGGAATATAAATTTGCAGCAAGAGATTGAGACTCTAATGAAGGCAGCAGGAGATGGCTTTAAAGACAATTCCCTGTTGCAACTTGATGATGAAAATCAGTCTTAACTGTGCATTTAATTTCTTTTGTGGGTTCAAAGCACATCCCTAAAGTTTTATTCCAGGAAGGTTAATCATGATAGTCTTTGGAGCCTATAAAGCTTCTAATATTGGGCAGAGTTAGTAAAAGATATTTGTGTTTATAATAATGTCTTGCCTATTTTAAGTGAGGTGTTATAAAAAAAAAAAATAAAAGAACCTGAAAAAATACCATCTTTGTAGAAATCCTTGAAGAACCTAATGTGGGAAAAGATATGAGATGCATAAATACAGCATTTTGTTTGGGGGAGGGGGGGAGAAAAACCTGTCCACAGAACCCTTACTTCCTTCACATAGGTCTGTGCATCGACTAGGGGAATGAATCTTTTTATAAGGGCAGGGAAAGGAGGGGGGGGGGTGAACCGGAAGGGAAGGAAAGGGAGAAGGGAAGGAAGGAAGAAAGAAAGAGGCAGTGGGCTGGCCGTCAGCGGATCTACCTCTGGCTTCAACAGGGTTTGGTGGGAACAGCCCCAGGGAGGCCCCTTCTGCCAGCCTCCGGCCACCCTGCGACCTCCTTTTCAGTTGCAACCCTGGGAACCATCTTGGTCTCCAGCTTAGCTTCTCACTGCCCGTTCACCATGCGCTTCTAGATTCCTCAGAATCATTCCACCCACGTGGGGGCCGCCTGTCCCTGCCTGGTCAACCCGCGTGCCTCCTGCACCCACCTCTCTTGCAGCTTCTGCTTCCACCGTGGCCGCTTCTTGGCAAGGTGGCCAAAGAGAAGCACGAGGGCGTCTGGCGTCTCCGGAAGACGCAAAAGCAGCTTGGGTCTGCGCTCCTTCCCAGGGCCTGCAGAAGGCGCCCAAGCCGGAGCCCCAGGGTCCCGGAGCAGCGCCTGAAGCGGACCCCCGCCCCGCCTCGCCTCTGGGACTTCCGGGAGAACCACTTCCGGGTCGGTAGGTAAAGCTCATCAAGAAGATGGCGGCCCCCCCCCCCACCCGCGCCGAAGCACCTGCGCAGACTGGCGGCCCAGGCCTGGCCTGCTAGCAGCGCTTCTAAGGCTCACCCTCCGGTGCCACGATGGCCTTCGTAGCTCAGTGGGGCTTTGAGGGGATCCTCTGCACTCGCCAGGTGCCAGGGCTTGTGCCCGAGCCGCTCCCCGCTGCTGCTCGGAGCCCTCTCCCAAGCCATGAACCAAATGGACACAATACAGCTTTTTTGCAGAGAAGAAGGAAGGAAAGTTAGGGAGGGCAACATCAGAACTCCTTTCTGAATGTGGTGGCAGAGATCTATGCAATGCAAGACAACGTTTCAGAGGCCCATGGCAGGTCCATAAAACTTGTGCACTTTCTTTTTTTCTCATTGATTTTCCTTTTTGGCCTCCTGTGCCTTCCAAGACTGGCTTAAACTGTCAAATGGGCCATGCTTTATGAGTGTTTACCTTTGATTGCACACATAACCCCACCTCCACGTCTTCTGTTCTTGCTTTCTCTTTCTCTGCCGGCCCTAAGCCCGTTCTCACATAACGCTGTGTATAGGGATCAAATGAGAATTTTTTCATTAAAATTCAGATTCCTCGACCCCAGGTACCCGGGATTCTGATCTAGTGATCCACTGTGAAGATCTGGAAGTCTTGAGTTTTACCCAACGCCCGAGTACTTCTATGCTGTTAGACTGCCGGATAAGACATGACCTTTCACCAGGGCGTTTCCGTTTTCTTGGGAGAAGAATGCATCTTTAATTATGGAACTACAAGCATCAGAATTTCTATGATGAGTATAATCCCTGACAAATCCTGTTGTGGGGATTGCAGCTCTCCTTGCTGGACCCCCTGTTCCCCATAGCAGTGGGGGTGCAGTGAGCCCTACTGGTCTAGGGGGATCCGCTGTGCCTGATTTAGAATTCAAGGACTGGGGGAGCCTGTGGCTCTCATTCTTTGGTAGACTACTTTCCAGCTTTCTTAGGTTTTTAAAATTTAAGACAAGCTGAAAAGTAATCAAAACTTGCACTCAGAGCTTGCCCCTATATATGTTACTTCTGAAAGGAGAATTGAGGGGGATCAATTCTGGTTTAAAAAAAAAGCTCCCCCACCATACGTCAGTGTAGCTGAGATTCTCCCATTACAAACGACCACCTTTGAAGGGCACCTGGGTGGCTCAGTCAGTTAAGCCTCACACTTGGGCCCAGGTCATGATTGCCTCATGGGTTCCAGCTCCACATCAGGCTCTGGGCTGACAGCTCAGAGCCTGGAGCCTGCAGCCTGCTTTGGATTCTGTGTCTCCCTCTCTCTCTCTGCCCCTCCCTTGCTCGTGCTCTGTCTCTCTGTCTCTCAAAACATAAAATAAAACGTTAAAATAATGATAATAAATTAAAAAAACAAGAACAAATGTTCCAGGCCTTTGAGCCCTGGAACATTGTTAGGCCTCAAAAGTCTAGCTATTACAATGCACATACTTGTAGGTCAATATCACCTTAAACTGGAGTCAGAGCATAGCATGTTGGTGATAGTTGAAGATGTTTAGAATTGGGATTGAAAAGAATGGGGAGGGGAGGGTGCCCGGCTCGCTCAGTTGGTGGAACATGGGACTCTTGATCTCAGCCTTGTGAGTTCAAGCCCCATGTTGGGTGGAGAGATTACTTAAAAAAATAAAATCCGTAAACAAAACAAAACAAAAAGATTGAGGAGTTTTGCCAGAGACTAGTTATCCTCTCAGGGGAGGAAAACATCACCTTGTTTTCCCCTCTTACTTACTCTAATCACTTGTACTGTAGGCAAATAAAAAAATTTAAAGAAAATTTGAAGAAAACAACCCCCCAAACCCAGTAGGAGTGGCTCTTTGGATGAATTCCAGACACACTGAAATAATTCTTACAACATTGCACGTGAACTCTCCAAAATCTGAATATATTGAGTAGCAGAAATGTATTTTTACTGTATATGTTTTTTATATCAATATATACTAAAATAACAGTATACTTATTTTTGTATGACATAGTACATATTGAAATCAATTTGAAATATCACTTTAAAATACTGAAGGGCACTGTATTAAGTTTGAGTCATTGGGTGAAACTATTCAATACGATTTTATTTTATTTTTTATTTTTGTAAGGTTTTTAAAGTTATTTTTTGATGTCTATTTATTTTTGAGAGACAGAGCCAGAGTGTGAGTGGGGGAGGGGCAGAGAGCGAGGGAGACACAGAATCTAAAGCAGGCCCCAGGCTCTGAGCTGTCAGCACAGAGCCTGATGCAGGGCTAGAACTCAGGAACTGTAAGATCATGACCTGAGCTGAAATCCAGAGTTGGACGTTTAGCCAACTGAGTCACCCAGGCCCCACTTCAATATAATTTTACATTCTGAAATTAGAAAGGGGAAACTTTCAGGATAGAAGTATGTATTTGAGTTACAGAAGCTGCGTTAAACAGTGCTAAAGCTTTATAAGACTGCAACACGGTCTCCTTTTCAACAATTGTAGAAGTCACTTGTTTGAGGAATCAAAGATCAGCCTTCATTTTTTTCTGTATTTTCTTTCCCTCTTATTTTGCCAGTTACCCCAGTCAGCACATTTTCTACAAAACTTACCCTTTGCATGTGAGCATACAGAGTTGCTTTCTGGGGGCGCCTGGCTGGGTGGCTCAGTCCTTGTGGGTTGAGCATCCAACTTTGGCTCAGGTCATGATCTCATGGTTGAGTTCGAGCCCCCACATCAAGCTCTCTGCTGTTAGTACAGCGCCCGCTTTGGATCCTCTGTCTCCCCTCTGTCTCTCTGCCCCTACCCGACTTGCTCACATGCGCTCTCTCCCCAAAATAAAAACAAAACCAAAGACAAAACCCAAAGTTGATTTCTGAGCTGGGAACATAAGCTGTACTCTTGGATGAGCTTGTGCTCTAGAGGCCTGAGGCACGGGTATAAATGTGCATGGGTTTTGAAGGGCCCTCTTTTCTGGTTGCAGCTCTAGGCTTATGACCTTGGCAAGTGATCTTTGGATACCTTGATTTCTCGATGATAAAGTGGAGATAACAATGCCCATTATTCAAAAAAAAAAAAAAAAAAAAAGAGGGGGTTCGTAAGATACCATCTATGAACTTTTCTTAAGTGTGGGATAAGAGCATCTTATAAGTGCCATGGTTCCTATTCTCACTAGCATTAGTATAGTTACACCAGGGACTTTATTTTGGTTGAACACTCTAGGATGCAGCTATTTTGCAAAAACTGGTTGTTTTTAATATTTACTCTGAGACAAGGGGGAAGAGAAGGAACCCCCACGAGCAGATTAAAATGTTCTGTCAGTGTGGTTATCTTCAACTTTAGTACAAATCATTTTCTGAATAGAATCTCCTGTTTTGATAGCTGAGCATTTCGTGTATCATTTTAGATTCCACTTTCTAGCACTTGTTTTCCATGAAAAGCTGCTAAACTGAGCAGGCCTCTGGCAAGATATGTTGTAGCCATTGAAATATGAACAATTCTTCTTCAAGGAACTAAGGCTGCAACAATTTGAGACACACATGTTGTATCTAATTAGATGGGGTTCCCCCCCACCGCCCCCCCAAGACAATTTAGGGAGTTTGCTTTCTCGTTGTTTAGGCGCTAGTGATGGCAAGAGTAAGTGCAAACAAGTGTTCAACTGTGTATGTTTTCGATCCTCTATCCAAGTCGCCAAGTCGTGTGCCTTTTGCTTGGAGAATTGCACACTTTGCAGCAGGCACTTGCACATTTATACCCGTGCACAGACTTAATGGAAAACATTTGAGTCTGGTTGCAAAGATTTGCTCAGTGTGAAATCTGTTCCTAACACAATGGTCAGATTGAAAGGAGTTTCATTACACGGCCAGGCATTTCTTCTTTCTTTGGGGAATAGAAAAGGTGAATGCAATACTTTCCAGTTTAAAGTTACCACAAAACTTCATAACCTTAACCTCAAAATCTATCCCTGACTGTATACAGCGAACCAGAGGCCTTGAGCCGGCTACAACTGCCTGTTTGACCTTGGTTAAGTTCCAAAAAGCCAGGGAGAGTTCAAAACAGGGCCAGGGGCAACTCCACACTGTAATCTATGCTCCCCCTTTCCCTCCCTCCTTACTGTCTCTCCATCGTTTGGTATGAGCTACAGTATATATCCATTTCAATAACCCTGGACACCGTAGATTCTAGAACAATGAGGAAAGCGTCTTTCCTTATTGATACTGACAGGCCCTTTGGTCAGAAAACGTCCCTCAGCAGATGTTAGCGAGTGGGGTCATAAACCAGAAAGATATCTGTTACAACTTTTAAGGCCGTTTTATTTCTAGCTCTCTAAATTCCGCTGGATACGGTTAAAAAAAATTTTTTTTTTTTCTCTTTAGAAACCCCTCTTGAGGGTTTAGAATACAGGAAAAGTGGTTGTGGTTTAAGATAAGTTCCTGACTTTGCTTTCATTAGTCACCCCTTCCCCAGCTTCCCAAAAAGAAATAAAGAGAGAACATAAAGGAAAATTAAGAAGCAACACAGACAATAAAATAAGAATGAGTTCTTTAAATTTATTATTCAAGGTACCGTATTTGGAAAATGAATAATGCCATTTTTTTCTTTCAACCTAAGCACTCCGGATGTTAGGTCAGTCTGATCATATTATTGGAAGAGGGTTTTAGATGATTTTAACTCTAGGCTAATGAATACTTTCATTGATATTAAAAAGAATTGAATTGCCCTCTGACTTTGGGATCTACAAGTAAATTACTGCTTTAGAACTGACTGACTCGGAAATTCACTTTCTATCAAAAGGACCACCCAGCACAAATGAATTCTGCTTGCAATTCTTTTCTTTTTAAACCTTATTTTTTTAGTTAATTTTTTAAAAGTAAACTCTGCCCCAAACGTGTGGGGGGCGAACTCACGACCCCAAGATCAAGAGCCAGCCAGACGCTCTCAGCTTAAAATTCTTAATGATCTCACAAGCGTGGTCCATAAGCAAATAAAACTGGAGTTTTAACACCCTACAGTAATGTCTTCTTTTTTTCCCAAGATGATTTATTTATTCCCTGTAAGACAAACCAAACAAGTATGACAAAAAAATGAGAAAAAGCTGGAAAAAGAGATAGACATGCTATGCAGACACTGGGGTTTAGAGGGTAGAGTTGTATGTGGCTGTGCTCCCAAGTCACGCAGAGCCCAAGGGAGTCCTCTCCTCGCTGAGATAAACACTCTGGTTGTACTCCCAGTTCTGAGGTTGGGCAGGAATGGGAAGGAATACTGTTTGTTTGTTTGTTTAACAATTAAAAAAATTAATGTTTATTTATTTTGGAGACACAGAATCCAAAGCAGGCTCCAGGCTCTGAGCTGTCAGCACAGAGCGCGACGCGGGGCTCGAACCCACGAACCGTGGGATCCTGACCTAGGCTGAAGTCAGACGCTTAACTGATTGAGCTACCCAGGAGCCCCAGGAATGCTGTTCTGTTCCTGTTTTCATTGCAGGGGCTCTTGAACATTGCACGAAGGACATGAAAGTTAGAGTGGGAGATCTGATAATGTGAACTTGGGGGGAAGGTTTCAAGGGTTTTGGCAGATGGTATTTTCCAAAGGGGGTGTGTGTGTGTGTGTGTGTGGCCCCACATGATCTTTTTCAACATGATGTCGACATTCTTCCGTTGAGAAGGTGTGTTCTCTGCCCTTGCACTTGGAAAAATCTCTGTAACTGCCTTGACAAATAGAATGTAGAAGTGACATGGTTTTGCCTCTGAGGTTAGGTCACGAAAGGCAATATGGCTTTTCTCTGGCTCCTCTGTCTGTCTTCTGATGCTCCCCTTTGGAACCCAGCCACCATGCCACGAGGAAGCCCTGGCCACCTGGAGAAGCCATTGCAAGTGTTTGCATCCACAGCCTTAGCTAAGAGGCGGTCCTGGGTTTGGGGAGACTAGAAAAGAGGCAAGGGTTGGGTGAGGGGGAGTCAAAAGGAAAGGAGGGATGACTATGCTGTTTGGTAACTGACTCGATGAATACTATTGCATTTCTTGCTGTACTGGGCACTGTTCTAGAAGCTGGCATACAGCTATGAACAAAATAGACAAAAATAGCCCCCTTCCTAGCTCCTTCTGCAGATTCTGTAAATTTAACTTACTGAGCCTCGTACAACTGGGAGAATCAAGCTCAGATTTCACATAATCCTGACCGAGTGTTGCGATTTCAGTGAACACATTTCACAGGAATTAATTTGTTCTTTGAAATAGAGTTCCTCTTTCTCACAGATGCAAGCCCAGGGAAGTTGACGGTGACCCCCTCTTCGTATGATTATTAGAGAGGGCGGCTAAGTCATCTTTGCCCCTATGTTTGACTTTTTCCATAAAAATCACCAGGATTAGGCTCGCCCATAGGCAGCAGCTTGGGCTTAGTCACTTGGCAGAAGCCCCTGCCCAGAAGGCACTTAGGCGGGAAGATATGAAGGTCCCTCCTCTGTCCTGCAGCCCCTAATGCTCTCTTCTCTCAGAGGACTTCCTGCTGTACTTCCTGCCTTTTCCTTGAAGGGTAAGAACATGTGAACCTTGGCTCTGCATCCACAGTGCCCAAGAGGGTTCTAGGCCCCCATTACACGCTCAGCGAATGTTTGGGGAATATTGAACGAACAAATGAATGGACGAATGTGTGCTTGGGTGACACCACCCCCCTCCTGACTCCATTCCCCTTCAGTATAGCGCGTTCTGTTTTCTTGGCCACCGCTGCTTTGGGAAGCATGGAGGTATATGAGTTAGCTCTTCCTTCAAGGAAAGACTTACTGTCCAGCTGTCGGGAGTGTGGTCAGAAAAAGGCCTCCTCAGGGTCGGCTTTATCTGCAGAGAGCCACCCTGTCCAAGGTCATGCTCCATCAGGGCATCCTGAATCCCATGACTGAATGCTGGGAGCATTGGCCCCAGCAGGACCCAACTCACATGGGTTGTGTTTACTCTCTAGCTCCCTGCCTGGTGAGCTGGGATACGGCTGAGCCCACATCCCGCTTCTCCTTCAACGTCTGGCCATTCCTTCTTCCCATTTCCTTTCTCAGGTCTTCGTCCTTAAACATTTTATACCCCCAAATTCCATCTCAGCTTCTGCATCTGAGGAACCCAACCCGCACCAACTTCCGTGTGCCTTTAATGCATTTGCAAGGCTCTTTACTTTTAGTTACTTGACTATACACCACGTTAACTTACAATGTTTTGTTAAGGCTTTAAAATAGCCAATTCTGGGGGCGCCTGGGTGGCTCAGTCAGTTAAGCGTCCGACTTCGACTCAGGTCATGATCTCGTGGTCCGTGAGTTCGAGCCCCGCGTCGGGCTCTGTGCTGACAGCTCAGAGGCTGGAGCCTGTTTCAGATTCTGTGTCTCCCTCTCTTTCTGCCCCTCCCCCGCTCTCACTCTGTCTTTCTCTCAAAAATAAATAAAAACATTAAAGAAAATAGAAAAAAATAAATTAAATAGTCCATTCTGGTTATGGTCCAGAAGTAAACTGACAACTCCAAATGAAGACCAACGCTAATCGCACTGCTGTGCTCACTTAGAGAGCTTGATAGTACCTTTCTCGTTGCTGCTAGGAATACATACTTGGCTGAAATCAGACTTTTAAAAAAAATTTAATGTATTTATTTTGAAAAGAGAGCCTGGGGGGGGGGAGGGGGAGACAGAGAGGGGCGGGGAACCCCAAGCGAATCCCAAGCAGGCTCCGCACTGTCAGTTCAGAGCCGGACATGGGGCTCGAACCCATGAACCTTGAGATAATGACCCGAGCTAAAATCAAGAGTCAGACACTTAACTGACCGAGCCACCCAGGCGTCCCTGAAATTAGACTTACTGTTATGAAATCACTACATCAACGGACGATCCATAGATTTCTGGTTTTCCTCACCTCTTGACCGCTAATGTGTTTAGGGTTGTCAAATGCCCCGACAAGAAAATCTACTTCAGCTGGCAAATACCGCGGTCACACCTAAGAGATCCTTTCTCTCTGGACGTTTGCCCCTTCCGGTCCTAGGTGCCTTGGTACCTCTCTGATGCCCCCCGACAGACTCTTTCTCCCCCATCTCCACCTTTTTTCCCGTTGTTCTTCAGGGGAGTGTTGGCCAGTTACAAATTAATCTACCACAGCTGGAGGCAGAATGGTCCAGGATCACCTTCCCTTGAACTCATTAATCTTGCCCAACAGAAGTGATTTGAAAAAGTAGATGTTATCTTTCAGTAAGAAAGAAGAAGAAAATTAAAAGATTTTTAAAGATTAAAAGATTATTAGAGAAAAAATACAAGGTGAACCAGGTTCCCGAGCAGCATGTGTTGCTTTTTCCATCAGTATTATATTCCTTAGTTCATCCTTAATTAGAAAAACATGACTTTCACTAAGCCATAAACACATTTCAATTTTAAGCCTTCCTGTTATTTGTTTGTTTGTTTGTTTTCTTTCCTTTTGTTAGTTTTTAAAATTCCACCACTTTAGGGGCGCCCGGCTGGCTCAGTCAGTGGAACATGTGATTCTTGATTTCATGGCTATAGGTTCAACCCCCACATTGGGAGTAGAGATTGCTTAAAAATAAAATCTTTTAAAAAATCCCATCATGTTAACTAAGCTTAGTTAAAAGGAAATATTTCACAAGTTACATTGTTAAGAATTTAAGAAATTAGGGCCGCTTAGATGGCTCAAATGGGGGAGGGGCAGAGAGGGGAGACACAGAATCCGAAGCAGGTTCCAGGCTCTGAGCTGTCAGCACAGAGCCTGACACCGGGCTCAGGTCCACCAACCCTGAGATCATGACCTGAGTGGAAGTCGGACGGATGCTCAACCGACTGAGCCACCCAGGCATGCCTAAAAAAATTTTTTTTAAATGTTTATTTATTTATTTATTTTTTGAGAGAGAAAGAGAGAATGCGGGCGAGGGGCAGAGAGAGAAGGAGACACAGAATCCTTACCAGGCTCCAGGTTCTCAGCTGTCAGCGCAGAGCCAAACGTAGGGCTCTCGAACTCACAAACCGAGATCATGACCTGAGCTAAACTCAGGTGCTTAATGGACTGAGCCGCCCAGGCATCCCTGCCCCGCCCCCCTTTTTTTTAAGCCTACGACTCTTGATCTCACGGTTGTAAATTTGAATCCCTCGTTGGGTGTAGCGATTACTTAAAAATAAAAAATAAATCTTAAAAAAGAAAACTAAAATTTTTTTTTATTTTAGAGAGAGAAAGTGAGCATGAGCAGGGGAGAGGGGCAGAGAGAGAGAGGGAGAACGAGAATCCCAAGCAGGCTTCATGCTCAGCACAGAGCCTGACTTGGGGCCTGATCTCAGGACCCTGGGGTCAGGACCTAAGCCAAAATCAAGAGTCAGACGGTCAAGCGACTGAGCCACCCGGATGCCCCTAGAAAATAAATCTTAAGGAAAAAAAAAGAATTTAAGAACTTACATTTTTATTCTGGAAAAAAAAAGTTAAGTCTCCAGGTTAACTCAATCATTTATAGTAAAATGTAGGGAGATTTTATATTCATAATTGACATCAATGAATAATTTAAAAAATTTTATCTTTGGCTTTGAATGCCATTCATATTTTGCTTGTTAAAGATTTATCTTTCTGATTATATTCTACTTAAATATATCGACTTCCAAATCTACCTTTCTTGGCTAAACAACTTTTACCATTTCCTGTGTGTCAGTTTAAATGCGCTTTTAAGATTGTATACATCCTTCGTCAGCCGAGTGGCATTCCATGGTCTTCTATAGGACACCCCACAACAATTAATTATGCTAATGGGAGTCCTTTGGAAATATTGATGTGTTTAGCTGTATGCAGTTAATACTTCGAGTCTCCATTGTTTGTTTGTTTCTTATTTATTCAAGGAATTTCAGAGTCACGGTATCAAACCTCTGATGGCCACTTGGTGAAGATCTCTACTACCAAGATGAAAGTGATGTAGAATGCTTAAAGGAAAAAAGAAAGAGAGAAAGAAAGAAAGAAAGAAGGAAAGAAAGAAAGAAAGAAAGAAAGAAAGAAAGAAAGAAGAAAAAGAAAAAGAAAGAAAGAAAGAAAGAAAGAAAGAAAGAAAGAAAGAAAGAAA
>NW_024412467.1:11336076-11362888 GCF_014898765.1 Herpailurus yagouaroundi
AAAGAAAGAAAGAAAGAAAGAAAGAAAGAAAGAAAGAAAGAAAGAAAGAAAGAAGGAAAGAGACTGCCTTTCTGTGTAGGTTAGAATAGAATTCAGGTCTATTGACAAATGCTGCTAGGAATGACCTTCCTTCACACACACCTGGGATTCAGTGCCTTGGAGGAGGATTTAGAACAAAAGTGATTAAGTGAGGTATTTCTCACTTTCTCTTAGGGAGAATCTGACTGCTGCAGGGGGAGAACATCTTACCCCGTCAAGCAAGGTGGCTTTGCTTAACTACATCCAACTCTTGCCAACATCTTTATTTTTCCACACTATGACTTTCTGACTTCTCAGTTTATGTCCAGTTGGTTCATTCATTCACTGATTCATTGATTCATTCATTCATGGATTTATTTCAGATCTACTCTGCATAGACACAACCCAGTTACCAATGCCCCTTTGTATACAGCATATAGCCCCTTCCCTTTTTCATACCCACCACTTCCCTGCCTTCCTCTACCTTGTCCTACCGTGGCCAGTCCCACATCCGCTCCCTGGGACTGCCTCAGATCCTGGGGCAAGAGACTAATGATGACTCAGGAAAGGAAAGGGAAGGTCACTAGAAGCTACTTCTTTCTGACTCGTCTTGGTTCTCCAAATGGGTGTTTAGTCCACAGTCCACGCTCCTACAGGTTTTCTTTTTCTCTTTCTTTTTCTTTTTGTTTGAGAGAGAGAGAGAGAGAGAGAGAGAGAGAGTGCATGAGTGAGTGGGGGAGAGGGGCAGAGGGAGAGAGAGAGACTCTTACACAGGCTCCACGCTCAGCAAGGAGCCCAGGGTGGGGCTCGATCCCACAACCCTGGGATCATGACCTGAGCCCAGGTCAAGAGTCAGACCCTCAATCAGTTGAGCCACCCAGGTGTCTCTCCTCCAGGTTTTCTGTTGAAAAACCCAGGATCTATGATCTACTTTTCTTTGAAATGTAGATGAGTTATACTTTGCATCTTTAATGTACCCAAACTCACCTTTAGTATCTGCATTTGGCCTGTCATTCCATATAGAAGAGAGTAAAGAGAAGTGACTAAAAAGAAAAAAAAAAAAAAAGTGAATAGAAGGAGTTGGAAGATAAAATATTTTTGTTCTTCACTTTATTTTTTTAGCTTTAAGTAATTTTTTAAAGTGAGCTCTACACCCAACATGGGGCTTGAACTCACGACCCTGAGATCAAGAGTTGGGGCTTGAACTCACGACCCCCCTGATCAAGAGTTGGAGGCTCCACCGACCCAGCCGACCAGACGCCCCCCTGTTCTGCATTTCTCGTCGCTATAAGCAGTAAAGATCTTTGGAAAACTTCTAAGCGACTCCGTACCTCAGAGACAGGAGGGCAGGGAGAAGTGATTGGACTCTATCACATCCTGCGGCAGGCCAGGGAGGAGAGAGATGTGGGTCATAAAGAACAGATGGTGGGGATGGGATAGGAGGTGTAGGGCTAATCCTGGGACCATCAGAAGAAAATAAAAGGCTTACGGGGTGCCATCTGTACCAGCTCACACACGCATGCCTGAATTCAGTGTTTCCAAAGGTCTTCCTTGGCACCCTAGTCCCGGGAGGTGCTCTCCAAGAAAAGGGGCCTCGGTCTCAACGTGTTTGGGGAACGTTACATATCACATTCCCGTCTTGAAGGAGTCCTGCTGTAAGAAATCCAGTTCACCTCTCCCTTCTATCTCGTTAGCAGATTGCTATGTCAAAGGGTGTCTGCCTTTCAAGTGTGGGCAAAACTGCAGGTTTGTATACGTTTCTACATACCCCAGTGGCATATGGGACATCCCTGCGAGCCTGCACTTCCCATCTTGGTAGCACATTAATAGTCTAGAGAGCTGATGTTCTGGAAAACACAGGTTTGATATACTGGTCAATTTTTCATCTTCTGCTCACCTGTGTATGGTGCGTATTACTATCCTCCTTCTGTGGATGGTGAACTGGGGCTCAGCAAACTTGACCGCCTCTTTTTTTGTTTGATTGTTTTAATGTTTATTTATTTTTCAGAGAGAGACAGAGAAAGAGCATGCGTGGGGGAGGGGCAGAGAGGAGGGAGACATTGAATCCAAAGCAGGCTCCAGGCTGAGAGTTGTCAGCACAGAGCCTGACGCGAGGCTAGAACCTACAAACTGTGAGATCAAGACCTGAGCTGAAGTCTGTCGCTGAACCGACTGAGCCACCCAGGCGCCCTTTAAACCTGACCATTTCTGACGAGGTTGACTCCCTTTACCCCCAACCTGCTGGAATTCCCTTCCCCATGCTGATCCAGAAATGCCAGCAGAGGCTGTATTCGGAGAAGCATTCCCTCATACTGCTGGGGATTGAACTCTGGATATTTTCCTTTAGAAGCATTGGTAAGTGGATTCAATGGCTAGGTTTCTGTGGTCTTTTAAGCACAGGTCTTCATTTCTGGTAGATTGCAGGTTATTAACTATTGCCATTTCCCCCTCTGATTCTAACTGCCATAGAAAGCAGGGTCTGAATGATAATAATAATAATAGCCATTATTAATTATTTTATTTTATCTTATCTTATCAGCCATCATTTATTGAACATCTACTGTATGCCAGGTCCTTGAGAGACATCATTAATTGTCACAACGATCCTGCAGTAGAGATACCCTTCTAAGAAGCTGTCCAAACTTTCATTTGAGGCGCTGAGAGGTTGTTACTTGCCGAACCAGGATTCACTCAGTTTTCTCTGACTTCTCTGAATCATACTGCCTTTTTTTGAAAACGTGTTTTGAGCCCTGGTTGCATAATTCAAGACGGGGGGGGGGGGGGGCGTGTGCTCATCCCAAACCTCCCGGACAGTGCAATCACCCTACCCATTGATTAAGATCTGCTTTGGTTTAAACAGAGTTAAACTATGAGATTACTGACATTTTCTTATTCCCCCTCCCCCACCATTTTCTCTTTATTGTTGCCGTCTCTTTTTTCTTGTCCCTCTGTTCTCTTTCTAATTGCGCTTTTTACAAGGCGGGTGAGGTTTTGTCTTTTTCTCGGAATATAACATCTTTGCCATCTGCCCCACGGGGCGTCAAATAATAGACCTTGTGAAATAAATCAAGATGGAAGGAAAAGTCAGTGATTCCCCATGTTTTTATTCAGCAACCCTCCTCCCCCCTCCTCTGCCCTCATTAATTCCACAGTCCAGCTTCTCCTACCTCTTCCCTTCACCTTCCTAAGTCCCCGCGCCTCCCCGCCACCCCCGACAGGGAGGTTTTCCTTTGAAGGGGCGGGATCTTAAAGGCACAGAGCAGACAGGTGCGGGAGGGGTGGGAGGGTAGGGGACTTTCCAGCCAGGCACAGGATGGTGGTGAGAGGAAAGGACTTGACATTACAGACAGGGCTGAGAATGTGCAGCCGAAAGCTCCAGAAGTGGCAATGGGGCAGAGGAAAGAGCAACAGAACAGGAGACAGAGATCAGAAGGCTTGGAAGGAGCCTGCCCGAGCCTCAGAGCAAAGACAAGGTGGAGGCAGGTGACAACACAGACATTTTGGAGAACAGAAGGGCATTCAGGGAGGAGAGCCAAGGCCACATAGGGTCGACTGTTGGTTTCTTTCTTTCTTTTTTTTTTAAGGATTAAGGATGAATCACTGTTTTCATAAGCATCAGTGCACACGCCATATGTTAGGTGTTGCTAGAGTGGAAAACACGTTACACTGACTTCGAACAGGCCCGACAGCCTCGCGCTCTGCCCTGTCGGAAGCTTGGGAGGGAGCCTCGTGGGTTTAGATTCCCCCAGAGATGAGGTAATCCTTCTCAGGCGTCTCTTGGTGCATGACCCTCACACCCTCCCTCCTATAAAGTGAAACCCAAACCAATATAAACCCTGTAAACATTCCTTGACTGCTCAAGGGTTAGAAGAGAAGCAGGGGTTAGCTGCACCACTAATGACAGATTCCACGGTGAAGGCTCAATAAACACTTGGTAATTAATTACAGAGAAAAGAGGAACAGGATACTAATTTAGGTCAGAGACTCCTTTGAAAATCTGATGAAAGCGACGGACCTTCTCCCCAGAAAAAAAGCACATGTGCATATACACACCCGATTTTATTTATAATATCAGGATGTTCACTAAAATCCTGAGGCTATGGAGGCCAAGGGGGTGGGGGTGGAGTTGGGTCATGGGCCTTTGGGTAAGAAGCCTTGACTTAAAGTATATGAAACACTTGCAGAGCCATGCACCACTTGATCAGACCAAAGCCCTGGAGGTCAGACAGAAGCTGCCGGAATTCAACAGATGAGGACCCCTACCTCTGCTCAGAGGCAACATGGGGCTAAAACTTAGAGCTCCAACCTCTGAGGGCGGTCTTGTCCCATTGCCCACTGGAAATTTGGAACTTGCTGTTAGGAAGACAGAACTTTTGTTTTATTTTCTTTATTTATTTAAATGTATTTATTTATTTTCAGAGAGACAGAGAGACAGAGAGAGAGAGAGAGAGAGAGAGAGAACACGGGCACGTGCATGGGAGGGACAGAGAGAGAGAAGGAGAGAGAGAATCCTAAGCAGGCTCCACACTGTTAGCACAAAGCCCCCTGCAGGGCTCGAAGTCATAAACTGTTAGATGGTGACCTGACCTGAAATTGAGTCAGATGCTCAGCTGACAGAGCCACTCGGGCGCCCCAGAACTTTTATTTTAATTAAAAAACGTTTGGGGCGCCTGGGTGCCTCAGTCGGTTAAGCGTCCGACTTCAGCTCAGGTCATGATCTCGCGGTCCGTGAGTTCGAGCCCCACGTCAGGCTCTGTGCTGACCGCTCAGAGCCTGGAGCCTGTTTCGGATTCTGTGTCTCCCTCTCTCTCTGACCCTCTCCCATTCATGCTCTGTCTCTCTCTGTCTCAAAAATAAATAAACGTTAAAAAAAAAGTTTAAAAAAAAATAAAAAATAAAAAACATTTTAGGACGTCTGGGTGTCTCAGTCGGTTGAGCGACTAACTTGATTTCATCTCAGGTCATGATCCCAGGGTTGTGGGATCGAGCCTCTTGTTGGGCTCTGTGCCGACAGCACTGAGCTTGCTTGGAAATTCTCTCTCTCCCCCTTTTGACGCCCCCTTCCCCCCCCGCCCCCCCGCTAGTATGGGTGCACACACACGTGCATGCACACGCTCTCTCTCTTTCTCCCTCTCGCAAAATAAATTTTAAAAACATTAAAACAAGAAAGATAATATTAATAATAACTACACATATTACAGCAGCTACGCCTTTCCTTTTGGCAGAAAACCGTCCTCCTCGTGGGGTCCGCTTGTGATTGGATGACGTGTATCACAGGGAGTAGAGTTCACAGAGACCCAAAATGCAATCCGGATGTGCTAACGCCTGGTGCAGCCTTCTAACCAATGCATGGGCCAGGCAGCGTTCCATCCACTTGCTGGTCTGAAACTCTTCTTGTCAGGCAGGCTGTTCGTCTGCTTCAGGGTTTCATAATGGAACAATGAATGCCGATAACCATGAGTCATGGAAAAGGAGTATGATACGGCATGGACGTTTCATTTCATGAGATGATGAGCGGCTCTGAGTTTATACATTGCTTTGTTGGGCTTTTCATAGTTTTTTTTTGTTTTTGTGTTTTTTGTTTTGTTTTGTTTTGGCTTTGGAATATTCCTATTAGAGCATTCTGTCTACTCAGATCTCAAGAATTTGTGACTAGAGTACAAGGTCTCAATACGTGATCAACGTAAAACTCACCCAGGGAGCTTGTTAAAAACTCCAAGCATTAGGTTAGGTGCTTAATTCCATAGGTCGGGCATGGGAATGGGGGTCTGTGATATAAGAAGTTCTAAGACTGTGTTTATTGCAGAAAGCCTGAGAACTCGCTTTGAGAAACTCTGACCTAGAGAATTAGAGAGGCACCTAATACCTCTGGTATACAGATTCCCATACTGTAGTTCCTGCTTTATTCTTCTTTTGTTTAAAGAAAAATTTTTTTAAACATTGATTTATTTTTGAGAGACAGAGAGAGACAGAGCGTGAGTGGGGTAGGGGCAGAGAGAGAGGGAGACACAGAATCCGAAGCAGGCTCCAGGCTCTGAGCTGTCAGCAAAGAGCCCGACGCGGGCCTCGAACTCACAAACCGTGAGATCATGACCTGAGCAGAAGTCAGATGCTTAACCGACTGAGCCGCCCAAGCGCCCCCCTGCTTTATTCTTCTGTCCCTTCCAACCATCAAGGATGATGAGTTCCTTGAGGGCAGAGACATATTTATATTCCTGGATCTTGGCACAATTGCTGGTTGTTGACTGAGTGAGACCACGGGAATGGTAGTTGCTACGTCAGAGGAGGAATATTAATACGTTGAGGCATTTCGATATAACACTACAATCATGAGAAAGAAATGTTTATTTAAACAATAGAAATCCCACATGCCATCAAATTCTAAAATGAAAGCAACTTGATCGTGCACATGTCAGTGCTCAGGGTAATGTGTTCCTTCCTCCCCGTCACCGTGCTTTCTGGGTATGCATCTTCCTGAAGTGAGACGTTTTCTGCTGTTTTGGAAAACATAATTTGGAAAACAGCAACAGTATGTAAGCACATACTTTGTATGTAGGTCCTGTGGCAGATCAAAGAACTCCAACTAAGAGATTAGGTAGGGGAAAGATGATGTGTACAAGTCCATGGGCATCTACAAAACAAGGCGACAAGATCAGTGAGTGCCAGGAAGGGGAGGGGAGCTGGTGTCCAGGTGGCCGGTTAGAATAGTCCGGTGGTGAGGACGCCCGGGTGGCTCTGTCGGTTGAGCGTCCGACTTTGGCTCAGGTCATGATCTCACATTCCGTGAGTTTGAGCCATGCGTCGGGCTCTGTGCTGACAGCTCGGAGCCTGGAGCCCGCTTTGGATTCTGTGTCTCCCTCTCTCTCTGCCCCCAACCCACTCGCATTCTGTCTCTCACAAAAATAAATAAACATAAAAAAAAAAAAAAAAAAAGAATTGTCTGGAGGTCTGGAGGTGGAAGAGGTCATTCTGGGTTTGAGCAAAAGCAGAAATGTGAGTTTATAAATGTTTGCTCATTTTTTGTTAGCCTAGCATTGTTTTTACCTTTTCTGGGGACAGTACCCCCTTTTACTTTGGAGGATTCCCCATCTGAGCGGCATGGGGTCTAAAAGGTGTTGGCTTTTCTCTGGAGGAGCTGTGGCATCCATTTAGACTCTGGAATTTGCAACTTGAATCCAGAGTTCCAAAGGGAGGTGGGATTCTAAAAAAAGCCTGTTTTTGTGTTCCTGCTGCCTATATTCACGTGCCTGCCCTTCCTAGGGCCTGACTCTATCCTTCCCTTCAGTTCTTCCCAGTAGATTTCCTGTTTGCTTAAGGCAACAAGAGTTGAAGTCTGTTGTGTGAAGCCAATAAAACCTAACTAATGGATGCAGAGAGCGAAAGCACAAGTCACATTCAGGGTACATGCGGAGGCTGTGGTTGGCTGAAGTGCAATGTTCTGGCATAGGAAAAGACGGAGATAAGGTCGATTAAATAAGTTGGGACCAGACTTGAAGGAACTTAGGTGCTTTGGGAGGTAACGGGCTCCTTGTTACTGGAGATACTCCGGTCTTGGCTGGATGACCACTTGGTAGGGTTGTTAGGTACGTGAGCCAAGCATTATATGACATGACCTTGATGATCACCTACAGCCTAAAATTCTCAAACTCTCACTAGTCATTTCCTGTCAGTGATGCCCAGGACCATCGTAGCACACAGCGATGAAGAATGCACAGACAGATGTTTGTCCTGGGACTGTCTGTGGCACGTTGAACAGGAGCCTCTGCTGTTACAGTCTCAACTCTAAACGTGTAAACAACCCCGTAGGATTTGGTCAAGTGCACATCTACTTGGAGGAAGATAATTTTGCTTTCCCTACATGAGGCAATAATTTGTAAGCCATATGCATTAGGATTGGCTTTTAAAGCAGCAGTTGCTGTAATAAAAAATTCAACTTATGGGAAATTTCAACCATCTCTCTGCACAGTTCTCTCATGCTCAGTGGGATTTGGCTGGGGTCTCGAGAAAGGAGGAAATTTTCATAGTAGTAGTCATTTCAAACCAAGCTGTTAGGGCATCGTCATGAATGAGGTTGGGGTGAAAGGCAGGAAATGAGATGAATTTATGATTTATTTCAATGCCTTCAATTCCCAAAGTGTGTTTTAAAACATATATATTTTTTCTGGATATGAACTTATCTACCCACAAAGCTTGTTGTGTGCTCCTGGACTGGTAAAGAAAAACATTGCAAGGGTCTGTTTTGGACCATTAAGGGTCCTAGTGATGGGTTACAAATCAGCCTTTATGCTTACTCTCTGCAGTTTACAATCACCTGCCAAAGATGATCGGGAGCAGACCATTTTTCTGTTTCAGCATATCTGTGAGGGCATACAGAAACATATAATCTCTTCAATTTCTGTGTCAAGATTGGTCGGTTATTCAGCAAGGATACAGGCATTTGCTATTTGCTAAATATTTGCACAAGTTAAAATTTGGTGGGTTGTCTTATAAACCAAATGGCTTCTTCTGGAACCTACTGAACATGTAAAAATGCCAAAGAACATGGGGCTGGTGTTGATCTTCAAAAAATTTTTTAATGTTTACTTATTTTTGAGAAAGAGACGCGGGCAGCAGGTGTGTGTGTGTGTGTGCGGAGAAATGAGCGGGGAGGGGCAGAGAGAGAGGGGGACAGAATCCGAAGCAGGCTCCATGCTGTGAGCGCAAAGCCTAATGTGGGGCTTGAACCCATGAACTGCAAGATCATGACCTAAGCCAAAGTGTGATGCTCAACCGACTGAGCCACCCAGGTTCCCCTCGATCTTTATTCAATGAACATTTATTGAGCGTATATCACATGTTGGATGATGAATAAACACGGTCCCTCTTGTTGAACAACTCAGTCCTGGGGAGACCAACTCATATAAGCAAGTAATTACAAGTAAAGGTCGTTAGGAAGGCATATGTAGAGTCTGATAAGCAAGCTATTCTTTTTGCTTAGTGCTAAGATAGGTGCTCAGATGATTTCTACATAGGAACTGAAATTGTGTAGAATTCACGTAGAGAAGGTGGAAAGGAGTATCATAAGCAGAAGTAATAATATGACCAAGGGTTTAGATATATGACTATGTGTGACTTCTTTAGGAGATAACAGTAATCTAAAAGCTTGCTATTTAAAGTGTAGAGCCCAGCCAAGCAGTGTTTTCATTACCTGAGGATTTTGTTAAAACGGAGATCCTGGGGCACCTGGGTGACTCCTGGCTCCCTCTCTCTCTGCCCCTCCCCTGCTTGTGCATTCTCTCTCTCTCTCAAAAATACACATTAAAAAAAAGCAAAAGAAAAATAAAGGGGCACCTGGGTGGCTCAGTTCGTTAAGCAGCTGACTTTGGCTCAGAGCATGATGTCATAGCTCTTGAGTTCAAGCCCCACGTCGGGATCTGTGCTGACAGCTCAGAGCCAGGAGCCTGCTTCACATTCTGTCTCCTCCTCTCTCTGTCCCTCCTCCTCTTGTGTTCCGTCTCTTTCTCTCTCTGTCAAAAGTGAATAAACATTAAAAAATTTAAAAAAAAATTTTAGGACTAATTTTTTTAGTCCGTTGAGCATCCAACTTCGGCTCAGATTGTGATCTTACAGTTTGTAGTTCGAGCCCCACCTCGCGCTCTGTGCTGATAGCTCAGAGCCTGGACCCCGCTTCAGATTCTGTGTCTCCCTCTCTCTCTCTGCCCCTCATGTTCTGTCTCTCTGTCTCTCAAGACTGAATAAATGTTAAAAAAAAAATTAGAAAAAAAAAAATTCTTTAAATAAATAAAAATAAAAAGAATTAAAAATAAATAAATGAAAAGGAAGACCCTTATTTAATGCATCTGGGGAGGGGCCCAAGACTCTGCATTTCTAACAAGTTCCCAGATGATGCTCGTGCCAATGGCTCATACTAGAGTATCTGAGTATAGGTTTCTTTCTTCTTTTTTAAAAAAATTAAAAAAAATTTTTTTTAACATTTATTTATTATTGAGAGACAGAGCATGAGCAGGGGAGGGGCTGAGAGATGGGGAGACACAGAATCTGAAGCAGGCTCCAGGCTCTGAGCTGTCAGCACAGAGCCGGACGCGGGGCTCAAACTCACGAACTGTGAGATCATGACCTGAGCTGAAGTCGGATGCCCGACCGACAGAGCCACCCAGGAGCCCCCCAATATGGTTTTAACGTATATTCATCTTTGAGAGACAGAGAGAGACAGAGCGTGAGTGGGGGAGAGGCAGAGAAAGAGAGAGAGAGGGAGACACAGAATCCGAAGCAAGCTCCATCCAGTCCCTGCACTGGCAGCACAGAGCCCGACGCTGGGCTCGAACCCACGAACCGTGAGGTCATGACCTGAGCTGAAGCCAGACGCTTAACCAGCTGAGCCACCCAGGCACCCCTGAGTGTAGGTTTCTTGATGTGAGGTGACATCGGTGTCTATCAATCCTCTCTCAATGTTTTTGGGGGTAAGGACAACGGGGCTCTGTTTTCACCTTTGGGGTTCTCTCCCCTCATCCACAGACGTCATTTCATAGGACTGCTAATTCTTGCCGCTCCTCACGAACTCCTGCAAATTCTCGGGCTAAACGGTGTTATTGAATGACTGTAAGCCTGCTGGTGCTTGGGAGGTGGGAAGGAGCTCAAAGAAATGACTAAAGCAAACACCGTATGGTGTCAAGATACAAAGCAGATGGCCTGTGTCCTAGCGCACTTGACACAGTGCCCAAACCTGCTGGAACAATTGTTCATTTATTCACTCAATCATTCAACCCTGTGCCTTGTCCTTTATGCTCAGCACGGGAGGGCCTCAGGAAGGGGTTGGTGGTGGAATGGGGGGGGGGGGGGGGGTGGGGGGGGGGAAAGGGACCATTCTGACCTAGATTTGAACTCGGACTTGGAAAGTACTTTTCGTTAGCCAGATAACTCTGACACACAGCAAACAAAAAAGCAGGAGCTGGGTTACAATGGAGGATTTGAATAATTGTAGGATGGGAGTTCAATACAGAGGAGGATGAAGCGCCACGGAAATGTGGATGGATGATGGGCACGGTTGTGGGTAAACCATAGTCTAAACGCGTATCTTCTGAGTTTTCAAAGTGCTACAAAGGGTCATCTAGATAAGACCTGATGTGATCAAGACACAACCCACCACATCCGAGAAGAATTAATGGTGCCTAGATAGATAGGATTTCTTTTCTTTTCTTTCTTTTTTTTTTTTTTTTTTTTTGATGATTATCGTTTGGCTTTAGGCTTTGCTAAGATGGAAAGGACCTGAAAGTTTGCCAGAAAACGGACCGCTCGCTGATGGGAAGAGAAATATTAAAAGTGATTGGGATTCCCCCCTACCCATCACTCCACTCAAACTTAATAAAACCAAGTGTGAAAGGAATAAAGACTGAAATCCTTTCCCTTGTAAGTGGCCCCTCATTCATTTTATTGAGTAGCACCTTCAGGCCAGGTACTTTTCATAGGTTCTGCACTTAATTCTCAAACAGCCTTTTATGATCAATTACCATTACTAATATTTTACAGTTAGGTAGAAAAGTAAGGTAGCTTGCCCAACAGCCTGGCAACGCAGGGCCACATTTGAATGTAGGTCTCCCCGGCTACCTGTGCTATCTGGCCTCCGGTGCAACAGCTGTCTGTGTCGCGAACACTTCGATTTTGTCTTGAAAGACACGTGATCCAAAACTAATGACTCGAGGAGTAAGTCAAGGTCCCTGTACTCGTGGACCTAACGAAGTCAACTGTTTCAAGGATGAGGGAAATTCTCATCCTTGGAAAATTCCCTTCTTTACAAAAACAAAAATTTTATTTATTTTGAGGGAGAGAGAGAGAGAGAGAGAGAGAGAAGGAGAGAGAGAGCACATGAGAAGGGCAGAGAGAGAGGGAGGGAGAGAATCCCAAGTTGGGTCTGTGCTGTCTGCACAGAGCCCAGTTCACAGCCCCATCTCACAAACCATGAGATCATGACCTGAGCTGTAATCAAGAGTTGGATGCTTAACTGACTGAGCCACCCAGGTGTCCCATCCTTGGGAAATTTCTTTTTTTTTTTTTTTTTTATGTTTATTTATTTTTGAGAGAAAGAGAGCACAAGTGGGGGAGGGACAGAGAGAGAGACACACACACACACACACGCACACAGAGAATCCAAAGCAGTCTTCAGGCTCCACGCTGTCAGCACAGAGCCCAGGGTGGGGCTTGAACTCACAAACCATGAGACCATGACCTGAGCTAAAGTCAGACGCTCAATCTACTGAGCCACCCAAGCGCCTTGGAAAATTTCTTAATGAGAACGTCATCGTGACGCATCACTACGGATAAATTTGTAATGTCCACGGTGTCTTAACCTCTAAGGGGGTTATATTCAGCCCGCTATTCTAGAGAATTCTTCCTTGGAGAAGCTTTTCCAAATGGATTAGAGATGGCTCATGAAATTCGCATTAGAAATCTGGGAAGTGAAAATGAATCAAGGATCAGACATATTCTTGAGTCTTTAGGCTGCAGTCCTCCCTCTTCTGGGAAGGCTCCAAATGGATGTTAAGAGAAGGGTGAATTAATCTCCTGACACACAGTATTCTCCTATTTTATTTGGAAAAGCTACGATGGCGCATTGACTGGGAAGCCGAGCCTCTCGTAGATGGATGGTCCTGAGGCTACTTGTTGGTCTGGCAGAACACTCAGAGATAGGGTGGTCTGGTAGAAACAAACCAGCAAACAAAACAGCTCTGACGTGAATGGACCTGAGTCTTTAATTTTCTGTCCAACCCCTTTGTGGCAACTGAACCTGACCAAGTGGTCTCGACTCTCTGAGAATCCATTGCCCCAGCTATAAAAAGAGACTAATGGGACCTACCTTTCGTGGTAGGTAAATGAGATGATGTACATGAAACGAAACTAGCACAATATCTAATATCTGGCTGATGCTCGAGCTGGCACTTCGCTAAATGATTATTTATCTGGGAGTTTATTTTTAAAATTTTTTTTTAACGTTTATTTATTTTTGAGGCAGAGAGAGACAGAGCATGAACGGGGGAGGGGCAGAGAGAGAGGGAGACACAGAATCGGAAGCAGGCTCCAGGCTCTGAGCCGTCAGCCCAGAGCCCGACGCGGGGCTCGAACTCACGGACCGCGAGATCGTGACCTGGCTGAAGTCGGACGCTTAACCGACTGCGCCACCCAGGCGCCCCTATTTATCTGGGAGTTTAAACTTGGTAGTAGGGAAATGATGAAATGACTCAATGGTTCTAAAAGCATCTTTAAAAAGATCATCCATTAGAAAAAGAAGAGGACTGTCATAACAGAAGAACCACTTGTTACGATCTCTGGGCGGAGCGGCTGATGAGGTGATGAAGGCCCGATCTGAGAAAGGCAGGCTTCGGATGACACTTCGGTGCCATGGAGGCGCTGTGGGGACTGACACGGAGTGCTGGTCCTTGCCGACTAATTGATTTTGATGGGTAACAGCTGTTTTAAAGCTTTAACTTACTAGTGGGCAAGTATGTATCACAAGAAACGAGTTTGGATTTGCTCAGCAACACATGGATGCAGGAAATTTCACTTATTTAATTTTTTCTACCATTTAATTGAATTGAGCCCCTTGGGAGCCACCTCCCAGGGCTGGTAATTTGACCGACATTAGGTGTCCATGGTGGGCTTCTCCACGTCCCTAGGTATGTATAAGACCTGTCATGGACTGAATGTTTGTGTCTCTTCCTCCCCTTCAATTTGTATGTTGAAATCCCACTCTCCCCCAACCCTCCAAAGTGATGGTAACTGGACATGAGGCCTTTGGGTCACAAGAGTGGAGCCCTCATGAATGGGGTTAACGTCCTTATAAAAGAGACCCCAGAGGGGTTGTGGGAGGGGGCACGGGCTAAATGGGTCAGGGGCACTAAGGAAGCTACTCCTGAAATCATTGTTTCACTCTATGCTAACTAATTTGGATGTAAATTTTAAAAAATTAAAAATAAAATTAAAAAAAAAAAAAAAAGAAGAGAGACCCCAGACAACTACATGGATGGAACTGGAGGGTATTATGCTAAGCGAAATTAGTCAGAGAAAGACAAATATCATATGACTTCACTCGTATGAGGACTTTAACAGACAAAACAGATGAGCATAAGGGAAGGGAAACAAAAATAATATAAAAACAGGGAGGGGGACAAAACAGAAGAGACTCTTAAATGTGGAGAACAAACAGAGGGTTACTGGAGGGGTTGTGGGAAGGGGGATGGGCTAAATGGGGAAGGGGGACTAAGGAATCTACTCCTGAAATCATGGTTGCACTATATGCTAATTTGGCTGTAAATTTAAAAATAAAATAAAACATAAACTGATCTATAAATAAGTAAATAAATAAAAGAGACCCCAGAGAGCCTCCTCACCCCTTCTACCATGTAAAGAGGACACAGTGACAAGAAACAAGGAGTAGGACCCTTTCAGACACGGAGTCTGCCAGTACCTTGACCTTGGACTAGCAGGCCTCCAGAACTGTGAGAAATAAATGTCTATTGTTTATAAGCTGCCCAGTCTATGGTATTCTGTGATAGCAGCCCAGGGAGACTAACACACCTACTCAAAGTGTGGTCCTCAGAACTTGTTAATAATACAGAAATTTGGGTCCCACCTCAGACCTTTGAATTAGAATTTGCATTTTAACAAGAGACTCAGGTGATTCATGTGCACATTACAGTTTGAGAAGCACTGATGGGAGACACTTGGAGACCTATGGACCCCTGAAAACTTAAGGAAGGGCCACTGGCCTTTGGAAGTTCAGGATCATCGGGGTACCTGGGTGTTTCAGTCGGTTAAGCATCTGACTTACGCTCAGGTCATGATCTCACGGTTCACGAGTTGGAGCCTGGCATCGGGTTCTGTGCTGACAGTTCGGAGCCTGGAACTTGCTTTAGATTCTGGATTCTGCCCCTCCCCTGCTTACGCTCTGTCTCTGTCTCTCTCTCCCTCTCAAAAATAAATTAAAAAACACGTTAAAAAAAAAAAGAACTTCATGATCATTGCTGAAATACTTTTGTCCAGTCTTTGAAGGTTGATTAGAAGGCAGGCATTTCAAGGCACCTGGGTGGCTCAGACGGTTGAGCGTCTGCTTTTGGCTCAGGTCATGATCTTGCAGTTGGTGGGTTTGAGCCCCCGGTGGGGCTTTCTGTTGTCAGCACGGAGTCTGCTTATGATCCAATGTCCTCCTCTCTCTGCCTCTCCCCACTCTTTCTCTCTCTCTGTCTTAAAAATAAATAAACATTAAAAATATTAAAAGAAGAAGAAGAAGGAGAAGAAAAAGAAGGAGGAGGAGGAGGAGGAGGAGGAGGGGAGAAGAAGAAGAGGAAGAAGGTGGCAGGTGTTTCTGTTTGTTCTGGGCTTCTGTTAGGACTGGGCTTCTGTCAGAAGTCCTGCCACCCCGGGGCGCCTGGGTGGGCAGGTCCTCACCTCTCTGAAAGCAGCAGCATCGATTTCCCAGCCCCTTGAGAGGATCACATCCCAGCCACTCGGGGCAAACCGTCTCTTCCTCATCACTCTTACTGCTCCTAGGGACAGAGGCGGGTCATGCCCAGGAGAGGCTCCACATGGTCTCAACAACCTGCAAGCCACACTTTCTTTTCTTCGAGGTTCTATTAAATGGGTCTGAGGTGTGACTCACCAGTGACTCCTTTTAGGAGGAAGGACGCCCGGTTCTAGCAGTGAACCAGAACCAGTGGCCAGGAGCTAATCTATAACATGGGGAGGGCAGGGGAAACACTTGAGAAAGCCAGTCCTGATTCAGGTTTAGGCTGGACCAGCAAGCCTGATGTCTGGCTGTGTTTTTATCCTATGAAATAAATCAGGCGCGAGTGGGCCACTGAAACTCTTTCTCAAGGCCGGGGAAATGACTGTTTCCCGAATCAACATCAAGCACAGGGTTTCAGTGACATTGCAATGATGCTTCCCACCCGCCCCCCTAGAATAAACAACTAAGAATTTCCAGGATGTTTTAATTACTTATTGTGAAATGGCAACAGAAAATTTGAAATTGAGGCTGATTCAGGAAATTCAAAATCTGACCCTTTTGGGGGGTAGGTAATTGATGTTCTGGGAAAAATAATTTGATTAGAACCCCTAATCCACTTTTATTGTCATTGAAAATAACAGAACAGATGCTGTCGCTGTAGTGTTTTACGGACTAAGCTTTTGAGAATTCGTTTATCCTTACAAGGTAGCACATCTCAAAGAAAAATAAAAAATGTTACAAAAACTTAGCATGAAATAAGTTTCAGTATAAATATTCATTGGTTTCAGGTTTTGTCTGTCTTTCTGTTCTTTTCTTTCTTCCTTCCTTCCCTCCCTCTTCCTTCCTTTCTTCTTTCTTTCTTTCTTTCTTTCTTTCTTTCTTTCTTTCCTTCTTTCTTTCTTCATAGAGGTGAGATCTTAAAAACCAGCTTGAGCCAAATCTCATGTGACTTGTGCCCAATTGCCTTGGTTTGATCCCTGCTGACCTTTGTTCCTATAATTAGAATCACTGTTACATCACTATTAGTTAAGGAGACTTAATATTTAGATAGATCTGTTTTAAAATTGCTATTAAATTGGGTGCAGTCAGGTTCTCATGTGAGCTCACAAGTGTTCAGACCCAGGGTGAAGGCTGTTTCTCATTTAAACATTGTCAAACTGAGAAGAATGATTCGCTTGCTCCTGAATTTTGCATATGTCAGCATAGTAGAAGCTTAGTCATGCAAATCCCTATTACTTAGCATGTCCCTAGCCCAGAAACGCAGAGCTGTTTCCATATTTTATCTGTGTTTGTAGTTGAAAGCATGCCTTCTATTGTGCTTTTAAAGAACAGATGTCAGGACAATGTTTAAAGCACATAACCCGAGTATTGAAAAATGTTTTTTCTACTTTAAAAGAAAAAAAAAATCCACAATAATGAATTCAGTCTGCCAGTTTGTATTTTCAAGGAATATTTTAACTGTTGAGGGACTTCCCAGCTCCTACCCTTTAAATATTGCCCTCACACAGCCAAAGAAGGCCAAAGCCATTCCTAACCAACGGTTTCTATTATAGATTCACCAAGACAGCAATATATGTCAGTCTTTGAAGCATTCAGACTTCCTTAGAACTTCAGGGCTCTGTGTTCTCATTTATGGAGCAAACAGCACACGAGGGGCGGTTATGGCCACATTTACTTTGAAGACCTAAGTGAGGATGAACCGGAGAGGCAGTTAGCGCTCTGTTGTAGGGGCAGCAAGGGTCCGAGGACACCTGAAGGCACCCTGGGGGCAATGTAGGTGAAGTGGCAGGAGCCTCAGGACGAGGGGTTGGAACAGATGGTCCAGGGTCGGGACTCCAGTTCAATTCTGCGTAGGGTGGTGATGAAGGGTACTCAAACAGGGAAACAAAACTGTGGGCTGAGTACAGCCAACAGGTGGATGTATGAAGGTCACAACCTGTTTGCCCACACCTGGCAACTCTTGGTCGGGTTGGAACGGTTCCCGGCCCGGAGAGGTGAGGTTCTCGCCTTATCTCCCCAGATAGAGTTGATGGGAGGAAAGAAGATAACAGGAGGTAAACTGCAGTCAAATCTTGGAGCTGGAGGAGACTTTTGAGCTTGACTGGAACAGCTCCCTCGTGGTGGAGGGAAGGGACTGAAGCCTAGGTTGAAAGTCAGGTTATTTAATGTCCTCTGCCGGGCACCTGTAAATCAGAAGGGTCCACTGTCGTTGCTAGTACCGTGGTAAGACCCAGGGTCAAACCCAGCACTCTCCACGTCACTATATCCACACCTATCTCGCTTAGAACTAGTTTTGCAGGGCGCCTGGGTGGCTCAGTCCAGTGAGCGTCCAACTCTTGCTTTCAGCTCAGGTCATGATCTCAGGGTTTGTGAGATCGTGCCCCGTGTCAGGCTTTGCGCTGACGGCATGGAGCCCGCTTTGGATTGTCTCCCTCCCTCTTTCTCTGCCTCCCTCTCTCTCTCTCTCTCTCTCAAAAATAAATAAATAAACTTAAAAAAAAAAATGAACTAGTTTTGCAAATTCGTACTGGCCCGCAACAAGAACCTGAAGACAGACAAGATGTGGTCTACAAGGTATGATGTCATGAAGAAGCATCATGGGAACAATTTTAGGAAGAGGCTTTACTTTCCAATTTCTCTGGGTGGTGAGTGGGTGTCAGGTTTGGGAGAGAAGTTCCAAGAAGGAACAAACACAGGTTTGGCATGGGAGCCTGCCCCGTGAACTGTTCTGTGACCAGCAGTATCCGTGGGATGCACGTGAGCATACGATTACCGAATTCTTCTACCCAGAAAAACAAAGCAGCAAAATCTGCGGGCCCTTCTCACAGCTCTTCCCGGATAACCCCTTTCTGTTTCTGTTGACGGTAGAGTCAGGCAAGTGATTTCAGGGGTGTCTACACGCGTCACTGACCAGGTAGAGACTCGTTCCAGGGTCCAGCTTCAAAGGGGCAGAGGGGATGCAGGGCGGGAAACGTATGGGCAGCAAAACCTACGTTTGGCTGACGATAGCACAGCCATCTTCTTCCGCGATTTCTTCTCCAGCCCTTCCAGTCTTTCAGTAAGAGAGTAGAACACACCTGCTATTGTGTCCCATGCTTCATGGTTCTGCCTTAAGTGACAGGGGGCATTCAAGGAACTCCCTGCCCTTAAGAAACTTACGCTCTATAGAGAATCCAAAGCATATTTGAAGTACGTGGGAAATAATTACAAGGTAACTGACAATTTCTCCTCCTTTGAGGTAAAAGATCAAAAGGGCTGTGTGACAATGGCTCATCACGTTGGTGCCTGTCTGAATTGCCCAAGCGCTCTGGAGGCATTTGTATTGGAGGTGAAGGGGGGCCGGGACGAGGTTTTACTGGCTCTCGACTTTCCCCCTCCCTCCCCTGGATCTGTTGCCTCACCAGGAGCCTGGGAATTACAGTGCTGGCTCTCTGACTCACCAGGATGTCGTAAAGATGGGCGAGACATGGCCTGTCCTGCACCTTCTGCCCTTTGACAGAAAGGCACCTCTAGAGATGAATACAGGGTGTTAATGCTGATTACAGCAGTTTCGATTTGCATTTCCATACGCTAGACAACCTAATCCACCCTGTCTAAACATGGAAATCCCATAACTCTGCCCAACTCATCACTCCATTAATCCACTTAACCCCTGGCCAACACACAATCTAAATATTTAATCTTGTCTATTTGTTATCTGTGTTTATTCCATGTTAATTCATGGTCTGAATCTCCTCTCTGTTTATCCATGTTAGTGGAATCTAACTTTAACTAGAAGAACCCCAAGGAGGGGGAGGGAGGAATGCTTTTTCCACTTTTTTTCCTGCCATCTCATCCTGAACTGGGCACATAGTAGGTGCTTGCCAATTGTTCGATGTTAAAGGGCGAGAAGCTCTCAGAATAATTCTTCTCCCTCCTCCTCCTCCTCCTCCTCCTCCTCCTCCTCCTTTTTCATCTGCAGAGAAATCTTTTATTATTGCCATGGAAAAGTCTTATTGTTTCAACGTTTATTATTTTTTTTAATTTTTAAAAATTTTTTTTATTTTTGGGACAGAGAGAGACAGAGCATGAACGGGGGAGGGGCAGAGAGAGAGGGAGACACAGAATCGGAAACAGGCTCCAGGCTCTGAGCCATCAGCCCAGAGCCCGATGCGGGGCTCGAACTCCCGGACTGCGAGATCGTGACCTGGCTGAAGTCGGACGCTTAACCGACTGCGCCACCCAGGCGCCCCAAGTCTTATTGTTTCAAATGCCCACTGCAATGCCTGGCATACAGTGAGTACTTCATGAAAAGTGGGATAAATGATCTTTGGTCATACTGTAGGACTGCTCTAGAAAGCGGAACACTTAGTTTTGCAATAAGCTGGTATAAAAGGTTGTCTAAGCCCTTTCAATCTTCGAAGGCCTCCGTTTTCTCATCTGTCACATGGACAGATGCGGATTAGGTAAATGCCGAGCTGCTTTGACTCTGGCAGGGGACAGGGAGAAGCCCGAGGAGAGCGTCACCAGATGTCGGCAGGGGCACTTCCTCCCACCACTGGCGCTCAGGGGCGAGGGGAATGGGCAAGAAAACGGGGTGCCTGCCTGCCGCCCTCCAGGCCTCCCACTCACTCTCACTGTCTGTCCCTCCCCGCCTGGGCTCAGGACTCCAGACATCTGCTCATTCCATCTACATCAGCCCATGCTTATCCGGTGCCCCTGGACGCCTGGGCCCCAAGTCACCTGGGGGAGGGCATGTGCTGAGAGGGCGGGGAGTGGGTCTTGTTTGCGCCAAAACCTCCATATGGACTGTATTTTTCCCCCGTGCAAAACTCAGGCATGTGGGAGGTAGAAGGAGAGTGAAGGGGATCCTAATTTATTGCTCAGTCATGTTTATTTTCACTCTTGGCTGGTTTAGGGCATTTTTCCTTAATGTATTAGGGTCACAATTTTATCAGCTTCAAGGATGCTTGAAAGCTGTGTGCGTGAGAGAAAGAGCGTGCGAGAGAAAGTCTGCGTTAACTTGGCTTCTCTCTTTTTTATTCTCCTGAATGTTTTTTCCAGTAAAATTCTGATTCTTAGGGGTGCCTGGCTGGCTCACCGGGTATGGCATGTGACTCCTGATCTCAGGGCTGTGAGTTCAAGCCCCACGTTGGGTGTAGAGTGTACTTAAAAATATTTTTTAAGTTCAATACATTTTTTTAACCTGAATAATGAGCCATCCTAGCTAAATACGATTCCCTTCTCTCAGATCACTACAGTTATCACCACTCTATCATGATCAGTGTAATTTGCCCAGATGAAAATTAGAACCCGACTAAGATCTGTTTAAGAGTCTCCCTCAGTTTCTACTTTCTTTCATGAATCCACACTGCTGTCTTTGTGGTCTTTTTTTTTTTTTTTCTAATTTTTTTGTAATGTTTATTTATTTTTGAGAGACAGAGAGAGACAGAGCACGAGCAGGGATGGGGCAGAGAGACAGAGGAGACACAGAATCCGGACCAGACTCTGTCAGCACAGAGCCCGAGGCAGGGCTCGAACCCATGAACCATGAGATCAGGTCCTGAGCTGAAGTCAGATGCTTAACCGATTGAGGTGCCCAGGTGCCCCTCTCTGTGGTCTTTAATAGTAACTAACAGTTCTGGGGCGCCTGGGAAGCTCAGTCAGTTAAGTGTCTGACTTTGGCTTAGGTCATGATCTCACGGTTCTTTTTCATCCGCTACAAATTGAGGCCTCAGAAAATAGGATTTAAAGCATGTTTTGGAGAGCCAATGGTGACGAGAAAATGTGCCTGGTGAAATTGGTAGGGAACATGTAGGCTCTTTGCTCCTAGAAATCAAGGCAGCAAAAAGGAGGAGAAATCAAGGTACGCAAAGGAGGGATTTTAACACTCTGGTGTTTTCCCTGGGCTCTCTCCCTAACGGCCAATAGAGTCGCCTTCAGGTCTTGGGAAACAGTTGGTATCACTGTTGCTGCCCAGATGAGGAAGACCCACTCTCAACCCTCCAGGGGCTCATGGTTCAGCACCTCGAGGTTTCTCAGCACTTTGCTAGCTTGAGAACCCGTGCCCGGTCACGGGTGTGTGGTCCCCACAGTCCTGAGTGAATCTCAGGCTACCTGAGAGCCACAGCGCACTTCTCTAAGCACAGAGTCCTGCAATGACCCTAGTACAGCTAAGAAAGTGATTCGAATTCCAAATGCACCCCCCCCACCCCCCCGCCACAGGTACTGGTGGTGTGGACTGCAGAGAGTGATTGAGTTTTTGAATATGTGTCCCATCCCTTGGCCATTCAGTAGTTACTTGTTCCGACTGCCCATGACAATGTTTCCTTTGTTAAATGTATGCTCTTGTGAAAGGATAGTGTCTCCCAAACTATCAAGGCACTGCCGGGGTGGCACTTTAACTTTTAAAAATCACTTTTGGGGTGCCTGGGTGGCTCAGTCGGTTGGGCGTCTGACTTCGGCTCAGGTCACGATCTCACAGCTGGTGAGTTCAAGCCCAGCGTCAGGCTCTGTGCTGACAGCTCGGAGCCTGGAGCCTGCTTCGGGTGCTGTGTCTCCCTCTCTCTCTGCCCCTCCCCTGTTCATGCCCTGTCTCTGTCTCAAAACTAAATAAACATTAAAAAAAAAAAAATTTAAAGATCACTTTTAATGGTTGTGGAAGAGATGTCAAAGTTTCCTAAATCTTGAGCTGTTTTGTTTGTCTTTTTTGTTTTTTTTGTTTTTTTTAATCTTTTTGTTTGTGCGTGTGTGTGTGTGCGCGTGTGTGTGTTTTGGCTACTGATCTTTTCCCTTCGACTTCTTGGAAATAGCAGAAGAGGAAAAGAATGTTAGGATAGTAATTTTAGGGCGATAGAGGTGTGGCTACATGTACAAGCAGGGGACATATTAAGCACTTAAATTAGAAATGGGTCTCAAACATTGGCCCAAATATTTCTTATTTGTCATCACATAGTTTGCGTTTCTCAGTTGAATTTCATCAAGAAACGTGAGGATGATTTAGCTTTTAGTTAAAGAGAATATATGTAAAGGATATTGGCTCGTTATCTTTGCATATAAGCATGCAGAAAATAGTTCCCTACGGGTGGTGCTAGGACATTGGGTGGGAAATTTATTTGGACTATATTTAGATGTTTATTTTGGTTATGTGTATATGTGGATAGTTCAGGGGAAAACTTGGCCAGAGGAAACTGACCCATATTTTTTCCTGCACAGAACATGCTAAGAGTGCAGAAACTGCTCTGTACCAAGAACGGGGTGCATGGTCCAAAGAGAGCAGGGACCTGGGGTTCACTTAAGATGCTTAAGTAGCTGCTACATATCAAACATGGTAGGCTCTTGACAAATTATTATTAAAAATTTTTTCTTTAATGTTTATTTACTTTCGAGAAAAAGAGAGAGAGAGAGAGAAAAAAAAACAAGCAGGGGAAGGGCATAGAGAGAGAGAGAGACCTAGAATCCAAAGCAGGCTCCGGGCTCTGAGGGTCAGTACAGAGCTTGACATGGGGCTTGAACTTGTGAACCTTGAGGTCATGACCTGAGCCAAAGTCGGATGCTCAACTGACTGAACCACCCAGGTTCCCCGGTTCTTGACAAATGATTAAATAATTGTTTGGTCAAATGACACATTTTCTTCCTCAGTGCTTCCAATCTGTCCATCAATGAGAAGTGAAGCAGGACTAAGTCAGTGATTAGTCAGTCACATTGTCACATTTGATCTTTGGATCTATTTCAAGACTACTGAATCTCACTTTGGGCAACACAAATACGCAGATACATGTCAAAGCCTTAAACTCTGGTATAGCCTTTGAGTCTAATTTTATTTCTAGAATTTGTTCTAAGGGAGTAGTTGTAGATGCCCCCAAGATTTTAGCTGTAAGGATGTCTAACTCAGCATTGTTTATAATAATGAAATTTGAAAACTACTTAAATGCACAGCAATAAAGGGTTGATTAAATAACACATGATAAATCCCAATATATCATTTAACATGGTGCTAAAGAAGATTATACGGTGCCATGCAAAAATGTTGACAAGATACTGTTAAGAAAAAGATTAAAAAATGATATGCATTTGCCTGTATTGTCAATAAAGAATATGTGTTCACGCTTAGAAAAAAGACTGTAAGTTAGATGGCAATATGCTAATGGTTATCTTTGGTTGGTGAGATTATGAGTTATAAGTTCTCTTACTTCTGAATGTTCATAATGATCACATTTCTTTAGCAACGAAAAGAAAACGACTTAAAAAAAAAACTGCATAGAAAGACGTTAAATGAGATTCTCCTTCTAAAGGGAAGCTCAAAGAGATGAGTGGTTCCATAGTAACCTCCAGCCACTCGATATGATTGCACATCAAATGGTGATAATGTAAGTGGAGGGAAGATGTTTGACCTCAGGGCCTCTGTGTTTTCTAAAATCCAGAGTTTACTGTTGATTTAAAAAAAAAAATCTTTTATGTTTATTTATTTTTGAGAGAGAGGGAGAGACAGAGCATGAGCAGGGGAGGGGCAGAGAGAGAGAGAGAGAGGGAGACACAGACTCCGAAGCAGGCTCCAGGCTCTGAGCTGTCAGCAAAGAGCCTGACACGGGACTTGAACTCACAAACCGGGACATCATGACCTGAGCCGAAGTCGGACGCTCAGCCGACTGAGCCACCCAGGCGCCCCCAGAGTTTATAGTGTTTATTTTAAAAAAAAAAAAAAAGTTACCTAGAAAGAGTTGTTCCTCCCTTACACTCTGAAAGGCACCCGGGAATTAACTCCGTTCCAATCAGGCAGGCAAATGGTCATGCACGCAACTATCACGATGACAGCAAGTGCCAATGCGACGTGTGTCTTATCACAAATGCTAGTGGAGAGGGATAGAGGGATACTTCTGCTGGAATGAACGTGCGATTTCATTTCCCTTATTTTCAAGACGTGAAATAGCAATCCTTGCAAGAACTGCTAAACCGAGAGCTTTTTTTTTTTTTTGAAAAAATCTCCCACATGATTCTTGACGTTAGATTTTCATGAAAAAAAATATTTCACAAGTGCCAACTGCTAAGCCAGCACTAATGGGCTTGTGATAGAGGACCCAGGATTTCTTTTGGTAGGAGGGTTACTTTTTGTGTTCTTCATGGAGGTTGCTGATGGTAAGAGAGGCGTGGTAGCTGACAGATCTTTCTGAGAGGGCTGAGGGTGATTATACCTCACTGTGCACACCTCATTTTAACTAATGTTATTGTGGCTATCGACTAGCTGGTGGAAGTGGAAGAATAATGGATTGTGCACTAACAGAATAGTTAATATTTCCACAACATTTTGCTTTCACGTACATTATTACATTCAATCCTTTTCACAACCTTGTGAATATTGCTACTCAGAAACGAGGAATCTGACCAAACCCAATATCTGTGATACAGCTGAGATTTGAACCCACGTCTCTGACACGAAATCCTATTCTTTTCCACACGTTTCTGTAACAGAAACGTTTCATTAGGGCGTTTCGTTAGCCCTAATGAAACGAATCTCATTAGGGCTAAAGTACGACCTAATAGTTGGCCCACAATTTTCTGGATTACATTGACATGGTTAACTTTTCTGGGGTGAAAACCAACATAACAGATACCTCTCTTACATGGTATATTTTAAGTAAGTATTTCTAGATCTTTTTCAATTATTTATTTTACTTTGGCTTTGAAGGTAAATATTAATATGAAAATACAGTGTGAACGAAGTTTTTTTTTAAATTTTTTTTTAACGTTTATTTATTTTTGAGACAGAGAGAAACAGAGCATGAATGGGGGAGGGTCAGAGAGAGGGAGACACAGAATCTGAAACAGGCTCCAGGCTCTGAGCTGTCAGCACAGAGCCCGACACGGGGCTCGAACTCATGGACCGCGAAATCATGACCTGAGCCGAAGTCGGCTGCTTAACCGACTGAGCCACCCAGGCGCCCCAAGTATGAACGAAGTTTTAAATTTATGGCATCCCTAAAAAAAGTTGCCAGTCTCAATGGACTGAATTTTCTAGATGGATTTTTTTTTTAATTGTTTTAAACACTTTATTTATTTTTGAGAGACAGAGAGAGACAGAGTGCGAGCCTAGGAGGGACAAAAAGAGATGGAGACACAGAATCCGAAGCAGGCTCCGGGTTCTGAGCTGTCAACACAGGGTCCCATGTGGGGGCTCGAACCCACAAACTGTGAGATCATGACCTGAGCCAAAGTCGATGCTTAACCGACTGAGCCACTCAGGCACCCCAACAATGGATTGAATTTTTGAGCCTTTTGCAACTCAAGAATCTAGGATTGGATAAATAGGTAAGACTCTAATGGTGGACGGAGGAAATAGAAAACATGAATCTTGAGCACCAATTTCGTTGTGAGAAATTATCTGTTTGGCTGAGTTGCAGTAGATTTTCTGCGATTAGAGAATCAGTTTGCATATAGATTTAGCAAGTGGCAAGTTAAGGGTTATATTTGGAGTTCTTGAGAAAGTTTGACATCATTAAGGTCACATTCACTTTTGAAATGGATGTCTCTAAGGAATTGACATATATTATTTTACTACTCCCCAAATTACCCGTGAGGGCTAGATATTCCATTTGTGTCATTCACTGCCATCATTATGACTAACGGCAGTGTTAAGGAGAAACTGAGGCCGTGAACGAAGAGGTGAAGTGTCTGGGGCCACGGAGGTAGAGAAGGTTCACGGTGCATCCTCTGAATGGGAGGTTAACTTATGCACTAAAGTCTTAGGAGTCGAAGACAGACCAGGGTAATGGCCCTCAAACTTTACGAGGGTGAGGACCCCTTGTTAATATCAAAGAATTTAATGAGCCTCATGCGATAGTCGTTATACTTTTAATTATCTTCCTGCTGGAAACTACTTGGTATGAGTATGGATTTGCAACCTCCTTGCAATTTCTCCCCAGGGGTCCGTGGCCTATAAGGTAGGAGTCATGGAGAGGATTTTGATGCCCTATCTGGACACCAACACTCCAAATGTTCTTGCTTTCAACTGTCTTTGGTTTTCTTACCTTCTTTGATCTGAGCATCTGTAATCAAGGTTGTGGGTGAGTTCTCTAAGCAAACCTCTTACTTTAGACATCTGAATCTAGCCATCAAGAAAACTCCAGTGGGGTCCATCACACCAAAAACTCTTGCTCATGGTAAATTCCTGGTGAGAGACTTTTGGCTAATGCATTTGTTCTTTGTATTAGTCAACTCTGAGGTCATCATGGGAAAGCTGTAACTTGCCCATCTATCTTTTGAAATAAATTATGCAGAAATAAAAATTAGTTTCTAGGTCAGGTAACAAATCCCCCCCCCCCC
>NW_024412467.1:11362988-11490376 GCF_014898765.1 Herpailurus yagouaroundi
TTTGTGTTTTCTAAATTTTATGTAATCATATGTAGTGTTTGCATAATAAAAATGAGTTTAAAAGTACACTAACTGTATTTTCTCTATTTAGGACTCTGGTTTTTTTTTGTTTTTTTTTTTTTTTACATTCTTTCTTTCTGCCCTTCTTATTCTTCTTTGCTGATGCTAATAGAAGCAAGCATGCTACTAATTATGTTTGTGTAAGACCACAGTGGTCTGGAGAAGGATCTCGTGCCCTTAGGGTATGCTTGCATCTAACGGGGTAAGACTGGAGAACATGTTTGTGGGTTGGTGGATGTTTTGGAAACTGTCTACCAAACTGATCCGTATTGTGTATAAAAACAATAATTTTCCAGGCCGAGCTTTTTGTTGTTGTTGTTATTGTCTGTCAAGCTCAGTAGTGGCTCAGCGTGAGCTCTGTGATGATAAGAGCAGTTGACAATTGGGATAGAGGAAGGAACGGTTCACCTCTGATATGTCGGCTCTGTGGGAGATTGGGGGTTTGTATGGCACTAACATGATAATCAGGAGTGAAATTTCGCTCATGTGATATAGACACTCTGCTCAGGTTTGGCTTCTCTCTTTGTAGGATAAATTAAGCTGTTTATTCTTGTGCTGTTTATTAGCTCTGCCTGACCCGATTTCCATCACCCGGAATATGAAAACTTAGCGTCCCAGGTTGTCTGGCTGAGGATTCACCATGTCCTGAAATAAACATTATTTCACACGAGTCTCGTTTTCTTTGATTCACCGCACTTCAGAGCAGAGCATGCCGGGAGATGGAAATGTTAGCCAACTTACTCAGTAGGCCACATTCTGCCTACCAGGGGCCTTTACAGTCAGGTCATGGATTGGATTGTCCAGCTGTCCAGTTTCTTGAGGAAAAATACTTCTAAATCTCACGAGGTTAGAACCGGAAAATGCTTCCAAGTATCTGACACTAGTATCTAAGCTGAGTCACAATTTGCGATCTATTCATATATCTGGCCCGAATATTGCAGGTGCAGATCTCATTGGTTTGTGGGTATAGAGGAAATTCTGGTGGCTCAATTGCCCTTACTTGCCTTGTAGCCAAGGTTACCCCTTTACCTGCAGGGTACTATGAGGCAGCAACTGGAAATCCCTTGGGCCATTGCCATGGTCTACACTCCTCAGACTCTGGTTATGTTGTAACAATATGGCGCACGTGTGGGAAGGCAGGATGGTGCAGTGGTTAAAGGCATGACCCCGTTTTAGTCCCAGCTCTGTGACTTACCAGCTGTGTGACCCTGGCATTTTATTCTCTCTGTGCTTGTTTCCTCATCTGTAAAATGGGGAGAGTTCTAGCACATTTACCTCTGGGGGTTGTTGTGAGGATTGTATGAGTCAATGGAGGTCTGCCACTTAGAAAGGTGCTTGGCACATGGCACATTTTTGAGACATGTTGACAGTTATCATTCTGCTCTATACACGGTGTTGAACACTTTCTTCGTGAGTCCTAGGTTCCCCAGTGATCCTTTCTGTCCTACCAGTAGAGAAATAACGTTCCTTTTCTTTCTTTCTTTCTAGTTAGTTACAGAATGCGAGTGGGGGAGGGGCAGAGAGAGAAGGAGACACAGAATCTGAAGCAGGCTTCAGGCTCTGAGCTGTCAGTGCAGAGCCCGACGTGGGGCTCGAACCCATGAACCATGAGATCATGACCCGCGCTGAAGTTGGACGCTTGGCCGACTGAGCCACCCAGGCACCTCTCCCTTTCCCTTTCTCGAGAAGGCCCCCACAGCCCAGTTGATGAAGCCATGTATTAGCTTTCCCCCTCTCTGGGATGGTTGCTGCCAGCCATGTGGGGCTGGTGAGCTCTTGAAATGCGGCTGGTTGGGGCGCCTGGGTGGCGCAGTCGGTTGAGCGTCCGACTTCAGCCAGGTCACGATCTCGCGGTCCGGGAGTTCGAGCCCCGCGTCGGGCTCTGGGCTGATGGCTCAGAGCCTGGAGCCTGTTTCCGATTCTGTGTCTCCCTCTCTCTCTGCCCCTCCCCCGTTCATGCTCTGTCTCTCTCTGTCCCAAAAATAAATAAACGTTGAAAAAAAAAATTTTTTTAAATAAAAAAAAAAAAAGAAATGCGGCTGGTCTGGTTGGAGATGTACTGTAAGCATAAAATGCACTTTGGGATGTAAAGACATAGATGAGAAGAAGAATGTAAGTCACCTGATCAATAATTATGTCGATTACATGTTGAAATGGTAGGTTTTGAATGTATTAGATCAAGGGAAATGAATTACTGAATGAATTTCCCATTTCTTTTAAACTTGTATGTTTAAATACAGCTACTAAGAAAAATGTTTATTGCGGTGAAATCTACAAAAGATAAATTTACCATTTTAATCATTTTTAGGGGTCCCACTTAGTGGCATTAAGTCTACTCACGTTTTGTGTCACCGTCACCTCCGTCCTCAGAACTTTCTCACTTTTCCAGACTCAACCTCTATACCTGTTGAGCACGAACACCTCCGTCGCCCTCCCCACCAGACCCTGGTAACCACTACCATTCTGCTTTCTGTCTCTATTAATCTGATTATTCTAGGTGCCACATATAAGGGGAAGCATACAATGCATTTGCCTTTTTGTGACTGAATTACTTGGCATGATGTCTTCAAATCTCATTCATTGTGTACATGTGTCAGAATTTCATTTCTTTTTGAGGCTGAATAATATTCGTGTGTGTGTGTGTGTGTGTGTGTGTGTGTGTGTTTCCATGGGCACTGGGCTGCTCTCATCTTTTGGCTATTGTGAGTAATGTGGACAATTTAAATTACATATATGCTGCGTGTTATATTTCTACTGGAAAGTGCTGTGCCCGGGTGTTGATATATTTCTAAAGGGTGGCATTGAGGGGGGGCTTCTAATAAGTGCTTGGAAACACTGCCCTAGTTTAGCCCCTCGGGCCCTTTGATGATCCAGTTTGCTGGGCATGCGTCTTCCTCCTGGCTGTCCGGGGCATCTGGCCATTCTGTCTGCAGTGTTGCTTCTCTGAAGTTCCTCCGAGTCACTGGATGGAGCACGTGGCAGGTGAAAAGGATTTTATCTTCTCCCCCAGAGTCAGGGACCCTGGCCTTGACTCTCATCTGGCTGGGGACAGGCATGTATTTAGGCTGTGGGGTAAGAAGGACAGACAGAGTCTTCTCTCCATTTCACGGATAAGGAGAAACACTCAGAGGATGGGGACACAAAGCGGAGTCTTCTGACTCCAGAACTCCCAGAATTATTTCATTTTATACCATTTTATTATTATTATTTTTTTTTAATTTTTTTTTCAACGTTTATTTATTTTTGGGACAGAGAGAGACAGAGCATGAACAGGGGAGGGGCAGAGAGAGAGGGAGACACAGAATCAGAAACAGGCTCCAGGCTCTGAGCCATCAGCCCAGAGCCTGACACGGGGCTCGAACTCCCAGACCACGGGGCTCGAACTCCCGGACCGCGAGATCGTGACCTGGCTGAAGTCGGACGCTTAACGGACTACGCCACCCAGGCGCCCCATTTTATTATTTTTAAAATTTTTTTAAATTTATTTATTTATTTTGAGAGAGAGAAAGAGAGAGAGCTCAAGCAGGGGAGGGGCAGAGAAAGAGGGAGAGAGTGAATCCCAAGCAGATTCCCCACTGCCAGCACAGAGCCCCATGTGGGGCTTGAACCCAGGAACTGTGAGATCATGACCTGAGCCGAAATCAAGAGTCTGACTCCCAACCGACTGAGCCACCCAAGCGCCCCCAGTGAGATCTTTTTAGAAGGCAGTTCCCCCAAAAGGAATTTACTGTTTTTGTTTGTTGGTTGGTTTGTTTTTTACGTAAAGCCGTGTTACTTTGGGTTAAGATTCTTTGGTTTCTGTCCTGCTTTGGTCACAACTGAATGTGGTTGGCACTACATGGGGAGCACAACATTGTTTCTAAGTGTTGTGTGATGAGCACTGAAATAATTACTCAGCTTGACAAGTCCGCTTGGGTTTCAGGGACTTCATTCCTTTCAGATAAAGGCGTGTTATGCTCTCCCCCAAAACATTTCTTTTTCTTTTTCTTTTTGTAAGTTTATTTACGTATTTATTTGTGCAGGGCGGGGGAGGGACAGAGAAAGAGGGAAAGAGAATCCCAAACAGGGTGCACACCGTCAGCACAAAATCGGATGCAGGGCTCCAACTCCCAAACCACGAGATCATAACCTGAGCTGAAGTTGGAGGCTTAAACGACTGAGCCACCCAGGCACCCCTCCCCCCAAACATTTCTCACACGGATGAGGAAGTGGAGTCTGACCTAAATACACCTCTCTTTTGCTATGCAGGCATTTCTCACTGGTGTTTTGTTTTGTTTTTTTTTTAAACATTTATTTATTTTCAAGAGATAGAGACAGAGTGTGAGCAGGGGAGGGTCAGAGAGAGAGGGAGACCCAGAATCTGAAGCAGGCTCCAGGCTCTGAGCTGTCAGCACAGAGCCCGACACAGGGCTTGAACCCACCAACTGTGAGATCATGACCTGAGCTGAAGTCGGATGCTCAACGGACTGAGCCACCCAGACGCCCCTCTCATTGGTTTTTTTGAACTCTTCAAGTATTTTTTGTCTATGCAGCATTAGTGTAAAAAAAAAAAAAAGGGTGCATCCTCAATTTATGTATTTTTATGCATTCTCTCACATTGTATAATGTATTAGTAGAAATAACTTAGTGATTTTTACCAAGTGAAATAGGATAAAGGAAATAAAATAGAACTTTTACTATTTCATTGCTGGCCCCAGTGGATCATTTTACACACATTCTGGGCTGCAGGTACCTTACTTTGGAGACAGCCACATGTTTTTTAAACTGGAAGGATGCAAAATCCCAAGAGCGTAAGCAATTTGTTCTGCTCTTATTAGTGGGAGGAAAGAATTATTACTACAGCTGAAACTATCAATTTACTTAAACCAAAACCTACAACAAAGGGGTGCCTGGGTGGCTCAGTCGATTAAGCTCTGACTTCGGCTCAGGTCAGGAGCTCGCAGTCTGTGAGTTCGAGCCCCGCATTGGGCTCTGTGCTGACCGCTCAGAGCCTGGAGCCTGCTTCAGATTCTGTGTTCCCTTCTCTCTCTGCCCCTCCCCTGCTCATGCACTGTCCGTCTCTCTCAAAAATAACTAAAACATTAAAAAAACTTAAAAATAAAAAAATAAACACCTACAACAAAGTATCAGAAATATTGTAAATATTGTATAAGAATTACCCAAAGCGCACCCCAACCCATGAGTATTACACTGGCAAAGTGACAAGATGTTGAAAACATACATTGTTTTCATTGTATTTCTCAACGCATACGCTTGTTTGCTATCATTAGTAATCGTCACTGCATGAAAACTTCCAGGCTGGCAATGTTACAAACAATAAGACACAGAAGATCTTCTTTCAGACTCTGATGGCAAACATACAAATCATGGGCCAACATGGTGGGATGGAGGCACGGGAGTTAGTTGCAAGACATTCGCTATATAATCTCCATGAGGAAGAAAAATATTCAAACCTTTGTACATGTATCTATCTGATATTATTTGTGCTTTAGAAAATGACCCATCTAGGAACTTTTCCAGATTTTAGAGTTAAAAAATTTTTTTTTTAAATTTTTAATGTTTATTTAAAATTTTTTTTCTTTTTACATTTATTTATTTTTCAGAGACAGAGAGAGACAGAGCACAAGCGGGGGAGGGGCAGAGAGAGAAGGAGACAGAGAATCCAAAGCAGGATCCAGGCTCTGAGCTGTCAGCACAGAGCCCGATGCGGGGCTGGAACTCACAAACCAGGAGATCATGACCTGAGCCGAAGTCGGACACTTAACCGACTGAACCACCCAGGTGCCCCAATGTTTATTTATTTTTGAGACAGAGACAGAGAGAGAGCGTGAACACGGGAGGGGCAGAGAGAGAGAGAGAGAGAGGGAGACACAGAATCCGAAGCAGGTTCCAGGCTCTGAGCTGTCAGCACAGAGCCGGACTCAGGCCTCGAGCCCATGAACCGCGAGATCATGACCTGAACTGAAGTTGGACGCTCAACCGACCGAGCCACCCAGGTGCCCCTAAAAACTTTTTTTAAAATGTTCATTTCTGAGAGAGAAAGACAGGGACAGAGCATGAGCGGGGGAGGGGCAGAGAGCGAGGGAGACACAGAATCCGAAGCAGGTTCCAGGCTCCGAGCTGCCAGCACAGAGCCCGACTCGGGACTGAAACCCACGAACTATGTGAGGTCATGACCTGAGCCAAAGCCGGATGCTTAACCAACTGAGCCACCCAGGTGTCCTGAGATTTTAGAAGTTTCTAGATGCAGCCCTCAAAGGGAGACCTCCCCAGACCTGCACTGGGTCCTGCTTAGATGTTACGTGACTGGATGTGGCCTTTCTCTGCTGCTCTCCCAGTCGTGTTGGGGGATTAGTGTAATTAGAGCCTGTGCTTGTACAGCTCTTTGACATTCTCGGATGAAAAGTGCTAGATGAGCGTAAAATTTTATAACTGTAATGGAATCCAAGCAAACAGCGTTGTAATAAATGGGTCTTGCTGCTGATACTGCGTTTAAGAGTCCCCTCTTTATTATCTCATGTTTACTATATGTGATGAACCGAGGTGATTAATAACAATGATAATAATTACTCCTACAGCATTTTATGCTTTCAAAGGGCTTTACAACTTGTTCATTATGTAATCTTTAATCTTCAGAGTTGCTACTATGCTAAGTCAGTATTGGGGTTTGGTTTGTTTTTGTTTGTTTCTTTAGAAACATTTTTCAGACAGAGGGAGAAATCTGAGGGGCAGAGAGAGGGCTGGAGTGTTCAGGTTCACACAGCAAGGCAACGCAGAGCTGCTAGCTTCCCATCTGAAGACAGGATGAGGTGAGAAGGGAGAAGGGTTCAGGTAATAATGCTTAGCGGATGCCGTTCGGGGCTCGGGGGGCAGCTCGCTCTGCCCTGAACATGACCAACTGAAGCAGGGGTGTTGGGTCAGGTAAAGCAAAGGGCAACTTGATTGAGGATTTGGAGGTGGAGGTTCCCGCCCCCCCACGGCCCCCTCCCGGAAGGTCCGGAGGCTCTGGTGGCATTTCCGTGGTAGCCTGTGTTCCTTCAGCTGGTACTTAACACCTGGTCAAGGTTGATCAAGGGGAGTAGGGCTTTATATGGCAGCTAATTGGGTGCTATAAGGAACAGACCCCAAACTGTGGTGTCAGCAACTGTGCATTGCATAATCAGCTGTTTCGAATGCCCACCGGGGGATTAGAGGGAGATAAGCGAGTGCTGTAGGTATCTGTAAGACAAGCGGTGTGTCAATTACATCGTGGATGGCCAGATTTATGTGCTTTTTGGCAGTGCTGCTGAGCTATTAATCATGTCTCAGGGAACAGGCCCCATGTAAACCAAAAGCAAATGGCACATCACATCTCGTGGACCGTCCCAGTAAAAAAAAAAGAAAAAAAAAAAAGTCACGTTTCCCCCTATATCTTCCGCTGACGTCTAAGGTACTAAAAAACGAGAATGGAGACACAGAAGCATCCAGCAGTAATCAAGTACGACCGACCCATTTTTCCCTTCTCTTCTCTCTTTTTAAAAACAGAGACGGAACCGTGTCTTCCGAGCTGGGGAGACTGGATTCCCAGTCAGCATCTGGAAATGGCATATTTCACATAAAAACGCACCCGTTACAACATTTTCTTTTAATGACCAAGGGAGGGTTTCATGGCTTTCCTTTACTTTTATTGCGATGTCGTTTAGATGGGCCATACATGTAGATTTCTTATTACTTGCTAAGCTACATATCTCACGAAGCGCAATACATCTAATGTCATAATTAAATGTCGTCAGGCTAATGTGTATGAGTGTTTGGAGCTTTATCACTAATTGCTGTGTTAGCATGAATTAGACAGTGAAGTAATTAGAAGCCGAAATGCATCTGTGTCATGTGGTGCAGTTTCTGGGGGGGGCCGTGTGTTCGTGCACGTGCGAGAGAACGGATGCCTGTGTGAACCGGATCTCCCCTCTTCCCTCCCTTACTCCTGAGCGTTTCAAAGTGCTCGCTAGTCTCCTGTCTGTGCAGAAGTCTCTGAAATGATGTCCAGAATGGAAGCCCTTGTCTATAAGAGGGATTCCACGTTTCTTTCAATAAGCAAGCCTCTGTCATCGGTCGGCCGGGAAAGCCTCACTCTGGAAACCAGAATCCATGCGAGACAGGCCTTAGGGTTTACCAAATACATGTTTATCTTCGGGACAGATTAGTTAGGATCGGGGTGTGTGTGAGTTGTCGTGAGGGGGGCTGGGAGTCGTATAAAGGAGGAAATGGGAAGACATTTATTTTTAGCTTGAGATCTATGCTGACCTTCCCACCTTTGTCACATCCTCAAGGATCCATCCTGCTGACCATGTGACATCTCAACTTTTCCTCTACCTCCTCCCCTCCGTCTCCCACTCTATCTTGGTTTGGTACTAAACAGGCGTCGGAAGAGAGGCCTAGAAAAATCATGCTCTGGCTTCCTGGTCCCGTCCCCTCCCAGGGGAAGTTCAAGACACAAGGCAAGGCCTTCCTCACGAGGACCCTGGGTCCAGGAGAGTCCTTGACCTTGCCCTGGCCTCCCCCAGCCCAGGGCTTCTCTGCAACGCTTCCCCAGGCAAGGGGTACCTTTTTGTTTTTTGTTAGGGTGTAACAGTCCCTAACAAAACAAATTCAGGTGCAGCTGAATTTGACCCACCAGGGAACTGAGGAAGGTAACGTGACAGCCTCAGGGAGAAGTCCATCCTCCAATAACTTTTATCTGCCGGGGAGGCCATTACCACCTGCTTGATTTCTCAGGCAATTTTAATTCATTGCTGCCTGGCGATAGGGAATCTGAGAGAGAGAGAGAGAGAGAGAGAGAGAGAGTCCTTCACTCTGAGTTACCCCATAGGCTCTTCCCACAGCCCCGAGATACACTGCGTGCTTGGCATGTTCTGTTTTATTCATCCAGATATTTTTTTCATATGTCGGCCCCGCTAATGTCTGAGCGGCTTTCCGCCGTGGTTTTAGCTCTTGTCCTCGAAGGCTCGGCATAACCCACAGAGTCGTCCCCCCCCACCCATGGTAGGAACAGGGGAGTGAAAAGGATTCTGCTGTCTGACAGCTTTGACGAGCCTTGTCAAATTCCCGTCCCCGGAGGTGCTTCTTGTCCATTAGGAGGCTGAGTGCTTGCCGGGAACCTTCCTGAATTCCAACAGAGACAAGATCAAGGTCTAATGCACCTCCTGAACACAGGGCCTCCCTCTCCTTGACCAACAAATTCTGACAGAATGGCTTGTCAACAAATAGGCCTGGGGTGGGAAGATAAAGAGTTGTCATTCAGAAATAAATGCTGTTATTTCTCTTTACAATTTGTAACCTCTTTTTCAACTCCTTCCCTCCCCCTCTCCCTCGTCTTCTCTAGTCCCCCGGTCTTGCTTCCCAGCAAAATGCTCCCACGGCCGCACCGGGAGGAGCCTCACATTGACAACCAACCGGTGCTCGCTCCTGCTGCGGGGGCTTCCTTCCTCCTCACCTTCCTAAACAGCCCCTCCCTGCTTTGAAACAAACTCCAAGGCCGTGTGAAAGCGCGTCAGAGGCAGATGGCAAAACCCGCCAACTGCATCCGTCAAGTGGGCGAGAGATCTTTAACTTGTTCCTTTTGGCTTGGCAGGTGATGTTCGGCGTTCCTTGTGTATTTAGTGGTTTCTAATTTAAATCACTTACATTTAATACAATTCCTCGAACTCTTCTTCACACGGCTGTTCATCTGTCGAGTCTCACACGTTGAGGCTTTTGTATTATCTCTCTGCCCGCCCCCCCCGCCAGAGTACGCATGGGCTGTTTTCTTGTCTACATAGCACACGAAATTGCCCGCTTCATGAGGGATGTGTCTATCTAGTTCAAAGCTGTATGCCGTCTCTAGCATGGGACTTGGTGTATAAGTGACACTCCACAATAGGAGTTGAGTGACTGCATGAATGTATGTGTCTTTTGCTGTGCGTAGAATACTGTGCCAAGTTGCTGCAGGACTGACTCTGATCTTTAGAAATGTATTATGTAGGGGGCACCCAGGTGGTGCAGTCGGTTAAGTGTCCGACTCTTGATCTTGGCCCTGGTCACGATCTCACGGTTCGTGAGTTCAAACCCCGAGTTGGGCTCCGTGCTGATGGTGTGGAGCCTGCCTGGGATTCTGTCTCTCCTTATCTCCGCCCCTCCCCTGCTTGTGCCTGTGCACACGTGTGTGCTCCCTCTCTCTCTCTCAAAATAAATAAACTTAAATAAAAAAAAATTTCTTAATGTATCACGTGGTAGGGCATATGAGACCCAGGCTTACGAATCCTGATTAATAAATTACGGAGTAAGAGAATTGCTACATGAGAGAAGAAAACAAACGTCTACAGTGGTGGTGGTGGTGGAGAAAGGCAAGAGTAAAGTCAGGAAAGTTCCTTGGAAGATATAGCCTTTAAGTTGGGCCTTGAAAGATGGGTGGGGTCTTGATGGATAAAGATGGGGCCGCATGGAGGCTTGGAGGAGAAGGAGAGTGTGGTGGGCATTTATTATTTTGGGCCATCCACGTGCATTCACCTGACTCTTAGTAATAGCTCTTGGTTTTCTTTAGGATGTTGCAAAAGACCCCCGATGCCCCTCACTGGGTCCAATGGGGCCTTGGAGGTAGCCGGGGAGGGCTGGCCAATGAGACTCAGGACTAAATATGAAAGATGAGTGACAGTCACTTTACAAAGAAAGAGACAGCAATGGCAAATAAGTACATGACAATAGGCTTGACGTTGTTAGCCGCAGGGGAAATGCAAATTAAAACCAGCGTGGTGCCACCGCACACCCACTAGAATAGGAACAATTAAAAAAGCAACAATGCCAAATGCTGGAGAGTATGTGGAACAGTTGGAACTTCCATAGTCTCATGCCTTGTTGATGGAGATACAAAATGGTACAACTGGTTTGGAAAACTCTCGGCAGTGTGTGTGTGTGTGTGTGTGTGTGTGTGTACTTATATATAATTGCTGGAGAGAGATATATATATCTCTCCAGTAATTCTTCTCTCCTTTCTTAGGTATTTACTAAAAGAAATAGGCTAGAGCTTGGCTGGCTCAGTCAGTTGAGCCTCCAACTCTTGATTTCAGCTCAGGTCATGATCCCAGGTTTGTAGGATTGAGCCCTGTGTTGGGCTCCATGCTGACGTGGAGACTGATTAACTTTCTCTTTCTCTCTCTCTCTCTCTCTCTCTCTCCCTCTGTCCTTCTCCCCGCTGTGTTCTCTCTCTCTCTAAAATAAAAAATAACAAGAAAGAAAAGCATAAATTTACAAGAATGTTCATGGCCGCTCTATTGCTAACAGCAAAAAATCGGAAACGACCAAACACCCATCAACAGGTGAATGGATAAATGGAATGTGTATGTCCACACACTGGAATACAATTCAGCAAATAACAAGGAATCGAACAACTAGATCAATCCTAAAAGCACTATTTTGCATGAAAGAAGCCACATACAGAAGAATACACACTTGATCCCATTTACATGAAGTTCAAGAGCGGACAAAACTAATTTAAGGAGATTGAAATCAGAATAATGGTTGCCTCTGGGCAAAGAGGGAGATTGATAAGGAAGGGCCATTAGAGGATTTGCTTGGGTTATTGGTGTATATACATTTGTCAAAACTCATTGACTATCCCCTTAAGATCTGTATGTTTTATTGAAGGTAAATAGTACTTCAATTTTTAAAAGCCAGAAAATTTTCTTTTTTGAAAAAAGTTTTTACACCTTTGTATTCATTTTTAAGAGACAGAGAGAGACAGAGTGTGAGAGAGGGAGGGGCCGACAGAGGGAGACACAGAATCTGAAGCAGGTCCCAGGCTCTGAGCTGTCAGCACGGGGCCCAACGCGGAGCTCGAACCCACGGACTCCAAGATCATGCCCTGAGCTGAAGTCGGATGCTTAACCGACCAAGCCACCCGAGCACCCCAAGTCAGAAAAAATTTCAAAAAGTTAAACATTGGGTTTAGGGTTTAGGAAGGTTCAAGCCACACACATCCAGAGCTAAAAATAGCTAATGACAGTCCATTTTGTAGTTATTATTTTATTTATTTGTTAAAGGTTTTATTTATTTATTTATTTATTTAAGAGAGAGAGAGAGAGAGAGAGAGAGCGAGCAGGGGAGGGCCAGAGGGAGAGAGAAAGAGAGACTCCCAAGCAGGAATCCCAAGCAGGCTCCACATTCAGCACTGAGCCTGACGTGGGGCTCGATCCTGCAACCCTGGGCTCATGATCTGAGCCAAGATATCAAGAGTTGGACACTCCACCGACTAAGCCCCCCAGGCACCTCCAGTTTGCATGTTTTGAATGGGTATTCTATATTAGCCACCCAAATTCACTTCTGAATCTCTAATTCGCTTTGTTGTCTTTACCGGAGCCAGAGGAACCCAGACCTATCTCACAGTGAATTATGCAGGGGCACGTATGGTTCTAACTCGCATATTCACACAATGCTGTCAATCTCATTTTAATTGGTGGAAGTAAAGAAATATACATGTCAAGACTGTTCGATTAGCATTCAGGATTCCTCCGTTGCCTAAGAGCTGGAGGTTGGGTCATTTAGTATTTAGCTTAGTTTGACTTCTCTCTTGTGGAACTGGGTCACCTCCACTCACAGACCCACGCTGAAGAAAGCTTGTGACCTGGGCCCTGGCCCCTGACCTGGGACTCTTCGCCTGCTTGTCTTCCCCAGTGTCGGTTCCTCCACGTCTTGGGACTCCTAACTCCCTATCATCTACGGGGAAGGTCATGGCCAAAGCCAGAAAGGGAAGGACTGACCCTTTGTTCGAGGCACCCGCTTTAATAGGTTTTCTTGTTTAATTACCACGGAGGCCCCTTGAGGTGGATGCTGAGATCTCTATTTTACCCAGGAAGAAACTGAGGCCCAGAGAGTTAGATAAGCTGCTCGTGGTAGAAAGGGTTGTTCAAATAATAGATGTTTATGGTCTGGAGAGAAAACAGCAAGTCAAATCTTGTGTGTATTCCCCGCTGCTGTGGCCTCTCCCTGGAGAGGCCCCGAGGCTCCGTGCGGCGGGAAGATAAGATGCCACGGCTTCCAGAGTTAGCAAGAGCCATGTCAGACAGCAGCGTGCCTGGTGGGTGGGTGTTGGAGAGCGAAATATTTGTGGGGCAGGCTGAGACTTAGGCCACGTCTACGCTAGCTGCTACCGTGGCACCCTCTGTCACGCTGTGGTTCCCGCAAGATGGCTGGATTTGGGGGCGCCCGGGTGGCACCGTCAGTTAGGTGTCTGACTTCAGCTCAGGTCACGATCTCGCGGTCCGTGAGTTCGAGCCCCGCGTCGGGCTCTGTGCTGACAGCTCAGAGCCTGGAGCCTGCTTCCGATTCTGTGTCTCCCTCTCTCCCTCTGCCCCTCCCCTGCTCACGCTCTGTCTGTCTGTCTGTCTCTCTCTCTCTCTCAAAAATAAGTAAACATTAAAAAGAAAAAAAAAAGATGGCTGGATTTCCACGAAGTTACGTCAACACAAAAACAGCTGCCTCTCTGTGGGGCCAACGAATGCTACCGCGGTGTTTTCCGTCGAGCTGCCCCTTTGCAGTGGAGTGAGTTTTTCCAACAGGAACCAGGAGACTGGAGGACTGTGGAGAGGGTCAGTTCCAAGTCAGAGAGGGGAAGGGGACATGCTGAGAGTTTAGTGACAATTTCCAGTCTAGATTTCGGACTCTCTCTTCCATATTTTTCCCAGAAGAGGATTAAGTGTCATTGACGTCTTTGGACACCTGGAGTGTTTTGGGGAAGTGTTTCAAGTGATACTTCTAGTAAATGATTTTCCTGCCCGACATTTGCCCCCTCCCACCACTTGAGACAAGAAGAGCTTCCTTAGCTTCTCACGTGGAAGGACACATTGGAAGTGATGACGTTGGTAAGGGCTGCTCTTGGCTGGAGGCGACAGACCCTGGGACTCTGGCCACCCTGGATCTCCGTGGCTTCCCTGAGGTCAGAGGCTTCTCTACCCTCACTTTTGGGGTAGTGCTTTTGGCACGCTGGTTGGAAACGCTGCCTAATGTAGCAGCAGAGGGGTGCCTGGCTGGTGACTCTTAATCTTGGGGTTGTAGGGTCAAGTCCCATTTGGGGTGGAAAGATTACTTCAAGGGGTGCCTGGGTGGCACCTGACTTGATTTCTGCTCCAGCCATGATCTCACGGTTTGTGAGATCGAGCCCCGCGTCAGGCTCTTTGCTGACGGTGCAGTATCTGCTTGGGATTCTCTCTCCCTCTCTCCTTTCCTCTCCCCCATGTGTGCTCTCTTTCTATCTAAATAAATAAATGAATTAAAATAAATTAAAATGCAAATTGCTTTAACGCAAACCTTAAAAAAGGAAAGAAAGAAAGGTTACTTAACATTTTTTTTTTAAATCTTCCAAAAAAAAAAAAAAGTACCAGCAGAGACATTGCACATACTACCTTAGCCTTAGGGTAAATGGTTTTCTGTACAAAAGCCAAGGATAAACTCCTGAGGTTAAAGGATATATCTTTGTAATCTTCTTCTCTTTCTCCTTCATGCAGTGAATAGAAAAAAAAAAAAAAAAGTTTGAACTCACATCCTGGATTTACAATCCTATCTTTATATCGATGGGAATACTATCAAGTGGGGGAGGGGAGGGGGAGAGAAAGAGACAGAAGCAGAAAGAAGACAGATGGAGGGAGAAATTGCATTTTACTAGTAATATTCAGAATTGCTCACCCATGGATCATAAACCGTTGAAAAACTTCCTTGGAATTGTCCAGCTTTAAATGATGTGCTGGGTTACTATGAACACAAATCCAGTAGCTAAGTCAATTATGAAAATAGGTGACAACATGAAACAATGGATAAAGAAGGGACACTGGAGTCCGGGAGATCCGGGTATGAATCCCAGCTATGGCACCTGTTAGTTCTGTGACCATGGGAAGTGGTGGAAAGTTTCTGTCGAATGGGGATAATAATACCCACCTACAAGGCTATTGTATTAACTGAGCGATAAGTCATGTGAGAGAACTAAGTCCATTATTTAATTGGACGTGCAACCCACATCGTTCTCTTCAGGGCAGCTTTATTCTAATATGGTCTCGTGCTGTGCCACCGACCTTACGGCGAATTTCTTTTGGCACTTTGGTAACCGCCATAGTCTGTGAAGAAGTGTCCAGAACAGACCTAAGTCACCATAAATTTTGTGGCTTAACAACTAATGATTCAATAAGGTCTAACTTGACAGTGTGGAGGGTGGAACTGTCGAATTTGTGTGTGTGTGTGTGTGTGTGTGTGTGTTTTAATGTTTGTTTATTCTTGACAGAAAGAGAGAGACTGAGTGCGAGAGGGGGAGGGGCAGAGACAGCAGGAAACACAGAATCGGAAGCAGGCTCCAGGCTCTGAGCTGTCAGCACAGAGCCCAACGCGGGGCTTGAACCCATGAACTGTGACATCGTGACTTGGACCAAAGTCAGACACTTAACCGACTGAGCCACCCAGGCGCCCCTGGGAGTGTCGTATTTGTAAACATAGGCAAAATAGGTTGCTCCCATGAATGTATCTGCTCATTGTGTTCATTCCATAAATGGCAAGGGAGAATTATGGAGTCTCACCAAAGCCTTGTGAAGTAGCTATTGGTAGTCCTATGTTAGAGAAACCGAGGCTGAGAGATAAAGTGCCCCAAGTGACTGCTAAGTATGTGGAAAGGCTAGGATTCCAAGTCAGTCCTTTCTGACACCAAAGTCTCCCCATTTTTCAGGCGTATGGACACACAATTCGGATGCAACACGATAATGCGGACGCTGCTTACATTTTATTGCAAAACGTGACGTGGCTCAAGAGGCCAGATGATGTCTTGTCTTCACAGCTTGAGAGTTGACCTCTCTGGTCTGAGTTAAAGCGGAGCCCCGGTGTGAGAAGGAAGGAGAAGAAGGTTAGTAACATCACCCGCGCATCACCACTGTTAACATTTTGGCTCACACCCATTTTTATTTTTCAAAAATGTATTTTGTTTTGTTTTAGAGGTAGTTGTTTTTTTTTTTTTAATTTTGTTGTTGTTGTTTTTGTTTTTGTTTTTGTTTTTGTTTTTGTTTTTTTACCAGTTATTACCAAGGAGGAAATGGTGCCAGAATCTCACAGGCTTCTTACTGTTTGATCCCTGACTGTTTTTCTCACTCCACTTCCAAATGGTGGTTGAAAATCTTTCTCGGGGCACCTGGGTGGCTCAGTCGGTGAAGCGACCGACTTCGGCTCAGGTCATGATCTCACAGCTCGTGAGTTCAAGCCCCGCGTCGGGCTCTGCGCTGACAGCTCGGAGCCTGGAGCCTGCTTCTGACTCTGTGTCTCCCTCTCTCTCTGCCCCTCCCCTGCTCATGGGCTGTCTCTCTCTGTCTCAAAAATAAATAAAAACATTAAAAAAAAAAAAAAAGGAAGAAGAAAATCTTTCTCAACCCTCTGCCCCACCTCTGGCTTGCAGTCCCTGGAGTGGGTCCCTCTTCCCCACGTCGGCAGGAAGTTGCCAACCTGGCTCACATCGCCTGCCCCTTCCTGGGTATCTCTGAGGACATGTAGGCTGGAATTCTTGCCCGTCCCAAGGAAGGACATTTCCTCGGGATTTTCTCTTTTGTAAGCCATGGAAGCGTACAATATATTTGAGAAAAATTCGATTCCAAATTAATTACAAATGTAAAAAGATTTGGCTTTAAAGAGATAAGTTTTAGATAGGAGAAGTTTACTTATGGGGAACATCTCATTCCAGAGAAGAGGGAATTCACTCGTGAAAATGAAAAACAACCTGAGCTTTGCGTTCCCTGGACAGGTTGGGAACTTTCAAGTCCTGAGTTTGGAAGCCTGGATAGGCCGGGACGTGCTAGGCGTGTCCCTTCACCACTCTGTTCCTCCGTCTTCCGAAGGGGGAAACAGTTTGGATCTCACGGAGGTGTTGCAAGGGTTAAATGAGAGGGCGATCGTGGGTCCCATCCTACAGCTTCAGGCCCCAGCAACCGCTCACAAGACCGTCCCTTATATAATCAGAGCAAGTAATTCAGAGGCCCAGACTGGCCGTTCTCTCTTGGTAGGGAATACCTGGGCCTAAGAGCCTGCGATGGCGATCCTTCATTATTTAGCTCTCCCTGGGGCACTGTCCAGCTGCCTCGAGTCTTTAATTTGCGCTGCAGAAAGGACACAGAAGAGTTAAACAGGAATACGTTTTTTTTACGCTGTTTTGGAGTTTTTCCTCTTTGTTCAACATCAAAGTGGTCCCCGGTCCATTTTGCCAGTTTATACATATTGTTGCACTCAGAGAAAGGCTGGGGGAGCTCAGCGGGCTGCCTGATCAGCTGTGACTCCCTCACAGGCCGGCTTAGGAGGCCAAATGGATTCCACCCCTGTAATGTTTTAATGATAAGGGGGGCGGTGGGAGGACGCTCCCTCCCTTTCCGAAGGAGACTTTGTGGAGGCCCCGCTAATAAATCATTTGTTCCCTCTAAATGCCCTCTCTCATCCACATAGGCACACTTGAGGCTCCCACTTGAGCCCACACACATAGGCTCCCACTTGAAATTTCTCATCAAGGGCAAACAGCTCCCAGCCCCGATGGCTGAGCTGCTTTTCAGCCCCCTCTGGTGCTCGTGACTACCCCGGGGTGGGGAACTCGTGGGCTGCAGAGCCTGAGGGCCCCCCCCCACCCTGGGAAACACAGTCAGGGGCCCGCTTTGTCTCCAGCCCACACCCCTCCCCATCTCTCTTGCCATGCCCCTGCACTCTCAACTGCACGAGAGAAGAAAACCAGCCACACGGAGGATTTGGAGGCTTCTGGCCCACTAGTCCTTGGACTTGCCTTCGCTTCCCCCCAAAGCCTGCGCTCTTCCAGGGAAAGCTGCCTAACGTGGCACTCAGCAGCTACGCGGGCTCCAGAAGAAAGTCACTTGGCTGGAAAGCTGGGGATTGCACCACCACCCCCCCCCCCGCGGGGGGGTCGAATTCTCCTCTTCCTTCCAACTGGCCCCCCCGGGGAGAGCTGGGGGTTGCCGCGTGGCCACTTCTGGGCTGGGCCCCCCTGGGCCTGCGCCCCTGTCCCTCCCGTCCAGCCCGGGGGGGAAGCCCACTCGTCTGCCCGAGCCATTTGGAGCACGTCAGCTCCTCCTCCCCATACAGGTGTGCAGCTGGGATAACCGATGATTAATGCATGTGTCTGGCCGGGCCTTCAGGGTAATTTGATTTGCTTGATATCCAGAGTGATCACCCCTCTTTCCTTCCTCCCCACCTTCTTTTTTTTCCCTGAGTTTGTGGCAGTGTTTACCTTAGTTGGTGTTTTCAGTTGATGAATGACACTTGTTTCTGGCCTCCGTTTCCGCCCAAGTTGTAATTAGATTTTGCACGAGGCTCCTGTGATTACGGACCTGGGCCTTCCTCCCCCATCGGACCTCTCAAAAGTTACTCGGCTTTCCGAACTTTCCCCAGTTTTCCTTCCTGTCGTCCTCACCAGCAAACCCCGGTGCCGATGGGCCGGCAGGAGGCCCCTGTCACCTCCGGGGGTTTAGGGTTTGTGCTGGCAAAAGCCACATCCTGCTCCTGATGGAATCCATTAGGCTGGAGGGACGAATGGCTTCCCAGAGAGATGCGCTGATTTGCCGGAGGGGAGCCGTGCTCTGCCCCAGGTAAGGCGACGTCTGCAGAGTCACCCTTCCAAGTGGATGCTGCCTGGCTCTCTGGGAGGGGTTCTGTCTCTGCAGAGGGTGAGGCGAAGCTGTGTTTTCTTTTTTCTTTTTAAGAGCTCTGCGGAGGAGGAAGCAGCCTGGGTGCCTTGGAACTGAAAGAATGCCCACGCAGCCGAGACAGCACCGCCAGTGAATTCACGGTCCGGGAAATAGATGAACTGCACCGACCCAGGTTACTATCTGTCTGCAGAGTTGAGAAAAAATTAGAGCTAGTGTGTCTGGTTCAGTTTACGCTGGGTCCACATCTAGGGCCAAGCAGTAAACGGAACATGTTTCTGGGGTTGCAAAAATTGGCTGAGGTTCTGCAAAACTATTATCCAACTGCTTTTGTTTTGGTTTGCCTAATTCCCTCTTAGAAAACTCGCAAGGAAGAGATTCGGAAGTGGAAGAGGGAGAAACATTGGTCCTTAAGAAACTTCTAAGAGAAATTTGAGGCCCCGGCGGCATCGTCTAGAAACACCTTTACGGTCTCAGCGTGGACTTACTAAAAACCGCGCTGGGTTGGTGAGGACACAGCTGACCGGGGGGTGGGGGGTGGCCCTTGCCTGCCCCGGCAGAGCTTGAAACCCTGTTGGGGACAATAGTGACAACCTAGGGCCATGGAGAAGAGAAGGGAGCCGGTGTCAGGATGTGGATTGTACTCCCTCCTCTGTCGCTAATGAGTGCTGGGACCTTGGGCAAGTAATCGCTCAGGGTCGGGGTCCTCACTACAAATTAAGGGAGTTGAAACAATCTCCTAAAGTTCCTTAGAGCCTTAATCTTCAGAATCTAATTACCACCCCCAGTAGATCTGTTGTATCACCAAGCAATAAAGGGAACGATGTAGACAAAGGATGCCGTTCAGAAAGCACCGCGTCACTATGGACGGCTCGAGGGGGGACCGCGGAGGAGCGGGGGCTCGCGCTGGACGGTGGGGTGGGCAGGACACCCAGCAGGGAGGGAGCCCAAGGGGTGTTTGGAGGATGGGGAAGAGGCCAGGTGGGGGGAGGTGGGTATTGAGAGAGAGCTTGGAAGGTTGGACCCACATGGGGAGGGTGTTGAACTCTGGCCTGAGTTCTAGAACTTGAGTTTGTGTGCTGACAGCTCAGAGCCTGGAGCCTGCTTCAGAGTCTGTCTCTCTCTCTCTGCCCCTCCCCCACTCATGCTCCGTCTCTCTCCATTTCTCAAAAATGAATAAAAACGTTAGAAAAACAAATTAAGAAAATGTTGTTGTGGTGGTGGTTGTGGTAGAACATACATCCCATAAAATTTACCACTTTAGCCACATTTAGGTGATGGTATTTGATACATTCACTATTGTGCAGCCATTACCTCTGTCCCTTTCCAAAACTTTTTCACCTTCCCAAACAGATGCTCCGTACCCATAAACAGTGGCCCCTCGTTCCTCCCTCCCCCCTGCCCCTGATAACCACTGTTCTGTTTTGTGTCTCTAGGAGTTTGCATATTTTAGGAATCTCACATAAGTGGAATCATATAATATTTGGCCTTTTGTGTCTGGCTTATTTCATTTAGCATCCTGTCCTGGAAGTTCATTCCTTTTTAAGGCTGAATAATAATCCTTTGTGCGTTTAGACCACGTTTTGTGTATCCGTTCATCTGCTGACGCTCACTTGGGTTGGCCCCACCTTTGGGCTCTTGTGAATGAGGCTGCATTTAGCATTTGAAATTTGGCCAGGAAAAGTCTTACTCCTTATAAGGTATGCTAGGCTTTTATTTTATTTTATTTTATTTTATTTTATTTTATTTTATACTATAATAGCTTTATTTTTTTAAGTTTATTTACTTATTTTTGAGAGAGAGAGAGAGAACACACAGGGAGGGACAGCAAGAGAGGAGAGAGGGAGAATCCCAAGCAGGCTCTGCACCGAGAGCATGGAACCTGACTAGGGGCTCGAACCCACGGAGGTAAGATTATGACCCGAGCTGAAACCAAGACTTGGACACTTAACCAACTGAGTCACCCAGGAGCCCTGGTATGCTATGCATTTAAAAACATTTTTCTGTGGAGAACTTAGAGCAGCTGAGATATTCCTAGATGACCCAGGTTAGTTGAAGGGCTTGGAGAATGGCACCAGAGGGCTCTAGGGGGTGCGGAACTAGAATGTTTTTGTTTTTTTTTTTTGACAACTACTCAAAACTCTATGATCATTGGAGAAGGTCTTGGCAGAGGAAGGAAGCCTTCCTGGAAGCCTCTTCTGGAAGGAGGCAGAGAATCAGTTTTCGGCCCTCAGGACCTACCCCTGTGTTTCTTCTCTGTTTTGTCTCCTACCCCTTAACCAGATCTGCTCACAAAAAAAGGATTATTTACTGGAACAAGCACCGATTTGTTGTTTCTCCCAAGAAATATTTGCATTTTCAACCTCATCTCTTCTTAGGGAATAAGACTAGATTTTTTAAAAATTGTCAGATGGGGGCGCCTGGGTGGCTCAGTCGGTTAAGCGGCCGACTTCGGCTCAGGTTGTGATCTCGCGGGCTGTGAGTTCGAGCCCCGCGTCGGGCTCTGTGCTGACAGCATAGAGCCTGGAGCCTGTTTTGGATTCTGTGTCTTCCTCTCTCTCTGACCTTCCCCTGTTCATGCTCTGTCTCTCTCTGTCTCAAAAATAAATAAACGTTTAAAAAAAAAAAATTGTCAAATGGATCCCAGCATTGGACGCTCAGTTGGAAGAGGTGTGGGGAATCTTCCCTGACCTCCTACCCGGCTGTAAATCTTACTTAGGTGCCCTTCCATTCATACATCATTGGGGCTTGAGGAAGAAGGTATTGGTTCTTTTGGGAGGACTCTGTCCTCACAGGAGGAATGGGAGAAGGCATTCGAAATCCAAAGGACGGGAGAAGCATCCCCTTGCTTTTGCTGTTTCTAACCGCCAACGCTGCTAGAGAGAATCGAGGCATCGTCCCAGGGGTCTGCGCGGAACTTTGTCGTTTCTAAACTTTTCTGAGATGGGGGCAGTTGAAGGCATGACTCCCTTTCTTTGGGAACTCCCTGGAGATTATAGTATTAGGGAGATTCCCCTTAACTGGTTTCACAAGGCAGGACTGACCTGCCTGGATAAGGGATGCCCAGCTGTTTGTATGCATGACGGCAGGTGATACAACTTGTGTGAACACTCTGAACGCAGTGTAGACTTCGGGTGATGAGAGTCGCCTCAGAGGCCCCGCTCTGTCTCCACACGTCCAACCCGTGAGGAGTTGTGCTATCCCACGTAATCCCACAAAGAAGAGGTGACAAGAGTTGGGTTTTTGTGCCTTAGCAGGTGGAGTAGAAGGAGAAGGGCTGGCAGAGGGGCGCCTGGGTGGCTCAGTCAGTTGAGTGTCTGACTCTTGATTTCGGCTCAGGTCATGATCCCAGGGTTGGTTGTGGGATCGAGCCCCACGTTGGGCTCCATGCTGAATATGGAGCCTGTTCAAGATTCCCTCTCTCTGCCTCTTTAAAAATAAAATAAAATAAAGTCAAATAAAGTCAAATAAAATAAAATAAGGAAGGGCTGGTAGAACGAGCAGCCAGCGTGGCACAATGTGTCCAAGGAATTTACAGGAAGTCTTTTTTCTTTTCTTTTCTTCTTCTTTATTTTTTAGCTACTCAAAAATCTTCATTTTTTTATGTAGCTTTCTGACTCGGTGCTCGTGCCTTCAACACTTTCACAATGATTTTCTGCTCCCCAATATGGAAAGCGCGCTTGATCCTGTCACGAACACATGTGGCACGCACGAAGCCACCGCAGGCCCTCCTGACCTGTTGTAGACAACCTCATGAGAACTTTAGGCTTCACGGCACGAACTCCCTGAAGCTGGCCTGCACACATGCCACGTGCAGATTTGGGGGCTTTCCCAACCTCCTTGGTATAAGGGTAGAGGATTCGGTCAGTTAAGCGTCTGACTTCCGCTCAGGTCACGATCTCCCTTTTCTTGAGTTCGAGCCCCGAGTCAGGCTCTGTGCTGACAGCTCGGAGCCTGGGACCTGCCTCGGATTCTGCCTCTGTGTTTCTGCCTTCCCCTGCTCAAGCTCTGTCTCATTCTCGCTCTCGCAAATATAAAGAAACATTTTAAAAAATTAAAAAAAAAAATAAAAATAATGAATAAAAATAAACAATTCTATTACCAGGGGTTCAAGAGAGCCTAGTTTTGTTAGAGGCTGTCTACGACGGTATGTCAAATGCTGGACCATTCTGAATGCCGACGGATAGACGCTGTCCCGGTAGAGCAAAAAGGTACAAAGGGTCCTATTTCTTTGGATACCTAATAAGGAGGACAAAGGTTGTGGTATGGCTCTCAAGTATTCAGTCAGCCAGTTAGTCAAAAAACGTTTATTGAGTACTTGTTATGTACTGGGCGTAGGGGCTAAAGAGATAAAAGGAGGGTGTGTTTTCTGTGTGCACCAGTCAAGTTGAGGGCAAAGGCAAGTACATAACCAATTATAAGGCAGAGAGTGGAAGATTGTATTTCCCCCAGATGGCCACGGTGATTACTCTAAAATATCATATATTACTAAAAAATTTGAGGTAGAGTAAGGGGACCAGATCAGGAGACATTTATGACTGAAAAGATATGTCATTACACTCACAGATTCCAAGGGGGAATGCCATGCCCCATGGCATGCCATGCCACGAGGGATGACCCGAAGAAGTGCCAGGATCAGTCAGGAGGCAGAAAGGGGGGAAAAGTGAAAAAGAACCTCCACTGAGGTTTCACAGGGAAAGCATCAGCGAGGCAGGGTAAGTGAGCTTAGGTTTGGCTACTTTGAGTAATTTCAGTGAGGCTCTGAGGCACAGGGACTGTCCCTAGTTGTCTGGGAAGTGACCCTGGGGTGAAGAGGGCATGGGGCGTAGTAGCTTGGAACATGACAGACCAGTAAAAACACTGATGGTGTGTGGGCTCTGGATTGGTTGGTTTGAATTTGAATGGTGTGCTTTGTGGGTCAGCAGTTCACCATCTCCAGGAATCGGTTAACCCTGGGAGGGGCAATCTCTCTGGGGTTGACAAGGCCCCAGACGTCAAAGCATTGGATTACAGAAAATACAAGACGTGGTTCATAGGGTGATATTTTGGGTCCCGCATGTTTCCCAGAAGCCTGCCACTCCTCCATCAAGAAGGGGAATCTATGTCCTTGTGCCTTGAACTTGGAGGACCCTTGTGCCTTGAATAGATTGTGGAAGAAGTTAACACCGTGGCTTCCAAGGCTCGGTCAAAAACAATATGGCCTCCATTTGGCTCTTTTTCTGTTGGGATACTTGCCCTGGGAACGTAGACGACACCACGTTGCGAGGAAACCCCAGGCACAGACAGAGGCTGCATTTCTGATTCTGACTGAGAACCCCAGCTGAGGCCCCAGTGAGACTGTGCCAGACATTGGGCATGTGAGTGAACATTTAGATCCCAGCCCCCAGCCTTTGCGCCACACTGGCTGATGCCAACTGGAGCAGAGGTGAGCAGTCGTCTAGGAGCCTGCCGGAGTGCAGATTCATAAGCAAAATAAATAGTATCATTATTTTCAGACACTAGTCTTGGGTTAGTTTGTTGCAGAGTGCTAGATCAGTATGCACCCCGGGTCACCAGGTCGGGGAGCACGGGATGTTTTGGATACACATGGGGAGGGTGGGCCAGGGATAGGGGAGGAGACAGGTCAGAAAAGGCATCCCAGAGATAATAGCGGCCACCTTTGAGAGCTTACTATATGCCCAGACACTATTTTAAGGATTTTATGTCCGTTCAAGCTGTTTTTATTCCCAACACTTCTGACACCGAATGTGGGACTTTGCCTCATACCAACCAATTCTTTAACTCTCTGGACAGCAGAGAGTTCCGATCTGTTCCGATCTGACACTGCCTGGAGTTAGTGCAGATATCGCAGGTGAAGGGGTCAGCCCCACAAGACTGCTCCCACCACCTCACCCCTTCAGACGCTCATTACAAGTCCCGGGTTGCGACCTGTGCCTCTGACCAGCCAGCTATACGTGATCCCCTTCTTGTGTTTGATAATTTGTTAGAAGGGCTCACACCCCTCAGGAAAACACTTCACTTCTTAATATTACCAGTTTATTATAAAGACTACGTCCCAGGAACAGCCAAGTGGAGGAGATGTACAGGGCAAGGGGTGGGGGTGGTGGAGGTTCATGGAGTTCCATGGCCACTCTGGGCATGCCACCCTCCCAGCACTTTAAAAAATTTTTTTAAAATTTATTTATCTTTAAATAAATAATCTTTAAAGTTTATTTATCTTGACAGAGGGGGAGAGAGATAGAGTGGGAACACGGGTAGGGGAGGGGCAGAGGGAGAGAGAAAGAGGGAGAGAGAGAGGAAAACAGAGAATCCCAAGCAGGCTCCACTTGGCCAGCACAGAGCCAGATGTGGAAGAATCACTTAATTAGCAGAAACTCAGGTATGGAAAGGGGCTGGCTGTGAATAACTAAAGCTGCTCCCTTCTCTCGAAGTTCCAAGGATTTTATATTTTCTTTTTTAATTTATTTGTAAAAAGTTGAAGTCCGGTGTGTTATGCTAGTTTCAGGTGTACAATTTCGTGATTCAACATCTCCATATAGTACTCAGGGCTCATCGTGGGAAGCGTACTCTTAATCCCCTCTACCTATCTCACCCATCCCCCACCCGCCTCCCCTCTGGTAACCACCACTTTGTTCGCCACAGTTAACTCCGTTTGGTTTGCCTCTCTCTCTTTTTCCCCCGCTTTGTTCATCTGAGTGAAATCACATGGTCTTTGTGTTTCTCTGACTGACTTATCTCACTCAGCGTGATACCCTCTAGCTCCATCCACGTTGTTGAGAATGGCAAGATTTCATTCTTTTTTATGGCTGAATAATATTCCGTTGTACAGATACTCCATCTCCTTTACCCATCCATCTATTGATGGCCATCTGGGCTGCCTCCATAATTTGGCTATTGTAAATAAAGTTGCAAGAAACAAAGGTGTGCGTATATCGCCTCAAATCAGTGTTTTTGTATTCTTTGGGTAAATACCCAGCGGTGCTATTACTGGATTGTAGGGTAGTTTTGAGGAACCTCCCTACTGTTCTCCACGGTGGTGGCTGCACCAATTTGCATTCCCACCCACGGTGCATGAGGGCTCCTTTCTCCCCCACATCCTCGCCAACGTTTGTGGTTCTGGATTTTTAGTCTTAGCCATTCTGACGGGGTGAGGTGATATCTCATTGTGGTTTTGATCTGTAGGAAGCTCCAAGGATTTTAGAAGCTCTGAGTCAGGAGCTGGGGAGGAGACCAAATATATATTTCTGACCGTATCACACCGCATTAATTCATGTAATCTTCGTAAAAACCGTACAATGTTAGTACCGTTCCTACTTAGAAGGTGAGGAAACCAAGCTCACACGACACAGCTAGAGGAACATATTGAAGTGGGGTTTCAGTCAGGTAGCCTGACTTCCAAGTGCGTGCTTTTATCTGCAAGATTATGTCATTTTATTGATTCACAGCCTCTTTCTGTCTTTTTTTTTCACAGCCTGTTTATCAGAGAAAAACAGGGACCACTCGTTCACTCATTTCATAAACATTTATTGAGTTTGTGCTGAGCAATGATGCATGAGCTGAGTTGAAGAATGAAGAGTTAGTAGGTATATATGAGAGTGATCATAATCTCGCAAAAGAAATAAAGAGGATGTGGGGGCGATCTGGCTGCCCATTGATCGCCAGGGTTGATTCGGCTGATCTGGCTGGCTGGGCGGGTGTCCCCTTCCTCCCTCACCGCTCTATGTGCGTCCCTCCCGAAGCTGCGCACTAGGTCGAAGAGGACGGGCCTCTTCAGTCAAGGGTATACGAGTAGCTGCGTTCCCCTGCTAGAACCTTCAAACAAGCTCTCAAGTTCCGCTGTAGGAGAACGCAGGGTGGTGAAGCTTCCAAGACTCCAGACACATCCACATGAGGCGCTGCACGTGGCAGTCTGCCTTCCTTAAAACAAAAGAAAAAAAGAAGAAATAAAGACATGAGAAAACCTGATGGATTTTATTTTTACCTTTATTTTGAAATAGAGATTCACGGGAAGTTGTAAGAAAAATGCATGGGGCGGGGGATTCCCTTGTCTACATCACCTCTCCTTTCTTGATGTTGGCATCTTGTGTAATTACAGTTCAGCACCAGAGCAACAGAACGGACGTTGGTACAATTTGCAAACTCTTCGGTCTTCATCAGTTCTACATGCGCTCGTGTGCGTGCCCGCGACCGCGTCGGGTTTTGTCTCCTGTGCGGTCTCTTGGAACTATCACCGCAATCAAGATGCACGGCTCTTCTGTTACCACGGGCCTGGCGCAGTTAGGGTCAGTGGAATAGAATGATGAGCTGGTAAGAGAGGCAAGCAGAAGCCATGTCCTGGCTGATGACCTCACATTAGGGGGCTTGAATATTACACAGAAGGTCTTAAACAGTGATAAGGGTCAAAACAGAAATCCCTTTAGAGAGAGGTAATAGGGTGTCTTACATTCACCCTGAGGTTTAAGTGGCTTCTGTTAGAGTCTTTTTTTTTAAGTTTATTTATTTTGACAGAGAGAGAGAGAGAGAGAGAAGGAGAGAGAGAGAGAGAGAGGGAGAATCCCAAGCAGGCTCCATGCCGTCAACGTGGAGCCTGATGCAGGGCTCAGACTCATGAACTGTAAGATCATGACCTGAGCTCAGATCAAGAGAGTCGGACGCTCAACCAACTGAGCCATCCAGGAGCCCTGTTAGAATCTTTCTTTTCTTTTCTTTTTTTTAATATTTAACTTTATTTATTTATTTTGAGAGATAGAGAGAGGCAGGGAGGGGCAGAGAGAGAGAGGGAGAGAGAGAGAATCCAAGCAGGCTCCACACCGTCAGCCCAGAGCCTGACAGGAGGCTTGAACTCACAAACTGTGAGAGCATGACCTGAGTTGAAATCGGGAGTTGGACGCTCAACCGACGGAGCCGCCCAGGAGCCCCTATTAGAGTCTTTCTTTTTTTTTTTATTGAAAAATTTTTACATTTATTTATTTTTGATAGGCCGAGAGAGGCAGAGCACAAGTGGGGGAGGTGCAGAGAGAGGAGACACAGAATCCGAAGCAGCCTCCAGGCTCTGAGCTGTCAGCACAGACAGAGCCTGATGCGGGGCTCGAACTCACGAACCGCGAGATCGTGACCTGAGCTGAAGTCGGATGCTTAACCGACTGAGCCACCCAGGCGCCCCCCTAGAGTCTTTCTTAAGAGTGGACTTTCGGAGCTGCGAGAAAAGAGAGAACGTGGACAGTGGGGATCTGTGTGTGGATGCGAGTGGGTGCAGGCGACAGGAGCCCGGCCCCGCGCCCAGCCCCACGCGTCTTCCTCTGCCCCTTCATGGTCACTGCCTCCTGAGCTGCCCTTGGGTACCAGCTTCCCAGCTTCCCTCACCAACACTGCCCCAGCCCATCTGACTCTGGAAACAATTGCACAGGATTATTGTGTTTCGGGTTTGTCTGTAACGTGGAATGAAATATACAGCACACCTTTTACAGTTTGTCTCATTTTCTTCCTGTCACCAAAGCGGAGTGTTAAGAAGAGTAAGTCATTTTCCAGCTACCGCAACTGCGACTGCATTTAGATTAGAAAAATGATTTGCTTGAGCAAAGTGGCGATCAGATAAATCCCAGGAATTTGTTTCTTTAAAAAAAAAAAAAACGTGTCAGAGAGAGAGGCCTGTTGCCTTGTTCTTTGAGGGGGTGGGTCCTATATTCCTTGGCCTCATTTGGAAGGAATCCTGACAGTTCTGTCCATCAACTTCCCAGCAGTGTTGGGATAATAAGAATTATGAAGGCGTTGCAGCCTTTCAGAATCTGATAAAACCCTTCCCTTTTTCATGATCTCATTTAATCCTCCCAAGAGGTGGGGAGGGGAGGGGTGGGGTTGTATCCTCTCCAGTTTATAAATAAAGAGACTGCGAGATGGCTTACAATTGCACTGCTGGCAAGGAGAGGGGACATCTCTCGATCTCTACGTCTACACAACAGCCCAGACTTTTGGGATGAGCCATCTGAACGCGTGTGGTCCGGCTGATTTTCAGATGAGAACCACACTCCAGAGAGAAGCAGGGAAAGGCATTTGCCATTGGTTCTGTGCTCATTTCGTGCTGGGGATGGAGCACGCAGGGTGGCTTACTTTTGTTATCTCATTTAATCCAAGATGTGAGAACGCCAGCACCAGAAACACGCAAGAAATCCGTTCTCCAGGGCTGGCTTTTAATAAAACCCAAACCGTGAGTGATCACAGCGGCTGGCGGTGACCTGGGGATGCTCGGAAGGAAAGCTTTCTCTTTCTTCTGTGCTGTATCCTGCCTGTTCCCAGGAGAAGGGAGCCCCATTCCTGCTGCTGTTCTTGGTAGACATGGGGTCCCTGGGACTGCAGCCACTCATATGCATGAGCCCTTGTCCACTTGGCCATTCAAGGCCCCTCGTCTTAGGTTCATCAGGACCTCCAGCCTCTGCAGAATGTCCACTGGATATTTCTGAGAATGCTCTACAAGCCCGTCCGCGTTCTGACCCTTGTCACCGCTGGGGTGCCAAATGTTGGGGTGCGCGTGCCGTGCAGTTCTCTATGGAAGGGGTGGAGGCCCACGTCCGCTCCTTTCTGTATTGCGCTCTGCTGTGGGGTTGCCCAGTCTAGAAGCCAATACTCCACTGTCTTTCTCAAAATTCCAGCAACAAAGCTCTCTCAGCTTCTTATGGAACTCCTGGTCTCCTTAGGACACAGTTACGCCTGCCGGGTCCTTGGGAAGATTAACTCCCATGCCGAGTTTGCTTGGCACACACACTCCTGAGTAGTCATAGGCACTGACACAGAACTCGGGGTTCACTGGCCTCTCTGCAGATGACCATGGTGGGTGGGTCAAGGTCAAAGGGTTGGCTCCTTCTTTGCTCCGGGCAAGTTCTCTCGGCATAATAACTGATAAGGGGCGTGTCCAGTATTTACCTTCCCCCCCCACCCCATGCATCTTAAATACTAAAATGTGAGTCACTGATAAAAAGCAGTCAGCAATTGTTGGTTATCAGCACTGTGCCAGCCTGTATTCGAGGAGCTTTCTGTACATGATCTCCTTCGAATCCCAGAACGACCCAGAGACAGCACAACTTACTGTCGATGGGATCGGAGGTCAGTAGGACCCCTAGAGTGCACACTGCCCGGCGTGAGAGACTGTATTTTCCTGTGCCTTAGTCCCTCATTTATAAAATGAGGCGGTTAGACCGTATGTTCTTCACAACCCTTTCTGACTCCAAATTTCAATTCTGTTGCCTTTCTCAGGAATATCTACAACCCAACAACAGTCAAAACTTGAAACCCCAGGGGCGCCTGGGTGGCTCAGTCAGTTAAGCGTCTGCCTCTTGACTTAGGCTTGGGTCATGATCTCATGCCTTGTGGGTTCAAGCCCCTGCATCGGGCTCTGCACTGACAGTGCAGAGCCTGCCTGGGACTCTCTCTCTCTCTCCGTCTCTCTGCCCCTTCCCTGCTCCCACATGCCCGCACACTCTCTCTCGCTCAAAATGTATGAACTTAAACAAAACAAAACAAAACCACCCAAAACCCCAAAGAGCCATAGGACTTATTGTAGAAATACATCTATATCTATATCTACATATCAATATTTCAGTGGGTTATTATTTTGAGGAAGGAGTCTTTAAAAATCAACAGCTAAGTTGTTTTTTTTTTTGGTTTTTAAATTTGAAGAAATCAAAGGCTGGCCTCAGCCAGGCTTAGAGAATTAAGGGGTCTTATTGGCTCATTTGCGAAAGGCCTGGAGCTGACTTCGGGCTTTCGCTCTTTATGTCTACAATTTATTTGCAGGTTTTGCCTTTGCCCATGGTTCACCTTTGTCCTCAGGGAGGCTTCCTTCATTGGCAAGATGGTCACCAGAAGTGATGGAGGTTTACTCCCATTGATGGGGAAGAAACACTGCTTTCCCTCATCATTGACTGTTTTCCCTTTCACACTGATTGGCTCATCCCTGAACCGTTCTCGAGAAACACTGGGAGTCCATTCTCATGGACCTACGTTATTATCCGTGCTTAAACCGGTCACTGTGACCGAGGGGGTGATGTGACATGCCAATCAGGGTCTATACCTCAGAGCTGGGTGTCGATTCAGATCTACCCAAGATTGCTTGAAGTAGGGCAGATTCTCCCGAGGAAATTCTGGGTAGTGTATCCGGGCAGGATAGAATGGGTTATACCACAGTAAGAAGTAAGCCTAACATCTTAGTGGCTTAAAACAATTAGGACGTTGCTTGCTTATGTTTGATGGGGGTCAGCAGGGAGGCTGTGGTGGTCACTCCTGGCCCCAGGCTTCTGGAGACTCTATCTCAGCACACGCTCTCACCGTTGCTGCTCTAGGGAGAGAATGCTGGGGGGACCAGCATCACGAGTTAAATGTGTCCAGCTGGAAATGACACGCACCCTCTCTGCTGCCCTGGCATAGGTGAAAAGCAAGCCAAATGGTGAAGTCCAGCTTTGACGGGCCAGGAAGGTGCGTCGTCCTGAGTCCCTGGAAAGAGAGGGGGGACTGTGTCCGTGAACAGCAATGATGTCTGTCATAGCGAGAACGGATGCAGGTAGGTCATCGACAGACCCTCAAGGCGATACTTCTGAAATCTTGACAAAAGGAAATGGTGATGAACTGAAATGGTCAGAACACCCAAGCTGGAGAGTGGTTGAAATTTACTAGCTAGGCGTCTCTAGGCGAGGAATCGTTGAGCATCCGTGTTCTCAACGGTAAAAATCGGGATAACGATATTTATTTTGCAGGGTCTTCGTGCCGTCCCCTGAAAGAACGCACGTGAAAGTGTATTAACTCTTTGTGACCGCTCTGTGCTCCATAAGAGTTACGTTAACGCTTTGACTCCTTCTGCTTATGTAAAACCTTAATATCAACGGTTCTTAGTTTTGGAACGAGCTTTGAGAAGGCAGTCGCCGACTCTCTGCTCATCACTCTGACCCCCACTGTGCTCTCCGAAAATGTAGAAGGATGATAGGAATGGATGGCTCTGGGTTTTCAAACAGTCTCCTTGGGAGAAAATGTTCCTCTGTCTCATTCGTGCTTTCATTTCACACCCGTATCAGTGGGCTATTTCCTTCTAGATGATAAGCGGTTTTCATTTCCTAAAGGTTTGGGGAACGTGAGCTTTCTGAACTGCCCAAGAGGAGCAGGTGGGATGGGACGTGGTCCAATGGCAAATATTCCATCCTGAAAGTCCAAAGATCTGAGTTCTGTTTAGGGCTCTGCTGCATGTAAACTGCACAACCCCGGGCAAGTCAACCCGCACAGTCAGCCTCATTGTGCTATTTTGTAAAGTGCAGATAAAAATTCCAGCCCCGTCTTCCACTGAGGACTTTCGGGAGGATGAAGGAATTAATATTCCCATTCTATATCTCCATATATGCATAGAATACTTTCAAGGGGGGAGCAAGGCACTGAGCCAGGTGCTGAGGAGAAACCAGTTAATTGCACGTGCAAGATGCACACGTACATGTGGCCTGTTTGGCTCCCTAGGGGGAAGGTGGGGACTAAACACCATGCAGCAGTAAACACTCTGGCTATTGGAGGTACTGCAGACCCCGAGGCAGCATGTGGGGTGGAAAGATGGGCGCCCCAAGGGGATCACATCGGTTACTCCCCTCTAGGAGCCCTTCCCCGCTTTGGTGGCCCCATCAAGCAAAATGGGTAGGCAAGTGTGCATGTGACAAGGGTACCCATACAAGTGCCCCGGCTGGCATGTGGGGACTACCCCAGGGGTGGCAACTTACCTGCACAAGGTGTAAAAGAACGCCCTTCTGGGGTTTTGCAAATCATTCTTCTGACCCAGCTTCCCAGTCCGGAGAGGGGCAAGGGGACAGTTGTCCTATAGCCTTTTCAGTGGAAATGGGGGTCACCCCACCTGCTGGATGGGTACTGTGCTTCAGGCCCTGGCAGAGAGCCCTGAGGATGTCTTTGTCCCTTCCTAGCTCTGAGTCAGCCACTGGTTCCCCTGGTGGTTTTGCTGGAGCAGGGCTTTGGGTGAGGGCTAATTAGATAATGCCTGCGAAGCATTTGGAGCTCCTTGGAGACGCGCTAGCTCTCAATGTATTATTAATGTGAGCACAGTGTTTCCAAACAAAGACATGCCTACTTAAATACCCGGTGGTGGTGGTGGTGGTGGTGGTGGGGAGGTAGAGGGGAGGCAGGAACGCAGAACAAGCCCACGAGAGCCCATCTTTTGGGGAGGCCCTCAGCCCCATCATGTGATCTGGGGTCAGGGCAGAGGCGGGGACTGGCATTATGAGATGGAGATTTGTAGGGCATCCCTTCAATAGGCAGGCAGTACTTGTGTGGACAGCGTGAGCTGGCAAAGGATAATTCCTGCTAAACCAGTCTGTGGCGGTGATGTGGGAGCTGAGGAGAGAAACCAGCCCGAGTCCTGGCCAGGCTGGGCTCTCCTCGGGGTTGTTTCCGATCGAGGGGACCGTGCCAGCTTCCGGAGCACTGCCCAAGCTGGCTGGCATTCCTCTGAGAGAGGTCAAATGGCTGCGTCCTCAAAGGACTAATTTGGAGGAGGAGGTGTCAATTCCTGTGTTAGGGGTTGTGACACTCGTCCCCATGGAGGGTTGAGCTTGGAAAACTCACACCTCTGTCCCTGGGGACCCCTGTGGCGGCCGCACCGGTGGGTGGGTGTCCCCTAAGAGACATGCTGAAGTCTCTTATGGATTGGATGCGTACATCCCCTCAAAATTCCTATGTGGAAGTCCTGCCCCCTGATGGGATTGTGTTTGGAGGCGATTAGGGTTAGGTGAGGTCAGGAGGGTGGGGACCTCCACGATGGGATTGGCGCCTGTCCACGAAGAGATAGCAGAGAGCGCTCTCCTGTGTCTCCACCATGTGAGGAGGACACAGCGGGAGGGCCGCACGCCAGGAAGAGGTGCTCACCAGAAACTGAATCTGGTGGCGCCTTGATATCGGCCTTCCCAGCCTCCAGAACCGGGAGGAAGAATCGGCCGCCCCGTCCGTGGTGCTTTGCTATGGCAGCAGAACAGACTGAGACAGAGTCCTAACCTCCCGTCCCGTAGAACGTGACCCTATCTGGAAATGCGGTTATCACAGATGTAGACGAGGAGGGTGGGCCCTGATCCAACGTGACTGCTGTCCTTATAAGAAAAGGAGAAGAAGGGGCGCCTGGGTGGCTCCGCTGGTTAAGTGCCCGACTTAACCAGTGCTCATAAGTTCGAGTCCTACGTCGGGCTCTGCACCCACGGTGTGGAGCCTGTTTGGGATTCTCTGTCTCCTCCTCTCTCTGCCCCTCCCCACCTGTGTGCGTGTGTTCTTTCTCTCACTCTCTCAAAATAAATAAATAAACCTAAAAAAAACGGGGCAGGGGGATGCACCTTGGTGAGTCAGTCGGCTGGACATCCCACTCTTGCTTTTGGCTTGGGTTGTGATCTCACACGGTTTGTGGGATTGAGCCCCGCGTCCTGCTCTGTGCTGACAGTGCGGAGCCTGCTTGGGATTCTCTCTCTCTCTCTTTCTCTGTCCTTCTGTCTCTCTCTGCCCCTCCCACACTCACACTCGCGCTCTGTCCCTCTCAAGATGAATAAACTTAAAAAAAAATTTTTAGGGGCGCCTGGGTGGCTCAGTCGGTTAAGCCTCCGACTTCAGCTCAGGTCACAATCTCACGGTCGGTGAGTTCGAGCCCCGCATCAGGCTGTGGGCTGATGGCTCAGAGCCTGGAGCCTGCTTCCGATTCTGTGTCTCCCTCTCTCTCTGCCCTTCCCCCGTTCATGCTCTGTCTCTCTCTGTCTCAAAAATAAATAAACGTTAAAAAAAAATTAAAAAAAAATTTTTTTTTAATGAAATCATAGCTATGGATTTTAAAAACCTATTAAATAAATAAATAAATAAATAAATAGGGAAGAAGTGTGGACAGACACACACAGAAGGAAGAATGTGAAGACCTGCTGGAAGAATGCCTTGTGAAGACAGAGGCAGACACTGGAGTGATGTGTCTCTAAGCCAAGGGATGCCCAGCATGGCTGGCAATGCCGGAAGCCAAGAGAAGGGCGCAGAACAGATTCTCCCTCAGAGCCTTAGAGAGAGCCAACGCCTTGATTGTGCACTTCTAGTCTGTGGAACCTTTAGAGGGAACATTTCTGTGTTTGAAAGCACCCACCTTTGGGGGTGCCTGGGTGGCTCAGTTGGTTAAGCGTCTGACTTCGGCTCAGGTCATGACCTCGTGGTTCCTGAGTTCGAGCCTTGAGTCGGGCTCTGCGCTGGCTTGTGTAGAGCCTGCTTGGGATTCTCTCTCTCCCTCTCTCTGTCCCTCCCCCACTCACACTCTCTCTCTCTCAAAAATAAATAAGACTATTAAAAAAGGATTTTTTTTAAAGTTTATTTTATTTAATATTTTTTAATTTTTATTATTTTTTTAAAGTTTATTTTTATTTATCTATTTTTTGAGAGACAGACTCCTAGGCAGGCTCTGCACTCTTAGCACTGAGCCCTACACGGGGCTTGAGCTCATGACCCGTGAGCTCATGACCCGAGCCAAAGTCAGGAGTCGAATGCTTAATCAACTGAACCCCAGGTGCCCCACATAACATCAATTTTTTTTCTTTAGTTTTATTAAATCCAGTTGATTTTTCCTTTTTTTTTTTTTTTTTTTTAAAGTAAGCTCTACACCCAACATGGGGCTTGAACTCATGACCCCAAGATCAAGAGTCACATGCTCTACTGACTGAGCCAGCCAGGTGTCCCTAAAAAAAAGTAAATCTTAAAAAAAAAAAAAAAATCACACACTGTTATTTCTCCTCATGAATCATCAGGTGACGTTTTATTAGAGGTCACCCAATCTCGTAATGGGTCAGTCCCGTCAATTACCACGGGGCAATGGGTGGGTCTGGTATGGGCTAGTAAAATCCTAACCTACTAGACAATCAGGCAGGTTCTGGCTTCGAACCATCTTCACTGTGCCTGGCGATCCCCACCCCCTGCCCGTGGCCTCAAGGCAGAGGACTTTACAGACCTCCCAGTGTCCCCCTTTTGCCCTCCTCCCCTCTGATTCCTGCTGACTAATTCCCAATCACAGCGCCTCAAATAGGTAACTTTTAGGCACGCAAACCTCAGCTTCTGTTTGTCATGTGTGTGAACAAACGCAATAAAATAGATCGCGTTACTAAAGCTGGTTGCACCATGTTATGTAAACTAGTAATTAACAGTCTTAGTAGAGCTGGCTTTTCTACAGACGCTTAACCACCAGTGCCCCCTTCCTGGTTCTGGGCAGAGGCGACAGAACAGCGGGGAAGCCAGGCCACAGACACCTGGCATTATCTTGGGGTAGATCGCCTTTCAGAGTAAGCATAAACCTCCAGCGACCTCAAGACCAGAATCAACTTCTAGAAGGCCGGTTCAAAATAGCACCCGGAGGCTTTGCCTTCGGGGAATGTCCTCCCCCACCGGCATCCCTGCCTCGCTGGGAGGGGCGGATACCATTAACCCAGGACATAAAGCCTTCTTTATTTGTGGCGGTGAAGCTGTCCAGTTGACTCAGCCAACCAAGCTTTCTGCCTCCAGATGTTAAGAGCCAGTATAATTCAGGTTGAGAAGAGATACAGAAACTTGTATGGGAATACCTCATTTTTAAAATTTGGGCTGCCGATGGCACAATGGCTCCAGGGCATGACTGCTGGTTATTAAAAATGTTCTCATTTTTTTAAAGGTCCATGGGATGCTAATAGAAACCAGTCCCTATGTTAAAAACAAAACCCAAGTATTAATTAATGTGGGTAGATAAGGATTTTATTTAGAACAGGCAACCTGTATAGGTTTTTGCTGGTGTGGGCGTTTCTTTTTTATTATTATTAAAAAAATTTTTTTTAATGGTTTTATTCATTCTTAAAAGACAGAGAGATACAGAGTGCTAATGGCAGAGGGACGGGGTGGGAGCGGCGGGGGGGACACAGAATCGGAAGCAGGCTCCAGAATCTGAGCTGTCAGCCCAGAGCCCGACGCGGGGCTTGGAACTCACGAGATGTGAGATCATGACCTGAGCCGAAGTTGGATGCTTAGCCGACTGAGCCACCCAGGTGCCCCAACTGGCGTGGGCGTTTAAAACGTATTAAGCGGAGGCACAAATTGGGCCGGAGCTTGGAACACTTAGGGGTAGGTCAGTGAATCGGGCAAACTAGTAATAGGTAACTGTCGTGTTGAGAACTTAAGCTAGACGCTGAGGGGGATAAGCCAGGAGTCGTCACTTCTAAGGGCAAGGAAACAATAATGACGCTTGTGGTGTATCCCTTAGGCACTGTATTACATTCTGACTGTATTATCTTACTGAATCCTGATTAGTTCCACTCGGAGCCGTGGAGTAACTTGCAGGATTCACCTGGCCAGAAAGGTTGAGGCTTCAATATGAATCCAAGTCGGCCTAATTCCAAAGGCCTGGACCCGTACTGACCCTAAAGCAAGGTAGACTGTGAGAGCTACCCGACAGAAGCCCAGGGGAAGGACAGATTGATTCCGACCGGCGAAGTCGGGCAAGATTCTGTGATGGAGGTAGGAGATGAGCTGGTCTTTCAAAGGTAGTGAGATTGTAATAAGCAAAGATAATTGCGGGGTGTTCTTGGCGGAAAGCAAAGAGCTCCAGCAAGAGTTCCAAAGGAGGCCAGCGCGGGGCTGTGCAAAGACTGGGAATTACCTGAAACGGCAGGTCTGAAGAATGTGGGCTTCAGAGATGGGCCGACAGAGGTCATATTGGCAAAGGTCTTGAAGGCCACCCTAAGGGACTTGGAGTTTATGCTATTGAGCAAGGGGTGGTGATTAGACCACGTCTAAAGTATAATTACAGCTGTTTTCTGGGAAGATAGTTCTCATAGCAGGGAGGTTGATGGCACAACCGTCAGGTTGGGAGGTCAGGGACAAGACTGAGACCCAGGAAAAGCAGTGAAGAGGTCGATGCAGTTGGAAGGTGTGAGTTGTTGAGAGACGGACCCAGGGCAATGGCAGTGAAAGGAAGGACAGGCTCCAGCGGAAGGTTGAATCAACAGGGCTGGGCCACCGGCTTATCGCGCTCCTGTTGTGTAGTCATTTGTGACTTAGGGGCCCCCACATTTTCATCTTGCACTGGGCCCCACAAATGTTGTAAGTGGGCCTGGGCTGGGTTTGTAGAGCTAGACAAATCCCTGCTCTGTCTCTCAAAGGCTGTGAGGATCTCAGCGGGTCACATACAATGAAATATTATTTATTATAATAATTATTATTAAGGGACAGCAAAGAGACAGAAGTGACCTTGGTGACTGGGTGGTGGGGATGCCTTTCTCTGCAGAATGAGGGGAACCCAGGAGAACACCCCAGTGGGGGTGGGGATGGAATGATGAACTTGACTTTGGGCAGCCTGCCTTGAGACTTCTGGTTTCTCCTTCCGTGCATCATCTCAGTTAGCTCTCGACAATAATTCTCTCATGCAGGTTTTATTTCTTATGGTTCCTAAGGTATGAGCTGAGTCAGCTTAGTGGGTAGCCCTTCTAGGGAGACTTCCTGTTCCCAGGGTGACCGGGAACCTCCAAACGCCACCAAGAGTGGGGAATGAGTCTTATCGATGGGAATGAAGACATCTTAACATACTGGCAGACTGGCGCGATTCCCACCGTAATCTTTTTTTTTTTTTTTAATTTTTTTTCAACGTTTTTTATTTATTTTTGGGACAGAGAGAGACAGAGCATGAACGGGGGAGGGGCAGAGAGAGAGGGAGACACAGAATCGGAAACAGGCTCCAGGCTCCGAGCCATCAGCCCAGAGCCTGACGCGGGGTTCGAACTCACGGACCGCGAGATCGTGACCTGGCTGAAGTTGGACGCTTAACCGACTGTGCCACCCAGGCGCCCCCCCACCGTAATCTTTGTACTGTGGCTGGTGACTAGGTGGGGCCGCATCTCCCCTGCAGAGAGGGTAAGAGAATCTGGGTGATGGGTGGAGGAGTCTTCAGGTGCATGGTGCCAGGCTGCACAATTCACGTCCTGCACCTTCCTCCTGATTCCTCGTTTGTGGCTCAGTGGGATTGAGCTCATTAGGTCCCTTTCAGAGAGCAGGGTGTGACTGGGGAGGTTGGGAAACTCCAAAAGTTAGAGAGTGTTGGAGGCCAGTGGAGAGGTAGGAACAACGTCCCACCAGTGAAGGCAAAGGGCCTGGGGCCGGGAGAAAGGATGGCCCATTTTCTCACGCCACCATAGAGAACAGATCTGTCCTTTGGGGCGATAATGTCATTGAGCCCTGGGCACCTAAGGGTCTTGGCAGACAGAAGAGGGAGCGTGCCCAGTGATCAGCATGTTTGTTCCCGGGCCTTCTGCAGGTGCAGTGGTTCGCCCTTCCCTGCCAAATGTGTTTTGGGTAGTTCAGGACACTATCAGTTTGAACTGACTTTTTGCATACTTCTCCTAGACTGATCCAGCTCCTTAGGAAGGTGAATGACAGTATATGGAGGCGGAAATATTGGCAAAGCCTATTATACCTTAAGGGGACGGGTCTAGGAATGCTGCCTTGCTGCCTGGGATTTGGAATGGTCCAGAAAATGGTGTTTGAAAAAGGAATAACTCTTCGTCAATCAATCATTTGTCATGATTTGAAGGGGTAGGGGAGGGGACTACTGAAAGCTCATTAAACAAATGGACTAGTTCCTTGATACGCCCAAAGAAACATTTATATTCTTCGTAAATACTCCAGTCATCACAGGAATATGCAACATAGAGAGCAACATCCCAGTTGATCTCCCCTCCAACCCCAGATAACTACTAATTTATTTTGAAGTGAGAAGTAGGCATTTTGCCTCTTGCAGTCTGTAAATTTAAGTAAGTTAGGAGGATTCTTCTGAATTGAACGAAAATAAGCGCTCATGGGATGGAGCTGAATTTGGGGTAGTGGGAAGAGCACTGGACTCAGTAAGGTCTTGATGCTTAACCAGATTCTGCCACTAATATAGTCTCTTGCAGGGTCTTCCATTTAAGACCCCACCTGGACCTATGAGGACAGAGTAGGATTGCCATTTGGGAACCTGGAAACCAGGAGACTCACTCTGGCCCAACCTCACTCCATTTACAAGGTATCTGATCCCAGTTCTGTATAAACAGCCTTCTCTTCATCCTTTGACAGTTTTCTGCCTCTAGGGTTTTGGTGTTTGGTGTTCTCAGCCTTCCTGACTTCAATCAACTTGACGATTGGGTTGATCCTCTTTTTGGCTTGATGCATTTGGACTAATCTCACAGAACTTCCACAAGAAGTCTCTACCAACTTGGGCAAACAGTCGATAAAAAGAGAGGTTAAATAATAATGGTGACCATTGAACACTTTCATGATCCCGGCATTATGCCAAGCACTTTGCATGAACGATCAGATTGACTCCTCCCAACATCCCTATATCCCCCTATATCCCTAGATGGGGTTTAATGGGCTGAACAGTGAGTACGCTTTTGGTTGCAAGTAATGGCAAACCCGGCTCAAAGTGGTTCAAAAATAAGGACATTTATTGGCTCATACAGCTCACAGGAAGTCCAAGGGCAGGATGGGCTTTCGAGTTGGTTGACCTTTCGTCTGTAGGAATGACTTCAAAGATCCAAGTTCTTTCTATCTCTCTGCCCTGCCATTAGTGTGTGCACTTGATTCGAGGGCTGGGTCTCCGCATGGTTGAGGGTTGGCCACCAGCAGCAGTTAGGGCTTCTTGCTTCCTTCTTCTTCATGTTAAGCCTAAGGGAGGGAATTGCTTCTGGAAATTGTGTTAGAGGAACCGTCCTAGACGCTCTGGGCCAATCCGCTTGTGTGTTGTTGGCCTGATCTAGATCACGTACCATTAGCTGAAGAGCAGGATAAAACCACTTCGATGGGCTTAGATGAATCAAGACCCACATCCAGACCTAGAGAAGTGGGAGTTAGTCTCCCCAGAGTCACATTGGCTGCGCGAAGGAGACCAAAAGCAGGACTCTGTCGGGAAAGGGGAATTAGGGACATGAATGTCGGGCTGGCCATCAGCAATATCTGCTAAGATGGGGTTAGCTAACTCGCCCAAGAATGACCTTGAGCAAATTAGCTTTATTCTTAACTGCCGTACCATGTTGCCTAATGTGCCTTCCATCCCAAACATCCCCCATGTCTCAATTAGAAACATTTCAACCAGTATAAGAGTGTAAATAAATGCTGTTTTAATTCCTAGACACATTTAAGTTCTCTCGATAGCCATTTTTCAAATATTTTGTAAGTACTAGTTAATGCTGAAGAGTATTTTGGCATAAGACATCTGATTGTCAGTTTATGAGTGGGATATTTCAGTTTCAAAGTTCCAGATCTCTTTCTGAGCCCAAAATATGCAAGCATACAGGATTTCATTCCAAACAAGTCATAAAACCAAATCGTTTAGTTATAATAAAAGCTGGGGAAACATTTATCTTTTCTTGAGTTCACTTTTCAAGACTAACTCCCCCAATTCACCTTCAATTGGGAAAAAGAATCAGAAGCAACGGGTGAGTTAGACAGTTATCAGTTTCAACAACAGATCAAACTGCCTTAAATAATAAATGGAGTATATTGACTTGCATCTACCAAAACCCCAGAGCTCAGCAAGCTTCCTTTAGCTCAGTCGTGTCACCAAAGATCCAACTAATTTCGTTCTCTCCCACGTGTCTTTTGTGGTTATTCTTTCTTTCAAGGCTGGCTCACCACCGGGTCATGAGATGGCTGCCTGTAACTCCTAGTCCACCTCCCGGTTCACATTTGTTGACAAAGGGTATATCCCTCAAGAATTAGGAGACTTCATTTCCCATATCCTCGGCAATGTCTCCTTGAAGCTCATTGGTCTGAGCCAATCTGTGTGGCCAGCGGGAGGGAGTAGGTGGATTCTCACTTACCCTACATCCCAAACCTCTCCTTTAGACTTGATCCTCAATGGCCAGCCCAGAACCAGGGCCTAAAGGAAAGGGACAGGGAAAAGATGCTCGGGATGTAACCCACAAAGGTAGACTGTAGTAGTTTACAGGAGTAAGTGTTTGCCTCTGGTTGACCAATTCACAGAATATCCCTCACGGACTTCCCAGAAACCATGTACATGGTGGCATAAGAAGGCAGTAAGAGGAGAAGAAAGAGAAAGGAAACAATAATTAAATTGTAGGTACAGGTCATTGTGATTTAGCAAGAGTTCTATAGCCAACCCCAAGTGTCTGTAGGTGGAGAATTGAAAATCATGCCCTAACAAGGCTTGCTGAGTCATCTCTAGCTCCAAAGCCTCCTCCCTCCTCCGTACTGTAGGGCATTCTCTTCCAAGCCTCTCTGAGAGTCTCAAACTCAATTTAATTTTTCTTATGTTCATCAGAAGCTCTAGCCATTAGCTAGTACCTGCTCAATCCAGTGAAGGGTGACTCCTCCCTGAAACACATCTTTAGAAAACCCCCATTGAGAATACTTGGTTCTCAACTGGCCCAGAGTCATCTTTAAACAGTCTCTCTCTCTCTCTCTCTCTTCTTTAATTTTTAATGCTTATTTATTTTTGAGAGAGAGAGAGAGAAAAAGAAAGAGAGAGACAGAGCATGAGCGGGAGAGGAACAGAGAGAGAAGGAGGCACAGGATCTGAAGCAGGCTCCAGGCTCTGAGCTGTCAGCACAGAGCCCGACGTGGGACTTGAACTCACAAACCATGAGATCGTGACCTGAGCTGAAGTCGGAGGCTCAACTAACTGAGCCACCCAAGCACCCCATGGTCTCTCTCTTTTTTAAAATGTTTATTTATTTTTGAGAGAGAGAGAGAGAGTGTGTGTGTGTGTGTGTGTGTGTGTGAGCAGGGGAGGGGCAGAGGGGGAGACAGAGAGAGAGGGAGACAGAGGATCTGAAGCCGGCTCCGTGCTGACAGCAGAGAGCCCGATGCTGGGCTCGAACTCACGAACTGTCTGATCATGACCCGAGCTGAAGTCAGATGCTTAATTGACTGAGCCACCCAGGCACCCCTTAAGGGTCTCTCTTGAGTTTACAGCCATCTGCAAACAGAAAGACTCAAATCCCAGAGGGCCATGGCTGTTTGGCTCTTTACTTATTCATTCAACTTCCTTCTTCCTTCCTTCCTTCCCTCATTTTACAAGTACTTCCTGAGCACCTACCGTGTGCCAGGCATTGTTCTATGCAGTGGGTTTACAGAATTAAATAAAAGTCTCAAAGTCTCTGTCACATGAAGCTTTCGTAGTAGTGGAGAAGATACCCATAGAACATATATTTTTATTATAAAGTTAGGAAATGACGAATGTGATGAAGAAAAATAAAGCAGAATAAGAGCCACCCCAATGCACGGTTGCTCTTTTTGATAAGGTGGTTCAGGAAGTTCTCTCTGGAAGGACGAGCATACACAGTGCCTTCCAGTATTTAGGACATAGGGGAATTCCTGAATAACGAATTCATGACTGCTTTGGTAGACCCAGAGTTGGGGCCCTCTCAACACTCTTCCTGGAAGGAGACCTGTTTTGTTCAGTCCAGCTTGAGTACGAACTCTTTGGTCTTTAAAAGAAGGATCAAATAAAGGGCGCCTGGGTGGCTCAGTCAGTTGAGTGTCCGACTTCGGCTCAGGTCATGATCTCAGGGTCCATGAGTTGGAGCCCCACGCTGGGCTCTGCGCTGACAGCTCGGAGCCTGGAGCCTGCTTCGGATTCTGTGTCTCCCTGTCTCTCTGCTCCTCCCCTGCTCACGCTCTGTCTCTCTCTCGCGCGCGCGCGCAAAAATAAACATTAAAAAAAAAAAGAAGGATCACATAAACCATTCTGTTTTAAAATGGAAAGGGCAAACATGCAAAGGAGTAAGTATATAAATACTAATTTGCCTCTGAATTTTTTGCACATTTACGGATAGCTTTATGAGTGGAGAGACGGTCCTTAGGGTTCATCTGCGTGTTTGCAAATGAGCATTTTCCCCAAATGGGCCCGTGCGGACTAACTTCCCCTCACTGGTGGGCTAGTTAGTAAAGCCCACGTGGATACAGAGAGAGAAAAGCATCAATTTGACCGGAGCATTCTTTGACCTACATGTTTACGTGGGGATTGAGAGTAGAATGAGTTGTCACTGAAAATATGTGCTTTGTGTATTTAGAAGATAAGTATTTTTTTATTGCTAATTAGTGTTGGACTCACACACATTTGTCACGTTGTTATGTCAGATTCATTTGTTCTCTGAAACCCAACTGCCTTAATTAATCTTTCTCCGTCCACTCTGTTTCAGGCTGGCTGGAACTCAGACTGTGGGACTCTTGTAATGGGATTTCTAGTTAGCAAAGCTTGAATTTTAAAGCGAAATACAGAGTTTGAATCCCGCTAGAGAACCCACCACTTGGTCAATCCAAGAACGAGCCCTTGGGGCGCCTGGATGGCTCAGTCGGTGAAGTGACCCAACTCTTGAATTCAGCTCAAGGTTCCTGGGATGGAGCTGTGGCAGGCTCTGTGGGATTCTCTCTCTCCCTCTCTCTCTCTGCCCCTCCCCTGCTTACGCACCCAAGCACTTGCACTGCTGTGCTCTCTCTCTCAAAATAAAAAAATAAATAAATTTAAAAAAAAAGTGATTCTTTAAGGACAAAATGAAATACTTAATAATTTTACACCAGATCTCGTCTGACTCATATGACTGTTAAGAGGGTGGGATTGGGGGCGCCTGGGTGGCTCAGTTGGTTGGGCGGCCGACTTCGGCTCAGGTCACGATCTCGCGGTCCGTGAGTTCGAGCCCCGCGTCGGGCTCTGGGCTGATGGCTCAGAGCCTGAAGCCTGCTTCCGAATCTGTGTCTCCCTCTCTCTCTGCCCTTCCCCCATTCATGCTCTGTCTCTCTCTGTCTCAAAAATAAATAAACGTTAAAAAAAAAATTAAAAAAAAAAAAAAGAGGGTGGGATTGGACTCCAATGTTTAAGAAAAATCTAATTGATGGGTAAACGTGGTATTGATAAAATTCTGTCACTGATTCAGTTTTGTTCCTGGAGAGTGAGAAAGACTGTCATTGTTCAATTTTTTTAAAAATGTTTATTTATTTATTGCGTGTGTGTGTGTGTGTGTGTGTGAGAGAGAGAAAGGGGGGGGAGGGGCAGAGAAAGTGGGAGAGAGAGAATCCCAAGGAGGCTCCGGACCTCAGCACAGAGCCCGACGTGAACCATGAGCTCACGACAGGAGCTGAAATCAAGAGACTGACGTTTCACCGACTGAGCCACTCAGGTGCCCCTGTCACTGCTCAATTTTAATAACATTTGGAAACATCTTGCCCCCTGATAATACATCTGGGAAGTCTTGTCTCAGCGAATAAGTATTCTACGAGAAGTAATATTCTGACCTTAACAGTAATAAAAACAGTGATGGCATTTGTGTATCATTTTAGTGCTTACAGGGGTGTCATACGCATTCTATGATCTGACCCTGAAAAGAACAGTCAGAGGCAATTGCTATACTTACGACCGTTGAGATGCCTCTCGAGAGAGGACGAGTGAGGCTGCCCTAATTCCCTTCCCTAGCAGGTACCAGAATTGGGACGGAGGCCTACCTACCCGTGTTCCTAACCCCACGTGCTGTCCTTGGTGCAGATGCGTCTACGCTGAGGCCTGGAGGCCCGTCCCAAGCGGTTGCACTTCAGAGCGCGTCAATAGTCCTGAAGAGGCCGTGAAAGTAAGAGCAGACCCAAGGGGCCTGGCAGTGACCCCGCGGCAGGGCCGGGAGGTGGAGGTTTCAAGGCCGCCCCCCCCCCTTTCTTCCCTGTGGCTCCATCCGCACTGGTCATGTCGCGTCCTTGCTGATACAAGGCCTCTGGCGGACCACGGAGGATGAGGCTGAGACCCCGGGCAGGGGAGGAATTAGGCCACGGGCTGGCCGGGCTGGTTTCCCTCGCCCCACGCTGCTCATTTTACCCGCCCCAACAAAGATTTTTTGGCGGCCACAACCGGGCTGATCCCTCAAATGAGCTCCAGCTGAGAATAAACGCAGCCGCAGGGAACACGGTCATTAAAAACACCTGCGGGCAGGATCGAAGCCACCACAGGCCCCGCAGAGCCACGTCCAACCCCCTCGGGGCCAGGTGGGTTTCGGGACGCGCGGACCGTTACCTAACACCCCTCGCGGGGAGTCTGGTGGCTTTGTGTCATCAAGCATCTTATTAAATCTGCAGCCCAAGAGACGGAATGAGATAGAGACTATTAATAGGCCCACCTCAGGCCGGGTCCGCCCCTGGCGTCCGGTGGGTTAGGCACCAACCCGTGCTTCGGGGAGCTTTCCAAATCTCAGAATCGTGGCCAAGGAGTGGCAGACCAGAGCACCCGAGTGGCTCCCTTGGTTAAGCCTCCGACTTGGGCTCAAGCCATGATCTCAAGGTCCGTAGTTCGAGCCCCGCATCGGGCTCGGGGCTGACAGCTCAGAGCCTGGAGCCTGCTTCGGGTTCTGTGTCTCCTCCTCTCTCTACCCCTCTCCTGCTCACGCTCTGTGTCTCTCTGTCTCTCAATAATAGATAAACATTAAAAAAAAAAATTTTTTTTTAAGAAAAGGTGGTTTATGGAAGTTTGGCAAATGAGCAGCCTCCCCAAGAATGGTTGGGCTTCTCCAGTCCGGGGGACTCTGGGGGCGTCCCCCGGGTGGCGGTGACAGCTGGAGCCAAGGAGCCTCCGGGCAGGAAGGTGGCCCCACGGAAGGGAGAGACGGGGGACGGGAGCGCTGCAAATGTGCACTTTGTGTGGGGAAGAGTGATGTGAGCAGGATAACTGAGGGCCGGGATGCCAAATGAAGACTTTGGGTTGTCCGTCGTCAATAATGGGGAGTCAGTGAACGTTTTGAGCAGAGACTGACAGGATGGAAACGAGGCCCCAGTAACGCACAGCTCCTTGTCTGCTGCACTTGTCACCTCCTTCAGCATCTGGAGCTCGGCTCCTGCTCTGTCCTTTGCCTGAAATGCCCTTCCCGGGCTCTTTCCTGCCCCGGGCACGCTCCCACTCATCTTTCAGGACCCAGCTCCAATGTCACCTGCTCGGTAGAAGCCTCTCCCTGACCCCGCGGAGTGTTACAGCTCCTTTCTCTGTGACCCCACGAGCCTTTGTGTGCGCCTGATGGCACTTGTCTCATTGACTGCCATCGTCCCCTGCATCCTCGTCTCCCTGAGCTGAACCACAGGCTCTCCTGCGGAAGGCACTCTGTCTTTCTTCTTTTGGACTGGAACCTGGCATAGTGCTTGACTCACGACTTCTAGGCACTTGCTAATTGCAGAAGAAAATACTTCTGTCTTCTGACAGCCCATAATGTCTCTCCATTCCTGTTCTTCTCCTTTCTTTTTCTTCTTCTTCTTCTTCTTCTTCTTCTTCTTCTTCTTCTCCTTCTTCTTCTCTATTTATTTTGAGAGAGAAAGGGAGACAGAGAGAGAATCTCACAACCTGTGTGATCATGACCTGAGCCAACATCAAGAGTTGGACGCTCAAAGGACTGAGTTACCCAGGCGTCCCCCTTTCTCTTTTTTAAAAAAACCCGATGACATCTGTGTGATGGCCGCAACAAATCTTATATAGACTAAATTTGGGGGTGTAGGAGTGACCATCATCCTCCAGTGAACAACTGGAGGATTGTGGGGAAAATATAACTCATGAAATGGTCAAGGGTGAAGGTCAAGGTGGAGGTCGTTGGATGCTGCAGTGGGTTCTCCCCCCTCCTGCCTTGTCCCCCACAAAGATGTGCCCAAGTCCTAAGCCCCGTACCTGTGAATGGGACCTTATTTGACCAAAGGGTCCCTGCAGATGTAACTGAGTTTGGATCCCATGATGAGATTGTCCTGGATTGGCTGGGCCTTAAATCCGATGACAGGGGTTCTTATAAGAGATTGAAAAGGATTGGCGCCTGGGTGGCTCAGTCGGTTAAGCATCTGACTCCGGCTTAGATCATGATCTTGCGGTTCGTGGGTTCGAGCCCCAAATCGGGCTGTGTGCTGACAGCTCGGAGCCTGGAACCTGCTTCGCATTCTGTGTCTCCCTCTCTCTCTGTACCTCCCCTGCTCATGCTCTGTCTCCCTCTCTCACAAATAAATAACAAATTTTAAAAAAGAGAGATGGAAAAGGACACACAGAGTCACACTGGGGAGAAAACTAAGTGAAGGAGGAGGGCAGGGATGGGAGCTATGGGCCGAGGAACACCAAGGATTGTCCGCAGCCACCAGGGTTGGGGACAGAGCCTCCAGATGGAACCAACATGCAGACACGTTGGTCTTTATTTATTTTTTTTTTAACTTATTTATTTTTTTACTTCATTTATTTATTTTGAGAGAGAAAGTGTGGGTGTGTGAGCAGGGGAGAGGCAGAGGGAGAGAAGAGAGAGAATCCAAAGCAGGCTCCACACTGTCAGCTCGGAGCGCCACGCGGGGCTCAATCCCACGAACCCCGAGTCATGACCTGAGCCGAAATCAAGAGTTGGACGCTTCCCCAACGGGGCCACCCAGGCGCCCCGACACTTGGGTTTTGAACTTCCTGCCTTCTTGAACCGTGACAGAATAAATTACAAGCTTTGGCCAATTGCGGCGGCCACTCTGTCTGTGGAACCTAATACTGATGCCACTGAAGATTTCCAACAAAGTCACCTAATGGCCAACGGGGACGCTGAGGAGGAGTGTCGCGTAATAGTCAGACGCTCAGGATTGGCATCAGGCGGTCTGAGTGTTCTCCTCGCTCTACCCTCAGTGCCTCAATTCCCTTGTCTGAAGAATGGGGGTGATGACAGATTAGTGCCTCATTGGTGCCTACCATACAAGGCTCCCGCAGGCAAGGGAAGGGTAACGGAGACGATGGATGGAAAGTACCGAGGGGTGCCTGGCTGGCCCCATCTGTAGAGCGTGCGACTCTTAATCTTGGGGTTGTAAGTCCAAGCCCCACGTTGGGTCTAGAGATTACTTAAAAAAATCTTTAAAAAAAAAAAAAAAAAAGGACTTAATATGCACAGAGGAGACACTCAGCAAATTTTAGTACCCAATTCCCAGATGAAGACAAGCCTTGAGGGGCCCGCAGATGTTAACCTGTACAACAATGGCAGTGTATGGAAGAGAGGTATTCAACTCTCAAAACTGCTGAGAGCCCGAAGCATCCCACTTTCCCACTCTCCCAGAGGTTCACAGCCTGCTTCCTTCAGGTTGTACCTTTGTACTGATTTCCAGGCATCTGTTAAGTTATCAGGATAATTGAATTTTAGAGTTGATCAGTCATCAAGTGAAATGTTTTTTACCTGGGATGCCCGGAGGGCTCCGGCCCCTGGCTGTGGTAATGGGAGTCCTTAAGCCCTTTTCAGCATTGTCTGGAAGCCTCACAGAACATCCTGTTTATCTGTGGGAGGAGGGCACAGCCTCACTGAAATGCTAAGTGTCTGTTTTTTTAGCTTGTATTGGAACGATGTTTGCTGAGCGTGCTGACACTGGTTATGTGATGGGAAAATGAGTTTACATACGCCGTTTGTTTCAGATCAAAATTTACAAAATTGGGGAACACAGGGGAAATAATCAAAGTGTCTTTCTAATGCGTGCCAACCACTTAATGTTATGTTTTACGTTCTGTTCTGCTCTGCTATGGTCTCTCTAGGACAAAGTAGAAACCCCGAGAGGTTCCGTAAATTGTCTACGGTCACAGCTGTGTCGAGGCAGAGACAAGACGATTCGACAGGATTTGACTCCCATTCCAAGACTCTTTCTCAAGAACCTCCTATTTTGCATGTCTTCTGAGGGCCCTCAGATGTTTGGTTTTGATGGCATATCCATTTGCTTGGCATACAAGTGTGAACGGGGCAGACACCCCACCCCATTCACGGAGCTCACGGTCCGGGTGGAGACACAGCCATAGGAATCCTTGGGCGGAAAGCAGCAGAAACTCAGTGTTAGCAAGGGTGGGGATTTATGGTCCAGATCTTGGGGTACCTCGCGGCACCCAGTGGCAGGACCACCAGAACCAAGGACTTTCCTCTGACCTCCTTGGCCATTGACCTCCACATGTCTGCTTCATTCTCTACGCTCTACTCTCCAAAAATTGATTTCCTCTAGCTGCCAGGTCCACGTGGTAAATATATAGCTGATGTTGGCAACATGGCGGCCTAAAAAATCTATTTTTAAGATTGGGGCTCTACAGAATGCTATTTAGAGCACCAGAGAAGAGCAATCAACTTAGATTTGCCCCGAGATCTGATGTATGGGTCAGGGATTTATACTGTGTATTTTGTAATTATGTTCCCATGGAAGAAAATACGGGGCCACATCCAAGTGCTGTTCAAACCCTGCTGAATGTCAAGGGCAAGAACCTTCTAGTCCATTGATTGTAGGCAGGGACTCCAGGCCTTGGGTGAGCCATCCCAGAAACCCTGCTGCTTCCTCCTGAGATAGTTTTCGTGCTGATCAGTCAACAGGGACACTTGCTCTCCATGAAGTGAGGGAAAGGTCCTCATGCTATATATAGTGTGTCTGTCATTCTTTTCTGGTGCCAGCTGTCACCAGGGGAGGACCGGTTCTAGCTTTTCCAGTTTGTCACTTTGGTTCTCTCTGTCTGGACCAAGGTGCTCCTGTCGGACGTGGTCACTCCTTCTTTCTGATCTATTACCCACGCAGACAAGTCAGCCTACGGTATATACTATTCTTTTTAAGGAACTCCAACTGATTTGTGATTCTGTCAGTGGTCCTGTAACACTACTGTCCCCTTGAGGCTGGCAAATGTTGGAAAATGTATTTCAATTTTCCAAGTATTATGAGAAATACTTTTCAAAGGCATTCGTTCATTAAAATCTTAAGTGCATTGGGACACCTGGGTCGCTCAGTGGGTTAAGCGTCTGACTTCACCTCAGGTCATGATCTCGCGGTTCGTGAGTTCGAGCCCCGTGTTGGGCCCTGTGCTGACAGCTCAGAGTCTGGAGCCTGCTTCAGAGTCTGTGTCTCCCTCTCTCTCTCTGCCCCTCCCCCGTTCACATTCTGTCTGTCTTTCTCAAATATAAATAAACATTAAAAAAAAAATCTTAAGTGCATAGCGAGTAAGAGTTATGTTTTGATGTGATTTTAAAGGAGCATTTTAGGGGCGCCTGGGTGGCTCAGTCAGTTGAGCGACCGACTTTGGCTCAGGTCACGATCTCGCGGTTCGTGCGTTCGAGCCCCGCGTAGGGCTCTGTGCTGATGGCTCGGAGCCTGGCGCCTGCCTCGGACGCTGTGTCTCCTTCTCTCTGCCCCTTCCCCACTCGTGCTCTGTCTCTGTCTCTCAGAAATGAATAAACATTAAAAAAAAATTTTTAAGGAGCATTTTAGAAGGCTTTCTGTTAAAGAATGTTTTCCACTCTGGACAAAATTCCCATGTTAAGATTCTTTTGAGGCACTGAGAGCCACCATTAAAATGCAATGTATGCCTGGGAAGAATGATCCATCACCTGCCAGTATATCACCTAGGTTAAATATGGTTATTGGCTTGGTCCTCACCCCCTTGAGCAGTTTGGCTCCCCGCCTGCCCCTCCTTTGGGCTGCAGGCATCCCTTCATTTCTGGTTGGTACAAGAGTCCCCTTCCTTTTTCCTAGGGCCTCCCCCTTGCTCCCTGAGGTGAGAAGGGTAAGACCTGTTTCCCTGAGGGGAAGAAAGGCACCCGCCTTCTAGTTTGGCAAGCTCCAATCGATACCCCTGGCCCAGCAAAAAACGCTACTTGGAGGGGCTCCTGGGTGTCTCATCGGTTGAGTGTCTGACTTGGGCTCCGGTCATGATCTTGTGGTTTGCGGGTTCGAGCCCCACACTGGGCTCTGTGCTGTCAGTGCAGAGCCTGTCTCGGCTCCTCTGTCTCGGGGCCTCTCTCTCTGCAACTCCTTCTCTCTCAAAAATAAAGAAACGTAAAAAAATTAAAAAAAGAAAGGAAGAAAGAGACGCTTCTTGGAGACGCTTCTTCAGAGCCCTGGCCGGGTCCTCTGTAGACCGGCCCTGGCAGAGTGCAGGCCCCGGTGGGGCAGGATCCCGGAGAAGTTGCTTGGGAAGGGAAAGCCAGGAGGAAGGTAACCGGGCCACCAGCGGGCCTGGCCTACAGTCACGGAGCATCTTTGGGTCAGCAGAGCCGGTAACAAAACGCGTGGGCGGCCAGGGGGTGTCGGGAGGTGGAGAGGCAGAGGCAAATCCCCCTTCCTCTATGATCCTGTCCAGACCGGCCCTGCCTCCATGCACACTGTGGGTTCGTGGCATGCATTCTTTCCCCGTACGCTGGAATCCGATGCAGGGGGCTGTCTTATATTTGGAACCACACACACTCGTACACCACATGGACAAGAAGGGTCCTGGGAGACGGACGTGCTCTGTCATCCGGGGCAGATGGGATTCTGCAAGCAACTTCTGAGGTTCCAGGGTCCCCTTTTCTTGGCCTACCCCTGCTCTGCTCACGTTTCTTTACACCATGTTTGAGATGGTAATCCCTTGAGCGGTCCACGCTGTATATGTGTTTGAAGCCTGAAGAAAAACACACTTTCCTCTCCCCTTCATTTCTGCTCATCAAAGCACTGAGGCGTCTGATTCGAAAGCAAAACAAAAAGCAAACACATGAGGCCAAATGATGCTCTCCATGGACAGGCACTGTGTGCGTGCGGATTAAAGAGCTGAGTCGGTTCACGGGAAGAAACCGACATGGATTTTTTAGAACAGACAGAAGAGAAAAGTAGGTCAAATTTTTCAACCTCCCAACCCTGTCATTGTCCCTTTAAAACGCTTACTGTCCGTGTTGGGGGAAGTCTGTGCAAAGCCATGGCTACTAAACTCACGCTCCAGTAAAATAAGGAGCTTAGCGCTTGGGAACGTGAGCGGGAGCGCTGGGTCTCCAAAAACACATTGTACCAGAGTCCATTACTTCTATTGGCGCATTTCCAATCAGGGCTGGTGGGTCAGCTCTGGACATTTTGCCATCTGGGTTGCCTTCTAACATTGCAGGAAGAATACTTCAAATTTAATCATAAGAAGCTAGGGTTTGGAAAAGTGTTTTTTTTTTTCAACGTTTATTTATTTTTGGGACAGAGAGAGACAGAGCATGAACGGGGGAGGGACAGAGAGAGAGGGAGACACAGAATCGGAAACAGGCTCCAGGCTCGGAGCCATCAGCCCAGAGCCTGACGCGGGGCTCGAACTCACGGACCGCGAGATCGTGACCTGGCTGAAGTCGGACGCTTAACCGACTGCGCCACCCAGGCGCCCCTGGAAAAGTGTTTTAATGAGATATTTTCTCTTTCTGAATGAGAGCTGGTGGAGCCAAGGACATAGTCATTCAAACACCCCCCGGGGGCCTAAATATTGTGTATGGTCCTAATACTTGTGTATGGGTTTCCAATGGGTGTTGTAACAAATTACCACAAAGTCTGTGGCCTAAAATAACAGAAATTCAGGAGCGCCTGGGTGGCTCAGTCGGTTCAGCGTCTGACTTTGGCTCAGGTCATGATCTTGTGTTTGTGAGTTCGAGCCCCGCGTCGGGCTCCGGGCTGACGGCTCAGAGCCCGGAGCCCGCTCCGGATTCTGTGTCTCCCTCTCTCTCCGCCCCTCCCCTGCTCAGGCTCTGGCTCTCTCTGTCTCAAAAAGAAATAAAGCATTAAAAATATTTTTTTCATAAAAAAAATAACAGAAATTTATTCTGTCACGGTGCTGGAGGCCAGACATCCAAAGTCAGGGTCAGCAAGGTCACGTTCTCTGTGGAGGCTGTAAGGGAGCACTCTTCCTTGTTTCCTCTAGTGTTTTGTGGCTCCAGGCTTTCCTTGGCTTGTGGCTGCCCCACTCCGGTCTCTGCCTCTGTGATCACACAGCCTTCTTCCCTGTGTCCTTGTCATCTCCCCTCTTGTCGCTTGTAAGGACGCTTGTTATTGGCTTGAGAGCCCGCCCCAATATTCCAGGAGGATCTCATATCAAGATCCTTCACCAAACTACATCTGCAAAGACTCTTTTCCCAAACAAAGTCGCATTCACAGATTCTGGGGCATGGACGTAACTTTTGGGGGCCACAGTGCAACCCACTGCAGAGTGTTAGACACTGTCTGGAACTGTAGAGAAAAAGACAGCTGTTCTCCCCAGGCTCTTATTTGGTTATGCAGTCAGAGCAGGGAGCTCTGACTCTAAGTGTGTGCTTGGCATTGGAGACACATATAAACATGTCTACATTTAGAAGCACTTCTGAATGGGCTTTTCTCAACAGAATTTATAGTAGGGATGTCATCTCATGTGGGCCTTAAGTAGGATTTTTGTTTTGTTTTTATTTCATAAGAAATGTATATTCAATGCTGAAATTTAGAAGTTACACATAAGCAAAAAAGAAGCAAAATTCAGCCACAGCTGTTCTCACCACTTTTTTTTTATTAAATTTTTTTAACATTTATTTATCTTTTGAGAGAGAGAGAGAGAGAGACAGAGACAGAGACAGAGACAGAGAGACAGAGCACGAGTGGGAGAGGGGCAGAGAGAGATAGGGAAACACAGAACCCAAAGCAGACTCCAGGCTCTGAGCTGTCAGCACAGATCCTGACATGGGGCTCGAACTCACGAACTGTGAGATCATGACCTGAGTCGAAGTCAGCCACTTTGGAAGTTCTAGAAAATCCTTCCAGAGGATTTTTCCATTTATGTAAATATATTGAAAATGCGATTTCCAATAAACAAAATCAGTGTATAAGACTCCATTTTTTTTGCGTATAAGACTCCAGTGTTTTGGTTTGTCAGTATGGCAGGTACATGTTTCTACATTTATAACCCCTATTCCGATTTTTAGTTGCTAGTTAGTGTCCCACTAATGGCTGGGTGTAACAATTATTTAACCAACTTCTTATCGCTACACATGTAGATGACTTCAAACTTTTGCTATTTTGAAGAATGTGACAATGAATATTCTATGACATCCTATTTGTGTGCTTGTGTGGTTATTTCCCAGAGGGTAAATTACTGGGAGTGAGGTTTCTGGGGGCAAAGGTATAAACTTACATAGCTTTTGCTAGTTATCTCCAAAAGGTAATCTGAAAGTTCATAACAGAGGGAAGCAAATCAAGGTTTTGTGTGTGTGTATGTGAGGTGCGACATCCATAAGCTCTCTTCTTTAAAGCTTTAAAACTCTTGTGCCCCTGAAATTCCTGGATTTAGGAAGCGTTAAGCCTGTGTTGGAGGGTCTCAAAGGGAAAGTTGTTGGTCTGGAAGCACTCTAACACCTGTAGAGCCTGGGCATCCACATGGACTTTGACATTGCCCAAGATAACACTGGAAGTAGGACCAGAGAGTGTGACCAAGGGGTTAAATTCCTTCGCTGATGTTTGGGGCTGATCTGGGGTTTAGTAAGGGCCACAGATGAGGAGGGGAAGAGGTGGGAAACACTCTCCTCACTCATGATTTCTGCTTCAGGGGTTCTGCTTACTGTTTTGTTTTTTGTTTGTTTGTTTTTTTAGATGTCTATTCAGTTCCTCTGCTCCATTTAAAAAAAAATTTTTTTTAATGTTTATTTATTTTTGAGAGATACAGAAACAGAGTGCGAGCAGGGGGAAGGGCAGAGAGAGAGGGAGACCCAGAATCCGAAGCAGGCTCCAGGCTCCGAGCTGTCAGCACAGAGCCCGATGCGGGGCTTGAACTCACTAACCGTGAGACCATGACCTGAGCCGAAGTCGGACACTTAACCGACTGAGCCACCCAGGCGCCCCTTGTCTCTGTTTGGATTTGCCTGTTTCCTTGTCCTGGCTGGTCCTCTCTGTGTCTTGCATTCGTACTCTCTGAATCGACGATGATCGGACTAGCCAACCACAGGCTAGTACAGAGCCCAGGTAACCTTGCCAGCCGCTGACTAGCCTCCGAGCCGTTGTCTTTGTATCAGATGCCCCTCTGTCCTGCCCCCGGTCAGCTGTGGCCAGGGCACCAAGCACATTCACTTTTGTGTGGAGAACCTACAGGAGATGGTGGGATGTGGCAGGCACTTAGAAACTTAGAACCCCGAGGGGGAGGTTCCTGGTGGGTTCTTGGAATTCCCAGTGACAGGAGACTAGTTAGGAAGAACTAGAATAAACCAGCGCGTGGTACCAATGGACCTGAAGGAGGGTCAGCTCGTGGGCATAGAAAAGAGGGAGGTGACGCAGTAACGACAGTGAACATTTACAGAGAGCTTTCGGTATCGCAGGGCCTGTTCTTAGCGCTTGACATGTATAATAAAACCAAGTGATAAATCAATATCCCATCAAGCACAATGGCTATTGGTAATGATCTCCTGTCCTCTGTCTGCCCCCATTCTTATCTGGGAGCTGAATAAAATTCTCTTCTTTGGGGGAGGGGAACCCTTTATGATCCACAATCCCGACATCGACTTCGATGGTAGTCCCTTCCTTTCCTTGGCCCTCTCCCTTGCCACATTCTGCCAACTTTCCTTTTTTCTCCTTTTTTAAAAAATGTGTATTTATTCTGAGAGAGAGAGAGCGAGTGGGGGATGGGGCAGAGAGAGAGAGAGAGAGAGAGAGAGAGGAATACAGAATCCCAAGCGCTGATAGTGCACAGCCCGATGCGGGGCTCAAACCCAGGAACTGTGAGATCATGACCTGGGCCAAAATCAACAGTCGGACGCTCAGACGAATGAGGCACCCAAAGCACCCTCTGCCAGCTTTCAAATTTGGCTCCCCTGAAGCTGACACTTCAGATCGGTCGACATGGCGTCACTTCCTCCCCCCTCCTGCCCTCCCCCTGGCCCGGTACCTGAGGCACCATTTCTGGGCAGTTGAATACAGCAGCTGCTTAATTAGCTTCACTTTTGTGCTTTCTGTGACAATACGGGCCCACTGAAAATACTGTTTTTCATCAACTTTGCCGTAACAGAAACCCACGTGTTACACCGCTGAATTTTTTGGATTGTGCTTATCGCCTGTGTGTTATGGGGGTGGGGATGGGTGGTTGTAATGTACTCACTCATTTGCTCCTTACAGCAATATATGAGGTTGGCATTGCAATTTCCCCCCATTTTATAGATGAGTTGACTGAGACCAGGGATCTGAAGTGATTAGATCAAGGTTCCACAGCCGACTGGGGTGTCACGGGACTCAAACGGGCAGCCTGACTCTAGCTTGTATGGTGACCTTCAGGGTACAAGTCGGCCCCGGTCCTGCCTCTCAGGGACCCTGGAGCCCATTCACTTCTCACCCTTCCAATTCACGTTTTCTTTGCTTCCCAAGATTTATTCCAGGAGTGACTCCTATTTCTTGGCCCACTTACCCTCCTCCTAAACCATTAGCATGTTTCGGACCCAGCCTTCGGCTGGGAAATGTCTACTATTTCTCACGTATTCGTTTTCAAACCAGAGTTGTTGTTGTTGCTTTAAGTTTATTTATTTTGAGAGAGAGAGAGAGAGAGAGAGAGAGAGTGTGTGTGTGAGGGGCAGAGAGAGAGGGAGAGGGGGAGAATCCCAAGCAGGCCGAGCAACATCCGTGCAGCTCGAGGCCCGACGTGGGGCTCGATCTCACGAGCCTTGAGATCATGACCTGAGCCGAAACTAAGAGTCGGATGCTTAACCGACTGAGCCACCCAGGCACTCCTCAAACCAAAATTTTATATAAGCCTTTCCGTCCTCACACTTTTCCCCACATCCACATACTGTCTAGTTGTTTACTAGTATTTATCTAACTTAAAAAAAAAATCAGCTCGCATTTTTAGAGTGAATTTAACCAAAAACACCTTCCTGACTGAACACGGGCCAGACAACATGGAGGAATTATTAATTTTGCTCTGTGCGATAATGGGTAGGGTTTTGCAGAAGGTTCTTGTTTGCTGGGGTATTTTGAGGGTGAAGTGCCTTAGTGTCTGTAATCATTTCCAAGGTGTTGAACAAAAAAGGATTTATAGATGAAGGAAGTCTGAAAAACGTAAACAATGGTAGAACTTCCGTGGCGGGGATATGGACGGAAGTTCTGTCGATCTTTTTTTCCTCTTTTAAGATTTGAAAGCTTTCAGAATAGAAAGTTGCAATTAAAAGGGTGCTTCCTCTCGCTCACATAAATGGAAAACCTCTATCGCTTGCCACCCTGAGAAGATAACTCGAGAAATGAATATACCGAAAATAAAACAGTGTCTTTACATTCTAGCTAAGTGGACTTGCCTGATCAAAGGCTCTGTGCCTATTTTCTTTGCAAATAAAGGGGATTAGTGAGTATTAGAGAGGCGTTAAAGAAAATCAAGTCCCAACCTAAGAATTCCCCCTAAATGATTAAAAGAGAATTGAAAAGAGAATAACTCTTTCGTTCCATGCCATGCCCTTGTACCTCTTAAATCACCAGAGGTATTCATGCCACAGCTGGGGAAATACTGTCCACATTGCCTCCCCCCTCCCCTTTCCTTCTATTAAACTTACCCTGAAAAATACTAACCAAGATCAGTCCAGCTATTCAGCCTCATAATTTCGGGCTGTTCGGGTACTAGAGGAGACCCACATATTAATAAGAGTTTGATGCCAGAGGCAGAAGACATTCTTTAAAAAAAGAATTTTTTTTTTTTTTAATGTTGATTTATTGGAGAGAGAGAGACGGCATGAGCCGGGGATAGGCAGGGAGAGAGAGGGAGACACAGAACGCGAAGGAGGTTCCAGGCTCCGAGCTGTCAGCACAGAGCCCCACCCGGGGCTCGAACTCAGGAACCCATGCGATCCTGACCTGAGCTGAAGTCGGATGCTTAACCGACCGAGCCACCCAGGCGCCCCAAGACAGAAGACATTCTAGAGATTTCTAGCAGAAATGGATTTAATGCAAGGAATTGGGTACTGACAAAACTGTGAAGATGTGAAGGAGTGGGGGTGGGGCACCTTTGGATTCACAGTTCATACTTGGAATTCAGTTGGAATTCCAATTGGAATTCGCTGGGTCCTTGGGGGCAGCCAGACGTCTCAAACTCCTCTCTTTGGACTTTGTATGTTGGGAGTATCTGATTATTTATTTATTTATTTATTTTAAAAGTTTTTGTTTATCCTGAAGGGGGCAGGGGGGAGCGGGGAGAGAGAGAATCCCAAGCAGGCTCCGTGCCTCAGCATGGAGCTTGACTCGGGGCTTGATCTCACAAGTCGTGAGATCATGACTTGAGGCAAAATCAAGAGTCAGTCGCTTAACTGACTGAGCCCCCAGGCCCCCCTACAGATTTTTATTTTTATTTTTATTTTTATTTTTAAATGTTTATTCTTGAGAGAGAGAAAGAGTGGGGGAGGGATAGAGATGGGGGAGGGGGGGCGGAAACATAGGATCCAAAGACAGTTCTACACTGAGAGTAGCGAGCCTGATGTGGGGCTCGAACTCATGAACCGAGAGATCCTGACCTGAGCTGCAGTCAGACGCTTAACCGACTGAGCCACGCAAGAGCCTCTAGTTTTCTTTCTTTTTTTTAAAAAAATGCATGTGACAGAATGTATATTTAAGAATTAAACAAAAAATTTTTTTTAAATGTTTAGTTCTGAGAGAGACGCACAGAATGTGGGCGGGGGAGGGTCAGAGAGAGAGAGGGAGACACAGAATCTGAAGCGTCACAGAATTGTATATTTAAAAACAGACTGCCGGGGCGCCTGGGTGGCGCAGTCGGTTAAGCGTCCGACTTCAGCCAGGTCACGATCTCGCGGTCCGTGAGTTCGAGCCCCGCGTCGGGCTCTGGGCTGATGGCTCGGAGCCTGTTGCCTGTTTCCGATTCTGTGTCTCCCTCTCTCTCTGCCCCTCCCCCGTTCATGCTCTGTCTCTCTCTGTCCCAAAAATAAATAAACGTTGAAAAAAAATTAAAAAAAAAAAACAAAACAAAACAGACTGCCAAAGCAGAATTTGCAAATCCCTTCAGTACAATATCTGCCAAAGACCTCTGGTTTCCCCAAAGCGTAGGAAATCACAAATCTTTATGTATCAAGAACAGAGCAGTAACTTCTATGCCATCCACCTGCAGACAGGACTTAAATCTGGGGCCAGTAGAATCATGGCAGAATCAGAGCCCTGGAAAGATGATTCCAGTGAAAGCACTCCCCTGGTGAAAATAATTGTTTGCCCGATGGAGAGATTTAACACAATTACACTTTTAAACTCATCATTTAAGATAATTTCAACTTGCCCATCCCTACCTTTGTTCTTCTGCTTTGCACAACAAGGGGGTGGGTTTCCTGAGGAACTGAGTTGGGCACCGCCTCCTTCCCTCCTGACACTACTGAATCCTGCCATCTGGCCGCGGAGGGAAGTCAAAGAGGCAGTGTTTTCAGTGCCTTCTCCGCCCCTCGAATGCTCTATCTGAAGTCTATCTTTGACTCATCGGTGGGAGGACAAAAAAATGTGGGTAACTTATTCCATTTTGTAAGAACACGTTCTTTCCCCCTGTATACTTGCTAACGCTTGACGATTACACGGCAGTGTTGCAGAGAGTTGTATCTTTGGTATCTCTTTCTATGCCATCTAATCCCCGGAAGTAAAATTAGTAACAGTAAGAAGAAAAATTCCTTAGGGGCTTGATGGCCTGTCTCTCACAAAAGGATTCTTTGCTGCGGAGATCGTACAACAATCGGATGCAGCCTGTAGTCCCTCTCATGCCAAACACCAGAAATAGAGAACAGAGTAATTGAGGTAAAGAACATTATCCTTCCTTATTATGGTTAATGGACAGAAGGCTACAGAACCAACAGATAGTACAACCCCGAGATCCAGGCCCACGAAAGAAAATGTTAGCTTCTGGAAACGAGGCTCAGAGAGTGGATGGAAGTGGCTGGAACTCATCCCCCTCTGCGATTTGGAGATAGCCTACTTATGAAATTAAAGTGCCAGTAAGCAACACCCCTAAAATGTAACTGATGTCAGATAAGATGTAATCTAGGAAATTGTAATATGCCCATCATGAGGTAATGCTGTAATGGCAGTAGCTTTTGGCGGCTGATAAGGAATATTGGAAAAGGTGGCAAAGTGAGAGAATGACAATTTTTAGTTTCTCCGGCAGGGAAGCAGGGTGTCGGCGCCTTGCCCGCTTTCTTGGTTGCTTTCTTGGTCCACTGCTGCTTTACGGACAAGAGCGGATGAGGCTAGGGGCGCCTGGGTGGCTCAGTCGGTTAAGCCTCTAACTCAGGCTCAGGTCTTGATCCCGCGGTTCGTGAGTTCAAAGCCCCAGCTGGGCTCTGTGGGGACAGCTCAGAGCCTGGAACCTGCTTCGGATTCTGGGTCTTCCTCTGTCTCTGATCCTCCCCTGCTCACGCTCTGTCTCTCTCTTTTTCTCATAAATAAACATTAAAGAAAAGAAAAAAAGAGCAAATCAGGCTATGGGCCGAAAGAAGCCGTTCCGACACACCTTCCCACTCTGCTACGTCCACACCTGCGCTCCACCAGCAGTGGAAAAATCCGAATCGGGTTTCCCAAGTAAAGTGTCCTGCTGGCAGAAGCAGAGCACTGAGCCGCTTGGGAGGAAGAAGGAGGAGTGAAAAGAGTGTGGTCAGAATTTGGGGGTGCAGGTGGGCCGCAGTGAACTCTCCCAATCTGTTGCCTCATCAAAGGGAAGACGATGGACTCCCGTGAACTGTATGTACATCATGAGAAGCGTTCAAAAAGCCAGCTCTACCTGCCTGAATATTCCAGTTAGTTGGGTACTTTTATTTCTCTGTGCAGATGAAAAAGTCTGCACTCTGTTTTTGTTCATTCGTTTTTTTCTCCTCGCTCACCCAGTTATGCAACAGATGTTTTCCAGTAAGTGAGGCTCCTGTCAGCGTGGGTGGTGGGAACTGACCCTTCTGGAACGACTCCCATCTAGGGCAATGCCAACCTTTTTTTTTTTTTTTTTTTTTAATTTTTTTAAAATCTTTGTTTTTTTTTTATTGTTGGGACAGAGAGAGACAGAGCATGAACGTGGGAGGGGCAGAGAGAGAGGGAGACACAGAATCGGAAACAGGCTCCAGGCTCTGAGCCGTCAGCCCAGAGCCTGACGCGGGGCTCGAACTCACGGACCGCGAGATCGTGACCTGGCTGAAGTCGGACGCTTAACCGACTGCGCCACCCAGGCGCCCCTATGCCAGCCTTTTAAAACACAAGGAAGGCTTTTGGTCACTGTGCTGGGCATCAGAGGGCGCGAGGCTCGTTGGGCTCACTTCCTTCTGGAAGCCCGTTCTGAGCATCTTGGCTTTTCCTCTGCGCTTTCCCCAAACTCGGTGCACAGCCAGGCAGGTCAGGATGGAGGTAGAGATCATGGGTTCCGGGACCAGGGTGCCCGCATTTGAATCCTTGCCACTTTCCAGCAGGTGTTTACTCAGCCCTCTCTATGAAGCAGAGATGGTAACAGCATCCACCTCGTGGGGGCTGCTATGAGGATGAAGGCGGTTTGTGAGCAGAGAGCTCAGAACCTTGCCAGGTACGTAGCAGGTGCTCTGTACGAGTTAGCTCTTACGACGTCAGGTTGAACCACATGACATTTCCTCTTCAGATGGGCAAAACCAACCCGGCACCGGCAACTTCATTTGGTTCAACCCCATACTTGACATAGGGGCTACAGGCTTAAAGCTTGTCTCCCACGTTGGGGCGGCTGGTAGGTCCGGCCGGCTCCAGGGGAGTGTCTGTGCGCTTCTGCCTTAACCTGGTGACGGCCGCGGCAAGACCAAGGTCAGGGCCACTTTTACTTGAGCCAGTCTGGCGATAGAGCAGGCAAGGAAGTTTCACAGTGTCCTGCCCAGCATAATCTCGTAGGGTGCAGGGTAGTGTTGATGCTTGTGCTTGGGGGAAGGGAAGGAGAGGGGGGTCCCGGGTGGTTTAACCACCAGAGAGGTTAGCCCTGGCAGGAAGCCAGGTCACCACGCCAGGCTGTCACCTGAGTACCTAAGCCTCCATCTGCGCTCCCTGTCAGCTGCCTGATGGCCTCTTACTGGGGGCAGGACCTTATCCCCGGGCACTCATCCTGACCTTGTCGTCTCCGGCCTCACGAGCGGAAGTGTGAAAATATCGCTCGAAGTTGGAAATCCGGTGCAATCTTTCCTCCGGCTCACTGGCTCACTGCAAGAACGGTCAAGACCTATACCTTTCAGTGCAGGCAAATCAATGGACAGCCATAAAATATAAGTATTTATATACTTATCAAATGTAAGTAAGGGGCGCCTGGCTGGCTCAGTCAGAAGTGCATATGACTCTTGATCTCCGGTCACAAGATCGAGCCCCATTGGGTGCAGAGATTACTTACACAAACAAACAGACAGACAGACAGATAAATAAGTAAAAATAAAGTAAAAAAAAAAAAATAAGTAAAATTTAAATGAAGCAGCTCAGTCGGTTGAGCGTCCGACTTTGGCTCAGGGCGTGACCTCACAGTTCATGAGTTGGAGCCCCGCGCCCTCTCCCAAAAATAAACATTAAAAAAAACCTTTTTGTTTACTGCAGGGGAACACACACACACGATCGGTCTTTCCTTACAAACACTGGGACCACAGCTATTCCACAGTGGCCGCTCAGGGACAAGAAGAAGCCTGACACAGTGGTCCAGTGGCTCAGCTGTCTCATCTCTTGTTCCTTGTACTTGTTTCTTGACGGCAGGAATGTCTTACTCATCTTTCATGTCTGCAGTGCCAGTTCCTTTGTCTGGCATAAAATGTGTGATCAATATTTATTGGATGCCTGAAGAGCAGGTACTCAGGAAATGTTTGTTCCCTGTTCCTCATGAACTCTGGTGTAATTACCTTCTCCCCTGACCTGGAGCCTGGAAACTTCTGTGCATGTGGCCAGGGGAACCAAAGGGCAAGCGCATTGCACTTCATCCCGATTCTTGTGTCAACACGCTGTGCGCTGAAGTGCTCAGAGAATTGACTTAGGGTTTCACGGCTCCTGTCCGTAGGCCGTGATGGCTGCTCATTTTAGAAAGTTCTCCTCCTAGATTCCAAACAGGTTCGGGAGATCGAGGGAAGGGTCCGTGTCAGCCTGCCTCCCCCAACTCAGGCTCTTCTCATGAACTTCCCTCCCTCTCACCCCATGTCTACAAGAAAAGGGGTCATTTGTTCTTGCAACAAACATTTTTTTTTTTCTTTTGAGCTCCTAGTATGTGCCAGACTCTGTAGGGAGTTGAAAAGAAATGCCTTTTGCAATCGCTATCAAAATAACACCAGCGTTCTTCACAGAGCTAGAACAAACAATTCTAACATTTGTATGGAAACGGAAAAGACTCCGAACAGCCAAAGCAATCCTGAAAAAGAAAACCAAGCCTGGAGGCATCACCATTCCAGACTTCAAGTTGTATTACAAAGCTGTAATCATCAAGACAGTGTGGTACTGGCACAAAAACAGACACATAGATCGATGGGACAGAATAGAGGACCCAGACATGGACCCACAAACGTACGGCCAACTCATCTTTGACAAAGCAGGAAAGAATATCCAAGGTATTAAAGACAGTCTCTTCAGCAAACGGTGCTGGGAAAACTGGACAGCGACATGCAGAAGAATGAACCTGGGCCACTTTCTTACACCAGACCCTAAAATAAACTCAAAGTGGATGAAAGACCTAAACGTGAGACAGGAAGCCATCAAAATCCTCAAGGAGAAAGCAGGCAGCAACCTCTCACTCAACATGTCTCCAGATACAAGGGAAACAAAAGCAAAAATGAACTATTGGGACCTCATCAAGATAAAAAGTTTCTGCACAGCGAAGGAAACAATCAGCAAAACTAAAAGGCAACCGATGGAATGGGTGAAGATATTTGCAAATGACATATCAGATAAAGGGTTAGTATCCAAAATGTATAAAGAACTTATCAAACTCGGGGCACCTGGGTGGCTCAGTCGGTTAAGCATCCGATGTCAGCTCAGGTCACGATCTCACGGTCCGAGAGTTCGAGCCCCGCGTCGGGCTCTGGGCTGATGGCTCAGAGCCTGGAGCCTGCTTCCGGTTCTGTGTCTCCCTCTCTCTCTGCCCCTCCCCTGTTCATGCTCTCTCTCTGTCTGAAAAATAAATAAACGTTAAAAAAAAAATTAAAAAAAAAAAGAACTTATCAAACTCAACACCCAAAAAACAAATGATCCAGTGAAGAAATGGGCAAAAGACACGAATAGACACTTTTCCCAAGAAGACATCCAGATGGCCAACCGACACATGAAAAAATGCTCCACATCACTCATCATCAGGGAAACACAAATCAAAACCACAGTGAGATACCACCTCACACTAGTCAGAATAGCAAAAATTAACAACTCAGGAAACAACAGATATTGGTGAAGATGTGGAGAAAGAGGATCTCTTTTGCACTGCTGGTGGGAATGCAAACTGGTGCAGCCACTCTGGAAAACAGTATGGAGGTTCCTCAAAAAATTAAAAAAAGAACTACCCTATGACCCAGCAATTACACTACTAGGTATTTATCCAAAGAATACAGGTGTGCTCTTTCAAAGGGGCACAGGCACGTATCGCCAAATTGTGGAAAGAGCCCAACTGTCCATCGACAGGTGTATGGATAAAGATGAATGGGTAAAGAAGACGTGACACATGCACACACATACACACACACCACGGAATATTACTTAACAATCAAAAAGAATGAAATCTTGCCACTGGCAACAACGTGGATGGAACTAGAAGGTATTATGCTAGTGAAATTAGTCAGAGAAAGACAAATATCATATGACTTCACTCATTTGTGGGATTTAAGAGACAAAACAGATGGACGTAAGGGAATGGAAGCAAAAATAATATAAAAGGGAGGGAGACAAAACATAAGCGACTCTTAAATATAGACAACAAACTGAGGGCGGCTGGGGGGGTTTGGGGTGGGGGGGTGGGCTAAATGGATAAGGGGCATTAAGGAGGACACTCATTGGGATGAGCACTGGGTGTTATACGCAGGGGATGAATCACTGGAATCTAGTCCTGAAATCATTATTGCACCGTATGCTAACTAACTTGGGTGTAAGTTAAAAAATAAAAAATAATAAAATAATAAATAAATAAAAAGAAAAAAGGGAAAAGAAATGCCTTCTGCTCTCAGAGGGCTCATAGCCTCAAATGTGGGAACTTTGGATTTCGTGAAGAGTCAGTGTAAATTGGGGTGGGGGGGTTGGGCAGGACGCAAAGCAAAACAGCCATCACCACCACCAACCTATAATCAAAATGACAATACACTTAAGAGGGGCGCCTGGGTGGCTCAGTGGGTTAAGTGTCTTTGGCTCAGGTCATGATCTCCCGGGTTCGGGTTCGGGTGCCTGAGTTCCAGGCCCGCCCTGAGAGTGCAGAGCCTGCTTGGGATTCTCTGTCTCTCCCTCTCTCTCTGCCCCACCCCTCCCCACTCACTCATGCATGTGCTCGCCCACATGCACTCTCTCTCTCTCTCTCTCAAAATAAAGAAATAAACTTAACAAAAAAAAATAATAAAAGCGAAAAAAAAAGTTTAAAAAAATACACATATGAAACGCATTCTGTGCTTTTCATGCTCAGCTTTAGGACTTGTAAAACCACATCTGTTCCTAGATTTTAGCTCCAGAAGATATGTGAAATGATCAATATTCTTAGTTGAAAGCAGTTAGGAGAATGCCATGGACTGAATGGTGTCCCTCCAAAGTTTGTATGTTGGGGCCCTAACCCTCAATGCCACTGTACTTGAGACAGAGTGTACTTGGAGATTCGGGCCCCATGGGGCACTGATCCAATGGGACTGGAGTCCTCTTAAGAAGGGGAAGAGCTACCAGAAATTTCTGTCCGTGAGCGTGCAGAACAAAGACCATGTGAGGACGCAGTGAGAAGACGGCCATCTGCAAACCAGAAAGAATCCTCACCAAACACCAGCTCTGTGACATCTTGAGTTTGGACGTGTGGCCTCCAGAGACTGGGAGAAAACACAGTTTTGTTGTTTAAGCCACCTAGTCCGGCATTTTGTTACGGCAGTCCGAGCAGACTAAGAGAGAGCGGCTTTAACTTTTCCTTCAGTGTAGATTCAGAAAGAAATACATTCATAAGATGTCTTTGTCTCTGCAAAATTTGTTTCGTTTGGAAAGCCATTTGCTGATATCTGAAAAGTCACTGGCTCAACTCAAGTGGTCACATACGAAAAGCAGCTCAAAACCTTTCTCTCCTTTGTCAGAAATGCTAACATCTTCCCCTGGTTCCCCCAATTACTCTCTCTCTCTCTCTTTTAAGATATTTTTATTTTTTAGTAATCTCTACATCCAACATGGGGCTCGAACTCACAACCCCGAGATCAAGAGTCACTTGCTCCACGGACTGAGCCAGCCAGGCGCCCCCTCTCCCCCCCCCGTCTCTTTAAGAGACCTCCATAACAAATGCGTTTGGAAATAAAGACACCATTCCTGCATCTTATATGTATTTTCAGTGGCGCGTAATGCATGTTGATTTAATGCATGAGCACAGATTTTATTTATCCACTGCACTGTGGGATCAGGGATGGGCACAGGGGAGCGCTAGGTGAATAATGTGATGGTACTCAAATAACATCTGCTCCCCAAAGTCAGACAGCCCAGTCCCCGCTGCGGGCATCGAGGGGGGCCCCTGCCGGGGCTCCCGCACCCTGCCTGACGCTGACCAGCTTCTCTTCCTTTCCGTCTCACACGTATTGATACATATTTACACAATACTATGTATATTCAATCAGAATTTGTTGAATTGAATTATGTAAATGCGGGCTTGCCCGTAGTATAAAAATGATGCTGCCAGGATAGGAGCTCTCTCCAATCCCGCCGTGGGTCTTATTTATACACCTCATAAAGAATGCTAAGCTGGGAGGTATCGGTAGCATCACAGCTTTCATTTATTGCAGGGGGAAAATATTGACAAGCGGGAATGTGGAATTTCATTTGTTTTGGCTCGTTGTGGGAGGTGTTCTCGGAAAGGCGTTTCGAGAAAGCACAATGGCCTCTACCACTGATTCCATTTGGGGATCACCAGCCCTGAACAGACTGTCTTGGAGAACCGCTCTGTGGCCAGCCAGTGGCTGTTCTCTGAGCTGCACGGAGTGAGCCGCCCGGCTCTTTGCTCTCCCTTCCCCACCCCTGCTTTCCTTCATCCCTGAGTCTTCTCTTCCCCTTCCTTCTCCTGTTTGGGGGAGGCATCCCTGCGCAGGGAACAATGGCCTCTAGCGGTTCAACCTAACACGGGGAAAGAATGAACAAAGTAAGTATGAATCTACGTAAGTCTGTACGTAAACTCTGTTCGTAACTCTGTATGTATGTTTCCTACACGAACTCTGCATATGTAATGTTTTCTTGGAACTGCTGGGGAAGATTCTGTTTCTTTCTGCTGGCCTGCTTACTCCCCATCCAGGCTGATGCGTAGAGGAAGCCTTGACTGATTTATTCCTAAAAGAGCTACTGAAAGCGAAGAAGAAGAACAGCTCCAGGGGGAGAATCCTGGAGGGGAGGCCCAGAAGGGGAGACGAACGGGGATTTGAATAGGTTTGCTACACTTCGCGTTAACTTCTCTTTTTCTATTTATTTATTTCTTTTGGGGGAAAAACATTTTTTTTTGTTTGATTTTATTTATTTCTGAGAAAGACAGAGACAGCAAGAGCGGGATGGGGCAGAGAGAGAGGGAGAGAGAGAGAGAATCCCAAGCAGGCTCGACACTGCCCACTGCAGAACCTGACGTGAGGCTCGAACACGTGAACCTTGAGATCGTGATCTGAGCAGAAACCAAGAGTTGGATGCTTAATGGACTGAGCCACCCAGGTGCCCCCTGAAAAAAAAATTTTTTTTTTTATTTATTTTGAGAGAGAGAGAGAGAGAGAGAGCGCACTAACAAGGGAGAGGCAGAGAGAGAGGGGGAGAGAGAGAATCCCAAGCAGGCTTCGCACTATCAGTACACGACCTGACACGGGGCTCGATCCCATAAATTGAGAGATTACGACCGGAGCCGAGATCAAGAGCTGGACGCTTCACTGCCTGAGCCACCCAGGTGCCCCTAAACAGAAACTCGATCCTTGAGGGGCGGCCCCACCCACCAAGAGGCCAGTCTCGTTCATTCTTCTCTGGAGCTGTTGAGCCACGCACCTCCGGCAACTCCACACTCAAGACACGCTTTGCTCTACCTTTGCAGGTACAGCTAGAGCTAGCTGGTCTTTGGCTTTTGGGGGAGGAGGGGACAGCAGGCCTCCTGGCAGCAGAAATGGATGATTTCACCTTCGGGGACCATCATAATCCTCTTCTAGCCACTGAGGTTTCAAAACTTCTTGAGGTCCTTTATTGACCAAGACACTTGGTCACACCTATTTACCACCATCTGGCCCAGCACGAGGCCCAACACTGAATGGGGTGGGGAGGGTGGAGGAAGAGCTTTCCTATTTGTCACCGCAATACCCTGCGCCAGCTTCCTGCACACGGTCCTGATCGGGGCCAACACCGATCTGACCTCCCAAAATAATTCTTAGTCTCCTTCCAAAAGAAAAGTAGCGGGGCGCCTGGGTGGCGCAGTCGGTTAAGCGTCCGACTTCAGCCAGGTCACGATCTCGCGGTCCGGGAGTTCGAGCCCCGCGTCAGGCTCTGGGCTGATGGCTCGGAGCCTGGAGCCTGTTTCCGATTCTGTGCCTCCCTCTCTCTCTGCCCCTCCCCCGTTCACGCTCTGTCTCTCTCTGTCCCAAAAATAAATAAACGTTGAAAAAAAAAAACAAAAGAAAAGTAGGGACACCTGGCTGGCCCAGTCGGAAGAGCGTGTGACTCTTGATCTCAGGGGTGTGAATTCAAGCCCCACGTTGGGCATAGAGATTACTTAAAAACATAAAATCTGTTTTATTTTTTCATGTTGTTTTTTTTTTTTAATTTATTTTTGAGACAGAGAGAGACAGAGCGTGAGCAGGGGAGGGGCAGAGAGAGAGAGAGACAGAAGGCGAAACAGGCTCCGGGCTCTGCGCTGTCAGCGCAGAGCCCGACGTGGGGCTCGAACTCACCAACCGCGAGATGGTGACCTGAGCCGAAGTCAGACGCTCAACCGACTGAGCCACCCAGGTGCCCCAAAAGACAAAATCTTTAAAAAGTAAAGAAATAGGGGCACCGGCGTGGCTCAGTCGGTTAAGAGTTTCGTCTTCGGCTCAGGTCATGATCTCGTGGTTCATGGGTTCGGGCCCTGCATCAGGCTCTGTGTTGATAGATAAAAAACTGTGTGGTTTTTCAGAGAAGAGAAGAAGCAACCCTTGAGAGTTGTTTAGAATTTTCTGGGCAGAGGTCCTCTTGGTTTTTCCTAAATCCTTTGGAAGGTCAGGTGATAAATGTGAAGGCAGGCGTTGACCCATTTTGGGGGTGAGAGGAGGTAACGTGGAGGGGGTAGGAGAAGGTCTGAAGGTATCTAAATGAACAATGGGTTTGAGCCAGAGGCTGGTTGGTAGCAAGTGACAGCCAAGGCAGATTTCTAGAACTTCTCTGCAATCCCTGGTGTTGTCAGATGCCCAAAAAGGGGAGCTTGATAAATAACTGAACCTTGGATAGGTAGACAAGTTAGGCGGGTAGTAGAGGGAAGCATGATCCCACAGGGTTGGAAATGATGACTGTAAAAGTGATTGTCAGAAGAATAATAATTCCCATTTAATGAATGCTTACTATGTGTCTGGTAGGTGCTTCGTCTGAGTGTACTCATTTAATCTTCCTGGCAACCTGTGAGGTCTCCTACCCACTTTATAGATGAGGAAACTGAGGGTCAGAGAGGTTATGTAACTTGGTTAAGATCACACAGATGGTGAATGTCGGAGCCAGGATCTGAACCCCATTGATTTGACTCTGAAACCCACATTCTTGGCCCGATTGCCATGCCTACCAGCCCTACTGGTACAGGACCCCTGGGAAATTAGCATTTCCTGATGGCACAAATCATATCTCAGTTGTCTTTTGCCTTTGATCCTTGCACAGTTCCAAGTACCTAACCGGTGCCTAATAAACGATTGTTGACTCAGTTTCTTTGCTCAAGGGGATTATTTTCTTGTTGGAATAAAAATACTATCTTGCCTGAGAAAGAAAACAGCTCAGGGCAAAATACCCAATGCCAAAAAAAAAAAAAAAAACAAAAAAAAACAAAAAACCACGGGAGGGTCATAATGGGAGAAAACATATAATCATTAACAGATTGGATCCCATTAGCTCCTTCTCTTACAGTAAGGAAATCATCAAAAATCAAATTAAGATCAGAAGGTTGCCTGATGAATACAGAACCCAAACAAGGGAAATTGGGTTTCCTAGAGGGTGTATTTTCATCACATGGTGACTGTCCCGGTGAAACATCCTCCTTGAGCGAGGATTATGTTTACCCAGTGGACTGGATATTTGTGTTGGCCAGCCGTGTTCCGTCCTGGTCAGTGCTGGAAAGACACCTCGTGCCTCACCCTCCAGCTCTTTCTAGACTCCATGGTAACTCCCTATTTTCTGTTTGCACTTGCCATTACAGCATGTCCCTCCTTGGTTTCCATACTCTTTCCGCATGACAATTTCCATGTCCACACAGTTTGTTTGACATGGATTAGAGTGCCCGCTCTTCAGGACAGTGGACAACTTGTTTTCTGATCACGCTTTAGGGGTGCCTCCAGTAAATGGTACTTGTTAGCCTTCATCAAGGAGCTAGTGTGTTTTGGGCTGGTATTGTTTTTACCTTTTCCCAAAGCTTATATTAGGGCTTATCGTTCCTTCAAACTATGGCTCTCTGAAAAATTTCGGGTGAATTCTTTCTCTCTTGGCATATATGTTTACTTATTTAAATAGATATAATATAGTTGCATAATTATATGTTTTATTATAATTCTATAATTATAACATAGTTTGTTTAAATGAATAACTTTTTTTTTTAATTTTTTTTTTCAACGTTTATTTATTTTTGGGACAGAAAGAGACAGAGCATGAACGGGGGAGGGGCAGAGAGAGAGGGAGACACAGAATCGGAAACAGGCTCCAGGCTCTGAGCCATCAGCCCAGAGCCCGACGCGGGACTCGAACTCCCGGACCGCGAGATCGTGACCTGGCTGAAGTCGGACGCTTAACCGACTGCGCCACCCAGGCGCCCCATAACTTTTATTTTTAAATCATCGTAGATTTATATGCAATCATAAGAAATAATACAGAGAGATCCTCTGTACCTCTTATCCAACTTTCCCCCATGGTAGCAGCCTGTAAAACTATAGTATAATATCCCAGCCAGGATTTTGACATTGAAATAGTGGACATAGGATAGAGGACATTTCCATCAAGAATCCCTCATGTTGCCCTATTTTAGCCACACCTGTTTCCCCCTGGTCTCTAACCCTTCCTTGACCCCTAGGAAGGCCTGATCTACCTCCATTTCAATAATTTGGTTATTCAAGAATGTTATACAAATGGAATCATAAAGTAGCAACCTTTTGGGATTGGCTTTGTCACCCAACATGTTCCTTGGAGACCATCCAGGTTGTTGCCTGTATCAGTAGTTTGTTATTTTATTTGAAATTTTTTTTACTCTTTGTGTGTGCGTGCGTGCGTGTGTGTGTGTGTGTGTGAGAGAGAGAGAGAGAGAGAGAGAGAACAGGGGAAGTGTACATGGGGAGGGAGAGAGAATTTAATTAAGCAGGTTCCATGTTTAGCACAGAGCATGACACAGGGCTGGATCCCACGACCCTGGGATCATGACCTGAGCTGAAATCAACAGTTAGACGCTCAACCGACTCAGCCACCCAGGCACCCCAAGTTTTTTAGATAGTGATTAAAAATGTTTCTTATATAATTATTTTTAATTTGTTTATTTTTAGATAGTATTGAAAAGATATTTATTGACTTTTGAGAGAAAGAGAGAGAGAGAGCATGCAGGGGAGGGGCATAGAGAGGGGGGCGGACAGAGCATCTGAAAGCAGGCTCTGTGCTGACAGAAGCGAGCCGGATGTGGAACTCAAACTCACGAACCTGTGAGATCATGACCTAAGCTGAAGTCAGACGCTCAACTGACTGAGCCACCCAGGCGCCCCTACTTTTAGATAATTAAAAAAAAAAAAAGCTTATGCTACTTACTGCTGAGTAGTAGTCCATGGAATTGATGTACCATAATTTGTTTAACCATTTGCCCATTGAAGGACATCTGGGTTGTCTCCAACTTTTGGTTATTACAAATAAAGCTGCTATACACACTCCTATACAGGTTTTTGTGTGCACATAAATTTTCATTTCTCTGGCATAAATGAGCAGGAGTGTAATTGCAGGAGTCTACAGTAAGTGTGTGTTTAGGTTTTTAAGAAACTGTCAAACTATTTTCCGGAGTGACAGTAGCATTTATGTACGAGTAGCAATGATGTACGAGTGATCCACTTTCTTCACATCCTCGTGAGAATTTAGGGTTGTCACTATTTTTTCGTTTAGTTATTCTGGTAGTTGAGTAGTGATAGTTCACTGTGGTCTTAATTTGCATTTCCCTAATGGCTAGTGATGTTGAACACCTTTTCATCTGCTTCTTTGCCATCTGCACATTCTCTTTGGTAAAATGTCTCTGTGTCTTTTGCCTATGCTGTAATTGGATTGTTTGTTTGTTTGTTTACTCTTGAGTTTTGAGTGTTCTGTATATATTCTAGACACTGGTTCTTTACCAGATATGTGATTTGCAAATATTTTCTTCCACTTTCTAACTTGTCTTCTCATTTTCTTTACAGGGTCTTTCGGGGAGCAGAAGTTTTCCATTTTGATGAAGTCCAATTTACCAATCTTTCCTTTTATGAATCATGCTTTTGATATCAAGTCTAAGAACTCTTTGTATAGACCTAGACCCTGGGGATTTTCTCCTGTTGTTTTCTAAAAGTTTCATAGCTTTAAAGTTTACATTTAAGACCACGGTACATTTTGAGTTAACTTTTGTATAAGATGTGAGACTTAGATTAAAAATTTTATTTTAGGGGTGCCTGGGTGGCTCAGTCGGTTGAGCATCCGACTTTGGCTCAGGTCATGATCTCACAGCTGGTGAGTTCGAGCCCTGCATCGGGCTCTGTGCTGACAGCTCAGAGCCCGGAGCCTGCTTCAGATTCTGTGTCTCCCTGTCTCTCTGCCCCTAACCCACTCGCATTCTGTCTTTGTCTCTCTCAAAAATAAACATTAAAACAAATTTTTTTTAAATAAAAAAAATTTAATTTTATTTTTTAATGTCCAATTGCTCTAGCACGAATTGTGAAAAGACCATTTTCCCTCCATTGAATTGCTTTTGCCAAAAATCAGTTTGTCAAAAATCAGTTGGGTATATTTGCATGTGTCTATATCTGGGTCTCTATTCTGTTCCACTACTCTATATGTTTATCCCTCTGCCAATTCCACAGTTTTGATTACTATAGCTATATATTATGTCTCAAAATCAAGTAGACTGATATTTCTCTTTTCTTTTTCAAAATTGTTTTAGCTGTTCTAGCTCCTTTATTTTTCCATGTAAATTTTAGAACAATCTTGTCTATACTTACAAAAATATCTGAGATTTTAATAAGAATTTCATTAAATGTATATCAATTTTGGGAAAATTAGAATCTTTATTATGTTTTTTTATAAATATTTTTTTTTAATGTTTAATTTTCGTAGAGAGAGACAGAGCAAAAGCAGGGGAGGGGCAGAGAGAGAGGGAGACACAGAATCCAAAGCAGGCTCCAGGCTCCGAGCTGTCAGCACAGAACTTGATGGAGCTCGAACCCATGAACTGGGAGATCATGACCTGAGCCAAAGTTGTCTGCTCAGCCGACTAAGCCACCCAGGGGCCCCAGAATCTTTACTATATTGAGTCAATCCATGAATATAGTATGCCTCTCCATTAATGTAGATCTTCTTTGATTAAAAAAAAAATCAGCATTGTTTAGTTTCAGCATACAAGTCCATGTTTTATTAGATCTACATGTAATGAGTAAATGTAAATGACATTATATTCAGATTTTTTTGTGCCCACATGTTCCTTGCTAGTATATAGAAATACAATAGATTTTGTATATTTATTTTATATCTTGTAACCATGCTAAATTATATTTCTTTTCTTTTCATTTTTTCGTAGATTCCTTGGGATTTTCTGTATAGACAATCATGTCATCTGCAAATAAGAAGTTTTTTTTCGTTTTCTGATATGTACACCTTTTATTTCCTTTTCTTGCCATCTTGCACAGCTAGAACTTCCAGTATGATGTTACATAAGAGTGGTAAGAACAGACATGCTCTCGTTGTTCCTGATATTAGGGGAAAACATTAAATCTTTCACCAGTAAGTAAAATGTTAGTTGTAGGTTTTTTTTTTTGTGGATGTTCTTTATCATGTTGAGAAAGTTTTTCTATTGTTATTTTTCGGAGATTTTTAAAATCATGAATAGATATTGAATGTTGTCAAGTGCATTTGTACATGGAATAGGACCGTGTGACTTTTTCTGTCAATATTTTGGGTTATATTAATTGACTTTCAAATATTGAAATGGCTTTGTATCCATGAAATAAACCCACTTGGTTGTGGTAAATAATTCTTGAATACTGCTGAGTTTTATTCGCTAATATCTTGCTAAGGATTTTTGGCATCTATATTCATGAAGAATACGGGCATGCAGTTTTCATTTTTTGTAATATCTTTGTCTAGTTTTAGTATTATGGTATTATTAGCTTCCTAAAATGGATTGGCAAGTGTTTCTTCATATTTTTCTGTTAGAGATTGTGTGGAATTGCTATTAATTCTTCTTTAAACATTTGCAGAATTCACCAGGGAAATGGTCTACACCTGCCTCTTTTCCCCTTCCTCCCAATTCAAAAATACAGCTTTAAAAGTATTTAAAAAATGATTTATATCTGTCTACATAAAATTAGTGCGTCAATAGCATCATTAATTAATTTTAAAGGATAAAAATCAAATTTCCTGAATGAAACATACTTCTGAAGTTCTATTTACAAAATACAAAATTGTGCTTCACAATTTAGGGGTGAAACTTAATGGTCAAGACTTCATGCCCCTTTTATTTATTTATTTTTTATTTATTTATTAAATTTTTTTTTTTACTGTTTATTTGTTTTTGAGACAGAGGGAGACAGAGCACAAGATGGGGAGGGGTGGAGAGAGAGAGAGAGGGAGACACAGAATTCCAAGGAGGCTCCAGGCTCTGAGCTGGCAGCACGGAGCCCGACGCGTGGCTCGAATCTGTAACCTCAAGATCACAATTTGAGCCAAGGTCAGACGCTTAACTGTTCACTTAACTGTTCACGTCTCTTCTAGTACCTTCTCTGTTTCCATAGCAATCTGGTGGGAATGTAAGTAATATCTGTGTATGGCAAATTTAAGACCAAACTGTGAATGTCAGCAAGATTGCCTCCCTGCTTAACACAAACATCTATGGCCAGGTTAGCCTCGTCTAACACTGACGGTCTGTGTGACCTTGGCAAAATTATTTACCCCTTCAGTTTGGTTTTCGTTCTGAGAAAGTGGATGTTAATTGGAAAGCTACTTGCCTTATAGGGTTGTTAGGAGCAAAGTGAGTTCTCAATAATTGTTAGTTGTTATTCTGCCAATGTGAAGGGAATGACTTCTTTTAAAGGGCCCCTTGGGGTGCCTGGGTGGCGCAGTCGGTTAAGCGTCCGACTTCAGCCAGGTCACGATCTCGCGGTCCGTGAGTTCGAGCCCCGCGTCAGGCTCTGGGCTGATGGCTCAGAGCCTGGAGCCTGTTTCCGATTCTGTGTCTCCCTCTCTCTCTGCCCCTCCCCCGTTCATGCTCTGTCTCTTTCTGTCCCAAAAATAAATAAACGTTGAAAAAATAAATAAATAAATAAAGGGCCCCTTTACGGGGGGGGGGGGGGAGGGGGAGTCACTATGTTACTTTCTTGAGATGCTTATGGGTCCCTAGCGGGGTTTCTCAATCTTGGTACTCCTGATGTGTTGGCCTGGATTATTCTTTGGGGGGCTGTCCCCTGTATTGTAGGATGTTTAGCAGCCTTCCGGGGTCTCTACGTACTACGTGTCGCATTCCCACCCCCACAGTTATGACAATCAATAATATCTTCAGACGTGGCCAAATTTCCCCCGGAGGGGGGGGGGTGCTGGTGGTGCAAAATCCCCCCCAGCTGAGAATCATCGGCCACAGTTATGTGAGCTCTCATGCAAAAATTTTTTGAAATTAATACATACTTGTGGGGGAAATTATGGAAAATACTTGTAGGAAAGGTAACAATCCTAATTTAAACCACAGCTCACAGCAGCTGCTTCTGCCCCTCAGGGAGTGGCAGAATTCTTCTCGGGAGCAAATAGCCTTTTGTTTCGTAAAACACCTTGACGGGACACTTCAAGGGTGAAATGCTCGCAGGCTCCACACCCGGGCCTGGTAGACGGAGGCAGAAAGACGAGGCGGTAGTTAAAATGCTCTGCATAAGAATGAGGAGTGATTCGAGGGTGGTGATGGGGGAGGAGGGGAGAGGTGAGCAGAGCAGTTGGGGGGGGGTGCACGTGGCGGGGGAAGGGCTGAGCTGTGGCGGGGCAGGTGGTGGCCAGGGGCTGCGCAGATGTGGGCGGGGGGAGGAATTCACGGGAGTGGGGGTGGCTGGAGGAATTTTAAGTGTCGTGATGAAATGGGCACCCTTCTCTGCCCCACCCTCCCCGGCTCCCCACCCCTTCTAAGGAGCCTTCCACCCACAGCCCTGGTGTTTTAAGAAATGGAAAAAAAAAGGGGGGGGGCGGGAGAAGAAAAGAACTGAGGGAGGGATGATGTCATTGGGACTGAACGTGAAGGGGGACAGGAAGTAGGAGTAGCAGGTCTGAGAACCAAGCCCTTCGGAATTCTTGGGGGCGGGGGAGGAGCGCAAACTTCCTTCTGGGTATGGGGGTGGGCGCTGAATGAGATGAAACTCTCCCAGGGAGCAATGATTGGGGCTGCTGTCTCTATAGGTGAGAAACCCCTTTGCTGTGTTTCCTTCCAGCATTGTTTTCTTGGCCGTTAATCTTGGTGTATATGGCCATTTCTCTTGTCTGCTGTGCCAGACCCCACGGGAGGTGGAAGCCATTTCTGTTCCCGTCAGTGCCACCGTTGAGAGCCAGTGCCAGGCAGAGACGAAGCTGTTGGAACTGTCGCTTCCTGGCACCTCTGGAGCTCTTGGGTCCCTGGAGGGCAGGGCCGTCGGGACTCCCCCGACCAGATGGGTGTGTATGGGGTGGGGGAGTGGAGGGTGTTGGCCGTCTCTGCCTTCCCCCACCTTTACGATACTCTCATCCCCACACAGGGCTCCCAAGGTCTTTGAGAGTTTAGTAACAAGGCCTTTTGTTTTCTTTTCTCGTTCTTTTCTTCTCTTCTTGTGACCCCGGCAGAAGTCCTCAAGGACTAGGTGTGAGGGTTATCTGGAGATGGGGCCTATGTGGCATTGCCTGGGGATGAAATTCTAGCCCTTCCCCCAAATACCCTTCTGGGGGGCCGCCCCATGGGCCCACCAGATGGGTTGAATCCTAGGATGAGCACAGCTTAAATTTAGGTTTAAGGTCAAACTGTAGGGAAGGAGAAAGAATTTTCCTTCTACCTTGGAAGGGTAACCTAGAAGGTTCTGTGGCGGAGATCCCCTGCATAAAAGATGAACAGTAGGAAAAACATTTAAAAACACGTTACACCTGGGAGAGACTGGGCAAAACTCCCCCACAATGGCCAAAGTTTGCACCTTAAATGCAATCTTCAGCTAGAGACAAAAGAAAGAGATTGTGGGGAGGCCAGTTAAGGGAGGTTACCAGGAAAAAGATAAAGTCTGTTATGCAGATTTAAGTCGGAGCCCTCTCCATTGATAAGAGTTTCTGGCGATTTAGAGTTATCCTCTTCTGGGTAAAGTGAGGAAGACCCTTAACAAATGAGGAACTCCTTTGTAAATGTAAATGTCCCTTACAAAAGGTTGAAGTCTCTGGTTTCAGAGATTCTCTTCCAGTTTCTTCGGAATAATCATCTCAAAATAACCCTTATGCCAAAGGAACAGCTTTTGGGGTTACACATCTCCTACCCTCCAAGGCTGTGACAACTTTTTTCTCAACCTTGCTCCCACCTCCTAACTTGCACAGACCCACACAAATAGGCCTTAACCCATGGAAAAGACAGTCATTTCAAGATCAAAATGGAAAGCTAATAAGGCGGGAGGTAATGGAGACCCCAGGTAAACCTGTGAGGGAGGGAGTGGGACTTGCCGCCATCTTGACCAGAGTTCAGCAGCCCCCTCCCCTCTCCTTCTCTCCTCACAACGCAGGTCCGTCCCTAGCTTGCTGTGTTTATTCTTCAAAGGTAGGTGTAAGGATTGTGGTTAACTGAGGAAGCTTGAAGACTGCTATGGACTGAATTGTGTGTCCCCCCCCCTCACCTCCACCTCAGCCCTAATTCATAAAGTGAAGCCTGTAGGGGAGAAAAAATTTTCCTCTACTGTCTTCTGCTCTGCAAAGTGGAGACCTTCGAATTAAGCTGACAAAAGACAGATTGACAGGAAAAAAAAAAGCTTTATTTGTAGGCATATGGAGCTAACAAAAGGAGTAGCTAACTGGTTAAATGCTTAAAGTTAGAGGTGTATGTCCCTAGTTTAGTAGGAAAAAGGGAGTGGGGGAAGAAAAGACTTTTATGGAATGAACAAATAGATTTCTTTAGGAGTGACAAATGTGTTTCTAAGAGAACAAATGAGATAAGAAAGTTTGTGATAATGTTTGCCTATACACCCCTGTTCTTTCCCTCTCCTTCAGGGCTGTTGACCTCCCATGGAGAAGGGATTTGGGGTAGAAGGTATTTGAGCTTTCCCTCCTAGGAGTCAATTCACCTTGAATGGGAAATTGTGGCAACTTTATTTCACAGAATGTGCTGCTTGTTAGTCAGATGAGGGAAGATCCGAGAAGCCTCCTTTCTGCATTTGTTGACTGCCAGTGGCCTTTAGTTCAATATATTAATCCTTATATCAAAGTGCTATGTTTTGGGGTTATTGTCCTTAGAAAAGGAGGAAGAGACACGGGAGCACCCCACCTCCCCCAGCAGCTCACAATGAGATCCTCTAAGCACCCAACAAGATGGTTGCTGGCTGCCTACAGCATGGAGGGAGAGCTCTCATCAGACACCAGCCCCGTGGACACCTTGATCTTGGATTTCCCGCCTCTAAAACTGTGAGGAAATAAGTTTCTGCCGTGTAAGCCACCCAGTTTATGGTCTTCTGTTATGGCAGTTCAAACAGACTAAGACAAAGACTATAAGTAGCCTTCAAGAACCAAAAAGCTAAGTTTTAGAAGATGGCGGAATTGTAGGTTGGGTGCCATATTGATGGGATCAGAACCTGTACCGACTCACCGTAAAATCAGATGACAGGAGAAAACAGGCAATCTGCCAGTGTCCCCAAGGCCGGCCCTGGTGAGGGGGCCTCAGTTTTTGTCAGGAGCTGAAACGGGGAGATGATATGTGCGTTTCTGAAAGATAGGAGTTGTAGTTCTTAAAGTCCTACCTACCCTCTGCTGGCTTCCTTTCTTTCAGACACCACCTGGGCCCCGTTCAAAGCAGCCTTAACCTGCTGATGGGTCCAGATCTCGGGACTCCAGCCTTCCAGAGCACTCCCCTTTTCGCAGGGCCTGATGGAGGGGAGAGCTGCCAAGAGGCACCTAATCAGATGCACGCTCTCATCTGGAAATGATTAATCCGAAGGACAGATAGAAGCCATGTTGATAGCATTGATTGGTTCCTTATTTCTGACTTGGGCCTGTTTCATTGTTTAAGATTCCACTCTAATTTGTTGGGATTTTCTCTTCGGCATTGTAAAAAGCAAACTTATTTTGCTGGATGAGAACAGAACCTTTTAAACCGGGCTTTGAAGTTTGCAGCTTTGTAACGTGTCAGCCATCTGAAAGCTTCTCTCTTGGCCAGCTTCTACCAACCCACAGCCCCCATTAGCATATCAAAGAGTGGGGGGGGTGTCCTGGTGGGGGCTGCTGGAGTGGCACTGGGCCCACGTTTAGGATGTGAAAAGATATGGGGCCCCTCTACACGCGACCTGCTGTCGGGACAGCTACTCATTTTACCTTTAATTCCATTTCCTCCCGTCTTCCGGCTGAGCACTTTTGACAATTAAGAACACACACACACACACACACACACACACGCACGCACACACACCCTCTCCTTCTGAACAAAAGGAATTAGAAATAATAAAAAAAAAAAAAGGAAAGAAAAAGGATGGTGGTTTTAGGCGGTGTAAAACCCTACTTTCCTCTCCACCCTCTCTAAAATCCAAACAGCTCCCACAGATAAATACACGAACTATTCAAGAGTTATTTTAGTGCCTTCGTTTTGACTCATTGCTGGGTTAGAAAAGAAACTTCAGAAAGGTTGGCGGAAGCAATTCAAAATAAAATTTTACCGTCGCCCTAAGGTGACATTCGAAATAATTGCAACCCTTAATAGCCAAGCTGAGCCTGGTGGGTGGATAGCCTGGTTACTTTATCCTAACGAGAGGCTGGCACTGTGAGAAAATCGTCCCCGGGAGAACATTGCCCCAGAGGCCTGACCAGCAGCATTTGGGTTCCCAAACGGGCAGGTAGAAATGGGTGACTCTGAATCCAGGTGGGGAGAGAGGAGAGAAAATGGACAGAAACTAAAGGTTCCCAAGATAGGGTATCATAGGGATAAACAAAAGGCTACCGAAATGACAGGAGAGAAAGAGAGAGAGAGAGAGAGAAAGATCCGTCTAATGAACTGATTTTGAAAGAAAATCATTTGGACGCTTTTCATGTTAAAAATACATACAAGTTGGTATCACGGGGAAGGTGGTCAAAAGTTACGAACTTCGAGTTATAAGATTAAAGGTCCTGGGGATGTCATGTACATCCTGGTGACTCTAGCTAACCATACTGAATTGTAGGGGCACTTGGGTGGCTCGGTCAGTTTAAGAATCTCTTGGTTTCATCTCAGGTCATGATCTCACGGTTCATGGGCTCAATCCCTGCATCAGGCTCTGTGCTGACAGTGAAGATCCTGCTTGGGATTCTCTCTCTCTCTCTCTCTCTCTCTCTCTCTCTGCCTTGTGCCTGTGCACACACACACACACACACACACACACACACTCTCTCAAAATAAATAAATAAATAAACTTTTAAAGAAAGTTCTCTTCACTAGAAAAAAACTTGTAGCTAATGTGGGATGGATACTATTTAAACTTTTAATCATTTTGCCATGCATACTTGTATAGAATCATGCTGTAATATGCATGTAACCTCATATACAACGTGTTATGTTAGGCATGTAACATAACATACAACAATGTTATATGTTATATGTCAATTATATCTCAATAAAAAAAGAAAAGGCAACAGAAAAAAGTGTATGTAATACAGAACTGTCTTCTGTTTTGGGGGAACTAAGTTACATGAATTTTATTTTCTTTTTTGTCCCTAAAATATGTAAGGGAGAATGTAGTAATATATTAATTGCTTCCCAAAGTTTCAACTGTTCCTCGAGTTAAAAAAAAATCAGGAAGGAAAGTCACCCAAGTATTAATAGTAGATATGCTTGGGTAGGTTGTAGATTGTTTTATTTTACTTTACTTATTTATTTATTTTAAAGATTTTATGTTTTAGCAATCTCTATACCCAACGTGGAGCTTGAACTCACAACTCCCAAGATCGAGTTGCCCACTCTACCAGCTCAGCCAGCCAGGCATCCCTCTTTTATTTTTATACTTTTTTTGTACTTTTCAAATTTTCTACAATGGGCATACATTAATTTTACATACATAAATATCATGGACTACATTCGAAATTGGGGGAATGCTGTCTACCCACTAGTATGTAAGTTATGGACACAATAGAATTTATTTATTTATTTATTTGTGAAAGACTATTATTATTACTTAAAATTTTTTTTAGGGGTGCCTGGGTGGCTCAGTCGGTTGAGCGTCCAACTTCGGCTCTGGTCATGATCTCATAGTCTGTGCGTTCGAGTCCCGCATCGGGCTCTGCGCTGACGGCTCGGAGCCTGGAGCCCGCTTCAGATTCTGTGTCTCCTTCTCTCTCTGCCCCTCCCCCACTTGTGCTCTGTCTCTCTCTATCAAAAATAAATAAATGTTTTTTATTTACTTTTGAGAGAGGGAGAGAGACAGAGCGAGAGAGAGAGGGAGACACAGAATCAATCCAAAGCAGGCTCCAAAATCCAAAGCAGCCTCCAGAGCCTGATGTGGGGCTCGAACTTGTGAACAGCGAGATCATGAGCTGAAGTCGGACACCTAAGCGAGTGAGCTACCCAGGCACCTCTATTATTTTTTAAATGTTTATTTATTTTTGAGAGAGAGAGAGCACAAGTGAGGAAGGGCAGAGAGAGAGAGAGAGAGAGAGACATAGAATCCCAAGCAGGCTCTACACTGCCAGCACAGAGCCTGATGCAGGGCTTGAACCCACGAACCATGAGGTTATGACCTGAGCTGAAACCAAGAGTTGAACCCTTAACCAACCGAGCCACCCAGACACCCCTATATAATAGAATTTAAACTAGAAAGAACTTTGGGTGATTATTTCTCCTTCTCAGTTTAAAGGGGAGGGAACTTAGGAACAGGAAGGTTAAATCCAAGGTCACGTAGCTGGTTCCCAAAAGATCAGAATCTAGAGCAGAGCTGTTCAGGTCCGTAGCCACCAGACACATGTGGCTACAGAGCCCTTGAAATGGACTAGTCCTAACTGAGATGTGCTGGGAGTGTAAAATATACATTGGCTTTTGAAAAATCATCTTCTCCATGTACGAAAAAATGGAAGATTTCTCAATAATTTGTTGATTACATGCAGAAATGATGAATTTTGGAGTAATGGGCTAAAATTAATCTGTGTCTTTTTATTTATTTTAGTGCGGCGACCAGAAAATTTAAAATTACATCTGATTCTCAGTGTATTCCTATAGGACATTCCTGGTCTACTGATGCAGAATACAAATCTTGATTCTCAACCAAGTATTCTTTATATCCTACTTTGAAAAGGAGGGTAGGAAAAGAGAAGGACAAATATACTTCTCCTTTTTTAGAATGAGGTAGTGAAACCTTACTCAAAGTGACAATATTATTGTTGAATTTATAATTTCTTGTTTTGTTGAAGATATATAGGTTATATTTTCCGTAGATAATGGAAGATTGTTCATTGCATAATTGCACATATTCATGCCTGAGTTGTTTCCTTGGAGTTTTGTTTTTGTTTTGTTTTGTTTTGCTGTTATGCATCATTACCACCATGGGTCAAGTTGTTCTTCTTGTCTCCTCTTCAAAAAGACTCAGAACAAAAAAATAAATAGGGGTTCAAAAATCAAACTTCAAGAATCGAACGATGTTAGTTTTGAATAATGATTTGCAGCTCTTCATGCCGTCATGCGAACGTTTCCTAGATCTGTTGACAAACCTCTTGTCTTGCCTAATCTTTTCTCTGGTCGCTCCCAGTCCCCCCTCACCCCAAAGTACACCACCCCACAATATGCTACTTTGGTATAAGGATTGTTTAGAGTTGAAGGCAATTACCTCTCTGCCCTCCTCTTTTTTGTCTAAAAGCTGGGTATAAATTTTGTAGGCTTTGTAAATGTAACATTTTCTTTTGTAAAGGTGTCTCCTCCCATATTTGACCGTCACTGGAGAAGATTCTCTTCGTTGGAGAAGGCACTGCTTGGTCTGCATAACAAACCTTACTAAACAGCTCTTCTCTTCCATATATCTAGCCTTCCCACAATAAGCTCCAGTTCCCCAACCTTTCTTTTGACTAGTTACTCCTCCACAATTTGTTGTCCTTTATTTACGTGGTGCATAAGCTTCCAGATCTAACTGCTCCTTTGGAGTTTTCATTTCTCTTCTGTGGGGCCTCGTGTGTGCATAGAAAATCAGCCTTTTCTTCTGTTAATCTGTCTTTTGTCAGTTTAATTTTCTGGTCCCAGGCGCAGAACCGAAGAGGGTAGGAAATTTTCCTTCCCTACGCATGGTCCTGGACATAAAGAGCTTTTTATTTACTTATTTATTTATTTATTTATTTTATCAGTTGATAGTGTGACTGATTAAATATAAAATATTCATTGGATTTTGGGGAAAATTCAATACAGATCTTCTTTTAAACATATGTATTTAACTGTATCCCATAAATTATGCTTCCAATAGAGTCATTTTAGTGTATTGAGTTAGATATAATTTTAAGAAAGCAGGAATTTATAAACACAGCCACAGTGAACAGATTGTTGTGCCACTAAGAAGAAGCATGAAGACATGTTTCGCATCACACCCAAAGATTCAAGGAGCTAAGGAGTGTGGTTCTTGGGCAAACGCTCTGTGCTAGGTCCTCGAGTATGAGAAGGGGCGAGGGGACATATGAAGATGGTCTTGACCATCAGGGAGCCATAATCTAGTTAGGAAACAAGATTGAATCTCAATGTGTGTTTAAGGAGCAGTGTAATTTAGCACTGAATGACGTGGTGTCGGCTCTAGATACCAGGACTATTACAGAAAGGAAAACTCAGCACAATCGGAGGAACTTGAACAGGGGGAGTTTGGACTCGAGCTGGACTTTATAAACAGGTGGGGTACTATTTGAACGGCAAGAAGCAGCGAGGGAATTTCAGGCAGTCTGGATAGAGGCACAGAGGTGAGAATTGATCGATTGTTGTGAGCCCCATAAGAAGGCTAATAGGGGGCGCCTGGGTGGCCCAACGTGTTTAGCGTCTCACTCTTGATATCATCTCACGGTTTGTGTGTTTGAGCCCCATGTCTGGCTCTGCACGGACAGAGGGGCTCCAACTGGGTGATGGAAGGGGAGTTTCGTACAGTAATTGCAGGACAAGATGTAAATGGAACCTTAAGAGATGGTTCCGTATGGCAGGTCGATACCTGTGGGGAGCCATTGTGACCTTTGGGAAAGATTGAGATAAGGGAGTGTTTGCCAGAGCCTGGAGAGAGACAGCTCTAGGGAGAGAATTTCCTGATAGGAGCTGAGAACTTGGGTGATTAGGTGGTGGCCCATGTCGGTTACCATGATTTCTGGCAAGAGAATGGTCCACATTGCAATCTGGCCACTTTTCCTGTGCAATTATAGGCCTTAATTTTAATGAAACTGTTTGGGGTTCATTCTCTTCAATACAACGAATTAATGGTAGATCCTGCAGAATTTCATTTCAGTTGGGCATTGAAACCATACATGATACTTGTCTGTGACCTGGGTTGGTCAAAAGGTTCCACGCGTAGAGCCATGCATTTCTTTGGAGGGAGACACAGGGGCTAGCTGTGTTGGAGTGGCCTCCTGAAAAGTCTTTTCTGACTTTTCAGAAAGTCAGTGGGAAGAGAGTTGTTTTCCCACGGAGAGTGTGGGAAGAGAGTTGACCTTCCCCATTAAATGCTGTTGTTTACATCAGTTTCATTAACTTAAGCAGCAGAGAAATGATACTCTTCACGATCCAGCAATCCATAGTCTTAGTACATTGGATTAGTAGAGAACCACTTCTGTGATTTTATAGCATTGTGTGTGAGCTACAGAAAAGTGAATGGGCAAACGTCGTGTCTTTCTTGCTTAATCGATAAAGTCTCCGTGGGCCCTGAGAAATCTATGAGTTTCTGAAGTCAGATCATGTGGGTTTGAGTCGCTGTTGGGACTTAGACAAGCTACCTCTCAGCCTCAATTCTCTTATATGTAAGAATGATAACGAGGAAGGTATATCAGTTAGGCTTAGGTTCAAGAGTACAAACTAACACATCTCAAATAAGAGTGGCTTAGTCACTTACGAGTTTATTTTTCTCTTGTATAAAATTGGTAATGGTAGATAGCCATACGCTGGGATGGTGGTGCCATGATTTTACCAGAGACCCGGGATTCTGTCATCTTCCCTCTTTTCCATCTTTAGTTTGTGGTTTCCATACATCAATGACAAAATGGCAGTTGGTGCTCCAGCCATCTCACCCAAATTCCTAACAGAAGGAGAAATACAAAGGCGCAAAGGGGCACATGCCATCAATCTGGGCCCCTTCCCTTCTGCAAACTTCCCTCACCAACTTCCATTTTTCATCCCATTGGACACTGCAGATTGCAAGGTAAGCTGATACTTGAGTGCTTGCGTTGGGCACGGCGACGTTGCCCGTAACCTAGGGGCTTTCTTCTGAAGAAGAAAGGGAGTTGGATTTGCAGCAGGTGACGTTCAGGTTGTGCCGGAGGAAGTGGAGGTAGACCTTTTGAACCTTCATAAAGCCGAGGCGATAAGTCCACACAAAAGCGTTTGGCGGACCGACCTATTTGGGAAGCCCTCATTTCCCACGGTACGTGATTATAATCTAATTCTAACGCAACGGGACCTCTCTGAAAGTAATCAAATTGAGCAGCACGTATAGGCTTTTGCCTTCAAAAGTAGTCACCTCGGAAGGCAACATCTCACTTACGCTGATTTTACGGTACGAAATCTGCTCGGAGCCGTTTTACTATTTATTACAAGAGCAACAGCTTTGTTGGGCACACCTAGCCACCATCAGCTTCATTATCTGTTGTGTTCAGTAAAATTAGCTTTGAATGGCGATTCAAAGGATGATGACAGTTGATGGCTGAGAGTATTTTTAAACTGTGCAGCAGGTCCACGGGGGATTCTGGTTTCGTTACCTCCTATTCCCAGAAGACAGACTTCCATACTTCCCGCACTGATGGGAGATATTTATGTGCACATAACTGAGGCATGTTTATTTAAAGCGTATTTGCACTAACCATGAAGATCAGTACAGTCTAAAGTACTTAATATGTTCTGTATTAACCTTTGGGGGAGGTATTTGTGGTAATTTATGCTGATATCTGAAATTGGATGATGATCCATTAGAATTAGACAGATATTCCCATTTCTTTATTGAAGGTGGCTGGGAATTTGTATCTGAAAAATGGACCTCTATCTCTTAACCTGTGGGTAGAACTGGTAAGTATTTCTATAAGATTAAAACTTTATGAACACATAAGACTCACTTATGTACTAAATCGTGCAATGATTTTCAGTAAGTGAGCCCATTTGATACATTCCATTTAAGACCAAAAGCATGTCATGATGTGCGCTCTGGCCATTTATTAGTCAACTTGAACATATATGTTTGATGTGGTTTACCCTGTTACATTGCCTACTCTGACATCATTAAGTGTAAAATCTAGAGGTGGCCTCAGATATCACCTGGCCCCATTTTTAATTTTATACGTGAGGAAGATCAGGGCTCTTTCCCCATACCAGATTCCTTCTTACTCACCTCAGGGTCGACATTTGCCCTGTCAAGTTTTCCCTGACTAGGGCAGAGGAGACGAAACACTGGGTCTGAGACTTGTAAATCTTGGCATCTGAAGCGTAGTGAGACAATGACCACGACTTCTTTGCCAATATCCATTCTTTCCTTCCTTCCACAACTCCTAAGTTTTCGCGGGGCATTTCGATACCCAATCAGACTACATTTCCCAGCCTCCCTTGCAGCTTGGTATGGCCACGTGACTGTTCTGGCCCATGGGGAGGGAGAGAAAGTGACAGGGTACAACTTCGATATCCTGCCCTAGTCTCCGTTCCCTTCCCACTGGTTGGGAAGGTAGGACTGAAGCAGACACTCCAATCAAAAGCCCCATATTGAGGGTAGCAGGTCACTGAGGTCAGGTTTGCTTGGGCTCAGATCTTAAACTTATGTCCTTGTTTTATGTCACCTTAAGGACATTCATGCTACCAGACAAAGTGGTTCACTGGAAAGAGCATTGATGGGGGAGTTTGGTCCGGGGTTCTAACAATAGCTTGCTACTAACTTCCAAAGGGACTTTGTGGCTGTTTGCTTCCTTGCTACAGAAGAGATTATGTTGTTCAGTTACCTCCCAGGGTATTGTGAATAATACTTCATAAAAAATGGTTGTAAAGTATTTGGCAAATGCAAACCTTCAGTAGATTTCTTGGCGCCCTGAATCTCTAATGATTTATAGATCCACCCTTTTACTGAACGGGACTTGACTTTGGCATGACCCACCCAAGTTGACGAACTGTCTCTGTCTTAACCTTTGGGACTCAGCGCAAGTGTGATCCTTTTCCCTATATCCTTGCTTAACAGCACCACGATGAGGAAGGCCTCTGAGCTCTGAGGCAGGGACTTGGAGCACCGCCCCCCCCACCCGCCATTGACAATTCTATTCTTTTTTTTTTTTTTTTCCCCAGAAGTGGTGTTTGTGTCCATGTTCTGGTGATTGTTTGAGCCCTAGAAGTGTTAAATAAAGGAGTCTTACTTCTGAAAACTTTTTTTTTTTAAAAAGTTTCTTTATTTTGAGGGAGAGTGAGCATGTACAAGTGTGGGAGGGGCAAAGAGAGAGAGAGAGAGAGAGGGAGGGAGACAGAATCCCAAGCAGGCTCCATGCTGTCAGTGCAGAGCCTGATGTGGGGCTCGATCTCATGAGCCACGAGATCATGATCTGAGCCGAAGTAGGACTCTTTTTTTTTTTAATTTTTTTAAAATGTTTATTTATTTTTGAGACAGAGCATGAACGAGGGAGGGTCAGAGAGAGAGGGAGACACAGAACCTGAAGCAGGCTCCAGGCTCTGAGCTATCAGCACAGAGCCTGACGCGGGGCTCGAACTCACGGACTGTGAGATCATGATCTGAGCAGAAGTCAGTCGCTTAACCGACTGAGCCACCCAGGCACCCCTGAAGTAGGACTCTTAACCGACTGAGCCACCTAGGTGCCCCAACTTCTGAAACCTTTCTAATCTTTTTTTTTTTCTAATGTTTATTTTATTTTTGAGAGAGAAAGAGAGACAGAGCATGAGCAGGGGAGAGGCAGAGGGAGAGGGAGACACAGAATCCAAAGAAGGCTCCAGGCTCTGAGCTGTCAGCACAGAGCCCGACTCGGGCCTCAAACCCACGAACTGTGAGATCATGAACTGAGCCGAAGTCGGACGCTTAACCGACTGAGCCACCCAGGTGCTCCTGAAACCTTTCTGATTTGACCAACATCATGTTTGTAAAAATCACCAGGTTAGAATCGTGCTTTGGGAACTCATTCCCACTTAAGTCCCTGTGTCTGACATATAATAGCTCATTGTGATGGCCGGACCAGACTCCCCATATTTAGCCGTGGAGAACTTTAAGTGGGTGACTCCTGACCCTTTTATTTCAGCACTTTCTGGAATTTGCCAGAAAGTTCTTGCTTGTGCCAGGCAGTTCTTCACGTTTCCCTCTGGGCATCCTCAGTTTTTAGTTAAGTTACTTTTGACCATTAATCCTTCTTTGATCCTAAGCTTCTCTATAAGGGATATACCTGGAACACTGTCAAGACCAGACCTGTTTTTCATTTTTTTTTTCATGTTTATTTTTGAGAGAGAGAGAGAGAGAGAGAGAGAGAGAGAGAGAGAGGAGGTGGGGGAGAGGCAGAGAGAGAGGGAGACACAGAACCCGAACCAAGCTCCAGGCTCTGAGCAGTCAGCACAGAGCCTGATGCAGGGCTTGAACCCATGAATGTGAAATCATGACCTGAGCCAAAGTTGGATGCTTAACCGGCTGAGCACCCCCGGTGCCCTCCAAGCACATTTTTTAAAGCAAAGTACCAGAACTGATGTCAGGATAATGAGTACACAGCGTCGTCCCCGAAATAATCCTGTATGGAAATGATTGGTTGTTATCAAAACCCACTTACCGTGTTGGAATAGGTTTGGACGAAAGGACAAGGCTATTATTTTTCCCACTGCCTCACTAGTTTCAGACGTTTTGCATGTGATGCAGATGGAGGGGAGGAAGGTAATGATGTCGAGTAGGAGAGGGGAAAGAGTGGAAGGGTCTGGAATTCACAGCAGCTAGACGCTACAACTGTGGTATCATTTAATCTCATGACCGTTACGTCACGTACTTCTCCCCACAGCCCTGTGTGGTAGGTAGCATCCCATATGTACAGAGTTTGGGATTCAGAGAGGCTAAGTAACATTCAGCTAAAAAAGCATTGGAGAGGGGGCGCCTGGCTGACTCAGTTGGTGGAGCACGTGACTCGATCTTGGGGTTGTGAATTCAAGCCCCACGTTAGATGGAAAGCCTACTTGAAAACAAGAAAAAATTGTTGGAGAGAAAAGTCTGAATCTATGTTTGCCTCGCTCCAAAGCCCTCTCTCTTGCCATGATACCATATTTGCTTCCCTGGTGAATGGAAAGTGTGCCAGGGGAGGAGAAAAAACATCCAGATCGCAAAGTTCATTATCGCAGCCAGTTTAAACAGATGCCGACAGAGGGATATCGCTTGGAACACACTCAACTTCGGAGAGGTAGAGAGACTGAGGAACTACTCTGCAATGTCCTTGGAGAAAACCAGATGTAGGAATAACGTACAGCAAGAATGCTTGCTTTAGGGAAAGGAGTCAAGCACCCAAGATCTGTGATGTCAGCTTGGAAAGTCCAGGAGAGCTGTAGCCAAATGCTTAGATCCACAAAGTAACAAGATTTACTTTTATTAAAAAGTCACTAATGCTTGGGGCGCCTGAGTGGCTCAATTGGTTATATGTCCAGCTCTTGATGGCAGCTCAGGTTGTGATCTCACACCTCATGGGATCAAGCCCTGCATTTGGAATTCTTCCTCTTCCTCTCTCTGCCCCCTCTCAAAATCAATAGATAAACTTAAAAACAAAAAAAAAGGGAACGCTTTAGTGGGTGAATAGCCTTGGGAACCTTGGCGGGGTGTGACTGTCGTTTGCATTTGGGAAGGATGTAAATCTTTGGGGGCCAAAGCACAGAATCTTAAGATGGTCCTCCAAGATTTGGGCCCATCTCCCAGCCATTCGCTCAAACACTAGTCTAGGTGCTCCTATGAAAGGACTTTGCAGACGTAACCAAAATCCCCTATCGGTTGACTTTAAGCTAGGAAGGTTTCCGGGGGGGCTGACCTGATTGAGTCCTTTCCAGAGCAGACTTTTCTCTGGCTGGTTGTAGAAGAGGAAGAAACAAACATCTCTGTTGTGAACTGCCTGTGGGGCTCGATGCTGGCCAGTGGGGGCCACGTGGTAAGGAATTGCGGACAGCCTCCAGCACCTGACAGCGGTCCTGGGCAGACACCTCGGAGGAAAGTGGGGACCTTAGTCCTAGACTCACAAGGAAATACTGTTAATAACCTGTGAGCTTGGGAGAGAACCAAGCCCTAGATGAGAACGCGGCCCTAGGTGACACCTTGATTTTAGCCCAATGAGACCCTGAGTAGAGGATCTAGCTACTCCGTGTCCAGACTTCTAGAAACAATGAGATACTGAGTGGGTGTTGTTTTTTTTTTTTTGTTTTTTTTTTGTTTTTTTTTTTTTAATTTTTTTTTTAATGTTTTTTTTTTTTTGGGACAGTGAGAGACAGAGCATGAACGGGGGAGGGGCAGAGAGAGAGGGAGACAGAGAATCGGAAACAGGCTCCAGGCTCCGAGCCATCAGCCCAGAGCCCGACGCGGGGATCGAACTCACGGACCGCGAGATCGTGACCTGGCTGAAGTCGGACGCTTAACCGACTGCGCCACCCAGGCGCCCCAAGAGTGGGTGTTGTTTTAAGCCAGAAAGTCGTGGTGGCTTGTCATACAGCGATAGAATACACACCGTTTCCATTTGGCTGGCTCCCTCGAGGAGCCTATAAAGAAGCCACAGGAAGTCTTTTTATCGCCATTTGATATTGAGGACGTTGATGCACAACTAGCTTCAACAACTTGCTCAGGTTCATTTAACTCATTGGTTATGGAGCTGGGAGTAGACTGGTTCCATTGGCCCTTCGAGTAAAGTACTTTTAGCTCTGCTGTAGATTGCACATCCTAACATGCCCACGCACACTCTCACTACCAGGGTGGTGCATTTGATCGGGTTTGGGTTCAAGTGGAAGAGGTGGTAATAAGGGGAAGAAGGTTGCAGGGGAAGAAATCAGGACGGGGGAGATGGGGGCGCCATCGACCTCTTCGTGTGACTCCTAGACTCTGTGTGTCCTCTCAGGTATGTACCTGTGGAGAGAGCCTGCTCCAACCTCTTGGCCATAGTCTTGGGTCTAACCAAAGTATCTTCTGATGTTAAGGTTCTATAGTCTTTATCTTTTCCTTTTTCACGAAACACTTACGGTTAACTATGTATTACGCTTGTGTGTGTGTATACGCGCGTGGACAGCTACATGGATGTATACCCAGTTCAGCGGTGGGCGCCGGGGTGGCTCCTTCGGTTTAAGTGACGGGCTCTTGATTTCTGCTCAGGTCACGATCTCGTGGTTTGTGGGTTTGGGCCCCGCGTCGGGCTGTGCGCTGCCGGTGCGGAACCTGCTGGGGATTCTCTGTCTCCCTCTCCCTCCGCCGGAATAAATAAATCAAACTGAAATGAAATTCTCCAGTGGTTTCCTGGAGAACCCTTTAAAAATCTGTGGCTGCCTCAGACAGGATGAGAAGAGGGGGAGGGCTCACGTCTCAAGGCAGAGATGGCCAGTTTCTGCCTCCCATCCGTTCCCCTTCCTTCTGGGTGACACCAGTCTACGGCTGTCCTGAACGAAGGCTTGGTTTCCCGCTTCCTGGGAGCCCAGGTGACCCAGCTTTGCCCAATAGGGTTTGGGGAGAAACGGTGTGTGAGGTCACAGGCAGCACTGTCAACGAAGGGGGATGATGCCTACTCCTGTTTGTCTCCCCGACCCCCAGCCCTTCCTTTCAGCTGGAATTGAGATGGGGAGGTGTTCCACTTTGGACCAGATGGCCGAGTCCAGCATCCAAGAGACGGCGGAGACAGATCAGAAGGACTGTTGTCATCGAGCTGGTAACTGCCAGATAGCTCTGGATTGCTCAAGCCCGGACTGTTAGGTGAGAAAGAATAAAATTCTACCTGCTGACGCCCCTCTGACTTCAGAACTTTGTTGTATCAGCCACACTAAGTACCTAAGTCCCAACTGATGCCTTTGCTCGCCGAAGCATCTGGGAACAGTATGTGCATTATCCAAATGCTCCTCCTTTTTAAGAACCCAGCTCCAGCAAGATCAGCGTTGGTCCCTCGGGTTCGTTCAGCGTCCTCCGTGGTGTGTGGTCTGGGGAACCCCTCGCACACGCCTCTGCCGTGGTACTTTGCATCCTGGGTTGAGATTTCTCCCAGCTTCCAGCCTAACCACCTGGGATGGAAATGATCCGGTTCCCGAGTTGCCTTCCCACGGGGCTTGGAACGCCCCTAGGGCAAGGCTGACTCCTGTCCGACCGGGCAGCCCGTTGCGTGTTAAGTCCACAGTCCAGAATGGTGCTAAGTGATCATACCTGCGAATGGGAGAAGGCGCCGAGGGATGGGTGGCAAACTGGAGCGTTTGCAGGGATCGTCTCCTTGTTAGAGCTGGAAACTCACTTCTCTAAGTCTGATGTCGGCGCACTGGGGGCTGTGCAAATATGAACGTCTGATACACGATGAGGTTTTATTTGGGAGGGACGCACGACACACGTAGCGTGAAATGCCCTTTATTTTTTTTTTTGTACAATCGGAGCTTTCAAATCAAGTCATAGTCCTACAACTTTCCGTCTCGTTTCTCTGTTGTTCCCCACCCTCAGGAAATCCCCCTGTCTCTATCCCTTTATTTTCAAGAAGCAATCATGTAGTAAATCCCATCCCACTGAGTCAAATTTAGGTCATCTTTTATTTGGTCAAAATATAGTCTTCCTGGAAAGTGGTATCACTATTATTCAGGAACAAACATATTGTTTTACTTATAGCTCCGTAGTATTTTATGTTCTCATATAAATGTTATGCCTGGATTACAGCTGAGGCAAACTGGACTCCATTTATTTGAAAAAATAATGGGAAATCAGGTTTATTCTATCCACCTTCCTGACAGCTTCCCATTCCTCAAAGGGGCCCTCGCAAGGGCTGCGTGATGCCGCTTTGCAAACAGCCTCTCCCCCGCTCCCCGATTCTCTGGGACGACTTTCCTGTTCCGAGCAGCAAGCCCTCAGCCAGGAGGGGGAGGAGGAGCTTTGCTGACTTAGCTCCTTGTAGGGACAGCCGTGGACAACACTGGCAGGTTCTCTTGGGTTTAGATCTCCGAAGGGACTTAGAAAAATGGTGACGCTTTTTTGGTCAAGGTGTTCAGGACAGATGGAAGAATCCAGTCCCCACTGTGGGTTTGTGCATCCTCATAAGCATTACCCTGCAGTCAGAGAGGAACCGTTTAGGGGTGTGTGTGTGTGTGTGTGTGTGTGTGAAGCTTCCCCTCACTAGCAAATGGTGAAACCAGAATAGCAGTCTGGCCCTAAAATCCGGGCTCTGTCTGCTGTACTTCTCAGTTTCTCTGAACACATGATTGCCTATACTCCACTTGTCTATTTACGACATGTTACCTTGTACTTATACATGTATATACATATGTATATACACATACTGCTATTTTTGTGGGGATGTGTGCAGGAACATAGTTCTGGAACTTCTTTCACAGATTTACACAAATAGGAATGGCATTCTGGAACCTTGTTTCTGACAGAACTCGGTTGCCTGTATAATGAAACCCCGAACCACGTGCTACGTACAGATGAAACTGAACGTTCGAATCCAGTAGGAAAATCTGCTCGTTGGGGCGCAGTTTTTCCTCTCCTCCTGAAGCAGCCGGAGCCACGTTTTTGGGTCAGGTGCTTCGCTTGAAGTGGAGTGTGCCTTGTCTGGGGTCTGAAGTGAGGCCAGCGGGTCCCCCGGGCCAGCGCCCCGGGGAACTACCTGCAGAGAAGCAGCAGACCGGGCAGCAGCAGCTAGAGAACATACTGGATTGTGCCACCATGTGATGAAATGAACTTGGTTGCATCAACTCCGCTGGTCTGGGGGACGGTGGTTGGAGAACTCTGAACTCAGGCTCCCATCAGACTGTCTACACGGACACACAGAGGAAGCAAGGGACAGGGGGCGTGATTACAGGCAGCATAAGCATGTCAGCGGTGGGGCCGTAAGAGTACGTGCTGGTGTCATTGGGCTTGGGTTCAAAGCCTGGGTCCGCTCCTTGAGTCGCCTGCGGCAAATTACAAGAACGGTGCCTCACGTTTACACTTGTGTCATAGAGTTGGTGTGAGCATTCAGCAGGATAAAAATAGGAATGCTACCCGGAACAGAGTAAGCTTCCAGTGAATATTAGCTAATATTATAATTAAAACAAGGTCAGCATGCGCAGTTTCTTACAGATGATTCTTTTTACCGGTACCTGAGAAATTGTGTGAAAACATTTGTGTATACATTTTGAAAGCACTAAATGTTATTGTTTATTGAAATTCTGATTTGTTGTGTTAAAAAAAATTAAACATTAAAACTCCAGTGATTTTCACTTAAATTGTTCCACTTAATAGCCCTGTTAAGGAATCATGGTGGATTCACAGAACGTAGATAGATGGTTTTATATATGTACATATATACATATGCACGTGCACATATTTAATTGTGGTGAAAAGCGCATAACTACCAACTAAACCATGTTTTTAGATATTTTTTAATGTTTATTTTTGAGGAAGACAGTGTGAGCGGGGGAGGGGCAGAGAGAGAGAGACACAGAATCCGAAGCAGGCTCTGGGCTCCGAGCTGTCAACACAGAGCCCCTCACGGGGCTGCAACTCACGAGCAGTGAGATCATGACCTGAGCCGAAGTCGGACGCTCAACCGACTGAGCCACCCAGATGCCCCTGATTTCCTTCCTTTTTAAAGGTTGAATAATATTCCATTTTGTGTGTGTGTGTGTGTGTGTGTGTGTGTGTGTGTGTATTGCACATTTTCTTTATCCACTCGTCGGTAGACATTAGGATTGTTTCTACCTCTTGGCTGTTTTGAATCATGCTGCAGTGAACATGGATGTGAAAATACCTTTTTGAGAGCTTGCTTTCAATTTTTTTGGATATATACCCAGAAGTGGGATTGCTGGGTCCTATGATTATCCAATTTTTAGGTTTGGGAAGAGCCTCCATACTGTTTTCCATGGTGGTTACATTCAATGCATTTTGCATTCCCACCAACATTGCACCGGGATTCTGTTTCCTCTTCATCTTCACTAGCACTTGTTCTGTTCTGTTTGGGTTTTTTTAAAATTCATCTTTTTGAGAGAGCGCAAGCACGGGAGAGGCAGAGAGAGGGGGACAAAGGATCTGAAGCAGGCTCTGCGTTGATAGCAGTGAACCTGATGCGGGGCTCGAACTCACAAACCACGTTATCATGACCTGAGTCGAAGTCAGACCCTCAACTGACGGAGCCACTCAGGCGCCTCTATTTTCTGTTTCTTTGACGGTAGCCATCCTAAGGGGTATGAGGTGATCGTTCATTGAGGTCTTTGTTTACATTTCTCCCGATTAGTGACATTGAACATCTTTTCATGGGCTTGTTGGTCACTTGCATTTTCTTCTTCAGAGAAAGGTCTATTCAAGTCCTTTGCCCATTTTTCAAAAGAGATACTTGGTTTTTTGTTGTTGAGTTATATGAATTCTTTTTATATTCTGGCTATTAACCCCACATCAGATGTATGATTTGTAATTATTTCCTCCTGTTAGGTAGGCTGCCTTTTCCCTCTGTGGATTGTTTCCTTGGATGTGCAAAAGGTGTTAAGTTTGATGCAGTTGTATTTGTCCATTTTTGCATTTGCTGCCTGGGCTTCTGGTGTCATATCAAAGCAACAGCCAAATCCAATATCATGAAGCTTTCCCCTTTGTTTTCTTATAGGCATTTTATGGTTTTAGGTATAATGTTTAAGTCTTCAATCCAGTTTGAGTTAATTTCTGTATATGGTGTAAGGGAAGGGTCCAACTTCATTCTGTTGTAGGTGAGTTTCCAGCTTTCCCAACACCATTTGTTGAAGATATTAACATTTCCCCATTGTGTGGTCTTGGCTCTTTTGCTGAAAATCAATCGACCGTATACTGGAGGTCTGGTTCCCTATTTTCTTCCATTGGTCTGTGTGTTTTCTATGCCGGTGCCATACTACTTTATTGCTGTAGCTTTGTAATGTGTTTTGCCATGAGGAAGTGTGAATCCTCTGACTTTATTCTTTTTCAAGATTGGTTTTGCAATTCAGAGCCCCTTGATTCTATGTCAATTTTAAGATTTTTTTTTCTATTTCTACAAAAAATATCATTGGGTTTTGATAGGGATTGTATTGAATCTACACATATGCATATATATTTTTTAATTTTTTTAAAAAGTTTATTTATTTTTGAGAGAGAGAGAGAGACAGAGTGCTAGCAGGGGAGGGGCAGAGAGAGAGAGAGAGAGGGAGACACAGAATCTGAAGCAGGCTCCAGGCTCTGAGCTGTCAGCACAGATCCCGACGCAGGGCTTAAACCCACAAACCGCAAGATCATGGCCTGAGCAGAAGCTGGAGGCTTAACCAACTGAGCTACCCAGGTGCCCCTACACACATATATTTTTAAACAAAAGATTACAATACCAACACAAGTATTTAATGAGTGCTTGGTATGTATATTAGTTTCCCCAGGGCTTCTATAACCAAATACCACAGACTGGGTGGCTGAAAATAACAGAAATTTAGTCTCTCCTGGTTCTGGGGTCTAGGAAAGTGCCGGAGGGCTGTGTTCCCTCTGGAATCTGTAGGTGAGAATTGTTGCCTCTTCATAGCTTCTGATAGTTTGCTGGCAATGCCTACCGTTCCTTGGCTTACATTTCTAGCATTTCCAACGCTGTCTGTGTTATCACTGGGCTGTCCTCTCCCTGGGTGTTTCTCTCCCCCTTTTAATTTTATTTATTTGAGACAGAAAGAGAGAGAGATTGAGAACGAGCAGGGGAGGGGCAGAGAGAGAGGGAATCCCAAGCAGGCTCCACACTGTCAGCCTGGAGCCGGTCATGGGGCTGGAACTCACCAACTCATTACCTGAACCGAAGTCAAGAGTTGGATGCTTAACCGGCTGAGCCACCCAGGTGCTCCTGTCCTGTTTTTATAAGGACACCAGTTATATCAAGGATTAAGGGCCCACCCTGCTCTACTATGACCTTGTCTTAACTAATTACATCTGGAAAGACCCCTTTTCCAAATAAGGTCACATTCTGAGGCACTGGGGACTAGGACTTCAACATACTTTTTTGGGGAGGGATGCATTTCAACCCATGACAAGTGTGTGTCAGGCACTGTGCTAGAACTCAGACTCATTTACTCCTTACAAGGACCCTTTGAAATTAATAGCTATTACCTTATTATATGGACGAGGACATTGAACTTCAGAGGAACCCAGTGACTTGCGTGGGTTTTCCAACCTGAGACACAGCCCTCCAAGCAGTTGCCTTCTCAGGTAACTGGGGACTTCGACCTTTAGAAGGGAGACTTTGCTTCTAGGACCCCCCCCTTGCAGGTTAGCCTTCTAGCGATGGTTTTCTTTTTCTTTCTTTCCTTTGTTAAATGATTATTTTTGAGAGAGAGGGTGAGTGGGGAGGGGCAGAGAGAGAGGGAGAGAGGGTATCCCAAGCATGCTCCTTGCTGTCAGCACGGAGCCCCATGCGGGGATTGATCCCACGAACCGAGAGATCACAACCTGAGCCGAAATCAAGAGTTGGACGCTTACCAGCTGAGCCACGCAGGTGCCCCTAGCAAAGGTTTTCGTTATGCTTCTGTTTGATCTAGTATTTTTCAGATGGTTAGCTTACCTGGGCCAGAAAAGAAGTGTTCCAGAAACAAGCAGTCCTGTCTGGTTTCCAATTCTTTTGGACATGAATACAATGTTGACCTTTCGAGGGGCTTTGGGTTTTGACCTAGCAGAACAGAGAGTTCTGTAATCCAGGACTTAGAGAAAACTCAGAGAAGATTGAAGATGCACACGGGTGGTGATTTTTTGGTTGTATGGATGATAATAAATAGCAATATATGCACAGTGATATGTAGGACCCAAGATGAGCACATGGGTTTTTGTCCTTCACAAAGAAGACAGAAAGTGGGCTATCTGCTTCCATCCCTCACCTTCCCTCATCCTTTTCATCTCTAGCCTTCCAAAGACTGATCACATCGGGATAATGGAGGCAATTTGGTGTTGTTTTCCACCTTCACCTTAAAATAAGTCAGTGAAACCCGAGACTGCATGTCTAACTCTCCTCAGGGGCATTCACAGCTTAGCGGAAAGCAAAGACAAAAGACTTGAACTAGATCAATTCTTCTGACCCCTTTCCCAAAGCAAGATATTTCTAAAAATTTTTAAAACTGTTTATTTATTTTTGAGAGAGAGAGCAAGCAAGGAAGGGGCAGAGAGAGAGAAAGAGAGGGAGACAGAATCCCAAGAAGGCTCCATGCCGTCAGCACAGAGCCTGATGCTGGGCTCGAACCCATGAACCGTGAGATCATGACCTGAGCCGAAACCAAGAGTCAGACATTTAACCATCTGAGCCACCCAGGTGCCCCAGCAGGGCAAGGTATTAAAAAAAATTTAACTAGGGGCGTCTGGGTGGCTCAGTCGGTTAAGCGTCCGACTTCGACTCAGGTCATGATCTCGCGGTTTGTGATTTTGAGCCCTGCGTCGGGCTCTGTGCTGATGGCTCAGAGCCTGGAGCCTGCTTCGGAGTCTGTGTCTCCTTGTCTCTCTGCCCCTCCCCCACTCACACTCTGTCTCTCTCCTTCCAAAAATAAATAGACATTAAAAAAATTTAAATAAACATTTATATGGAAACCCACAAAGAAAAGTAGACTGAATGGGAGGTCCCTTGTCTGGAGCAGGGTTAGGAATCCTGGAAAAGTCCCATTTGCTCTCCTTACTCCTTGGGGCAGCCTGGGAGGATCCCCAACCCCTGCAGGACCCTTAGAGCCCTGGGGAGCCCAGTTACAAACCATGGGCCCTGATCCCCTTTTAAATTGTTTGGGTGAAGAAAGATCTCTAAGAGAAATAGAAGTGACAGACAGAATAGCACATGTGGTATGGTCTCATTCCTCTCCCAGCACTTGGCAGGGCTCTATTACTCATGTCTGTGTAAATGTCCAGAGGAAGAATCAGAGGAATCTACAATCCCTGTGACAACAGACTCTTATAGGAAAGGCAGAGAGATCAGAGAGAGGAAATCAAGAGGGCTTTCAAACCTAAACTGTTTGCATTTTTTTTTTGTGGCGTTCAGGCACTTTGATGTTATTTGTATAATTAAAAATAAATCAAAAAAGAACGAATTGACAAAACCCTCTAAATGCCTATATGTCTCTAACGAAAGGATTTCAGTTATCAACACATCATTTGGGGAGAGTGTATTTGTTTGAGTCAAATAAGAAGTTACTTCTTATTTCTACACCTCCGCCTTCACACTGGGGTATCTTTGGTAGCTTTGAGATATTTGATCCTTCTGTTTCTGATTTGTTTATATGTACCGACATCGCATGATTCTTTACAGGACAAACTGATACAAGACTGAAGGTGCCTTTAACAAAACCCTCTTTGCTTTTTCCTTCACTTCCCCTTAGTCAATAAGCAGTCACATTTTACCACAGGCAGACCCTGACCCGAGGATGTTTGGGGAGACTTTATAGAGAAAGGCATTCGTCTCACGTGGAGAGAAGGTATTTTACTTTTTCACTTGCCTCGCTAGACAGACCCAAGAATGAGGGTTTCCCTCAAGCCCAAAAGGAAACTGACTCGGCTGGTTTTTTTTTTTTTTTTTTTTTTTCAGAGAAGGGTTTATAGCCTGCTATAGCTTTAACCACCTGCTGCCTGGCATGAGGTTTCTATTTCTATTTCTATTTCAAAGAAATGGAGGGTGTGTAGTGCAAACAATTTCACTTCCTGTTGGTTCCCAGTCCCTGGACGTAGCTCACTGACGGTTAAAACCCTGCAAATGATTCAGATTTGTTGTGATTCCATTAACACCTTGCCTCTGCCGAGGAGGAACGGACTTCCCAAGTTCTGGGTCTCTTTCTCTGTACGTTCTTTTTAACCTGCCTTCTGAATGTACCTGCATTCGGTATAAGGCACAGGCAGCGATGTGGAGGGGAGTGGAGGCTGCCCTGAGTGCCCAGGAAAAACGTCCATTCACCTGTTCGCCGAGTGGTTTATTGAGTTTCTACTACGTGCCAGCTACGGTAATAATTACCGGGGGTGAATAAATGGTTGCAACATGATCCACAAGTTTACCCCAAAGGAGCCCACAGTCTCAATGTGTTGATATTTCCAAAGAATCACAGACCACCATTTCAGAGTCAAAAAGAAATCTAAAGATACTACTATCCACGTCTTAGAAAGCTGGTCTTGTTCCGGTTAATGAAGCTGAACATGGCTACCTAGAGAGTAGATACATACAGATGGAGAGCTGTTAAAAATTGGTGTGTCAGGGGGCACCTGGGTGGCTCAGTGGGTTAAGCGTCCAACTCTTGGTTTCTGCTTGGCTCACGATCTCACGTTTCATGAGTTCGAGCCCCACCTCGGGCTCCGCGCTGACAGCTCAGAGCCTAGAACCTGCTTTGGATTCGGTGTCTCCCTCTCTCTCTGCCCCTTCCCTGCTTGTGCGCTGTCTCTTTCTCTCTCAAAGATAAATAAACATTAAAAAAAATTAAAAAAAAAAAAAAAGAGCACTGGTCCAGCTAGAAAGGACGTTCTTGGGACAACTGGAGAAATGTGAATGTGGGCTTTACGTTCTGTAGCAGCATTGTGTTCATGTTAACTTTCCCGGTGTGATAATTACACTATAGTTACATAGCAGGACGTCCTTGTTCTTAGGAGGGCTGAAGTTTTTCTGAGTGAAGTGTCATGAAAAAAAAAGCCCAGGTCTCTGGCGTGGTGGTATATCCTGTCCATGGAACTTTCTCCAAGTCTCTGGCGCCACTTGGACCTTTCGTTATTATGCATTTTGTGTTTAACCTCTAACAAAAGACCTCAGGGGATAGGGTAGATTCTCGATCCGTTGTCTTTTCTTTATTCTGACATGTTCTACTGGTTCTGATCACTCAAACAATGGGTGCCTACGTCGCCATTGGAACTGTAGGGCTATCAGGTGGCTGTGGTTTATTCTGAATCATTATACGCCTATCTAAGCGCCATTGATTTATAGGATGTGTCTTTTTTTTTTTTTAAACATATACCACTGCAAAAGGAAAGAGTCTAAGTCATTGGATGCCATCAACCCCAAGATGCATGGTGATAATCAGAGATGCGAAAATTTGAAAGAAAAAAAAATTGCATCTGAGATTCAACAAGGCTTCACATCTCACCAGGGTTACAAGGAGTAGCCGGATCTGAGCGTACTACTGGAATAAGCCTCCGAGCATCCACACGTGGCTCCAAATGCTAAAACAGAAAACGCATCGAGGAAAAAGGCTGTGGTCACACAAAAATTTAAAAACAAGCGCACACATAGGAGGACACCTGGAAGCCTGGGTCCTCTAGTCACCGAGGTCTTCCCAGATGGTCCTATATTGAAAAGGCTGGTGGTTTTCAGCTCCTGTTCCCACACGCCCGTCCTTCCTCCTCTGCTTAATTTTTCTCTATGGCCCTTGTCACCATCGCCGTCCACCCTACCGTCTATTTGTGTAGAGCCTGTCCTCCCACTAGAGTATAAGCTTCAGAAGGACACTGTGTTTCGGGTGCCTGGGTGGCGCAGTCGGTTAAGCGTCCGACTTCAGCCAGGTCACGATCTCGCGGTCCGTGGGTTCGAGCCCCGCGTCGGGCTCTGGGCTGATGGCTCAGAGCCTGGAGCCTGTTTCCGATTCTGTGTCTCCCTCTCTCTCTGCCCCTCCCCCGTTCATGCTCTGTCTCTCTCTGTCCCAAAAATAAATAAACGTTGAAAAAAAAAAAAAAAGAAGGACACTGTGTTTCATTTATTGCCGCCTCTCCAGCACCTATAACAGTGTCTCACACACGGCAGGCACTCAGTGTTTGCTGAATAGGGGGGGTCTGGTCCTGCGTTTGTCACTTAGTAAGTGGTCAGTCTGATTCCAAAGTTCTTGGTCTTAACCTTCCTCTAAACTGCCTAGGACCTTGTGCTCCCAGATCTCTGTCCACCTTTCTTGGCTTCTTTCCTGCAGCTCTTTGCAATGGGGATGCTGTGTTCCTTTATTAGCTATTCCAGTCCTTCCTTCCATCCTTACCTGGTGGAAATTAAGGTTAGGGTTCCTCTTTTGTCTCCAATAGCGATTCCCTTCCCTCCTCTCCTCTTCTTCACTGTATAGACGAATAACTCTGTAGATTAGCTCCTTGGCTGAAGATGGGCAGAGCAAAGGAGGAGAGAGAAGGACACGAGGCCATCTGGGCTCGGGTTATGCACTGACCACCAACGAGTGCCTCCACGGATTGGGTCTTCAATGGGGCCCTCAGTGTTGACCAGACCCCCTTCTATATTCTCTAGAGGTCTTCTCCCAAACCAGGCACCTGTTATTCTCGGAAAATGTCCTGTTTCTCACTTCTCATCGCTTGTAGGCCCCCCCCCCCCACCCTCTGCCACCCAATTCAAGCACTTCTCTGTATGCACCTCGCCCTGTGTCTTGCTGCCTGCCCGGTGGGGCAGGACCTCTGACTTCTACCGGGGCTGGTCCTCTGCTTCTCTCCGGGGGCTCCCCTCTGCCTGTTCACTCAGGCTTTGCTCTCTCAATTGTCTGCTCTCTGCCCTACCTCCAATGTTTTCTTTTCTAGCATGTCATTTCCATCAGAATTTAAACCAACTCAAGTTTCTCCCATCTGAAAGGAAAAAAAAAGAAAGAAAGAAAGAAAGAAAGAAAACAAGGAAAACACCTCAGCATCTCCTTCTAGTCAAATTTCAAAATTTACACCCATACATATATATGTATATACATAGATGTGTAGGTGTATATAATATATAAAAATATAAAATATAGTGTGTATTATATAAAAGTATTATGTATAAATATATGTATGATGCATGTATGCATGTGTATATGATTTTCCACAAATGTACAAATGTGATCGTATCATCATACAATGCCTGAGCCTGAACATTTCATTTTGCAAAGGGGATGCTATTTTTGTTAATAATAAATGGAAGCATTAATTATTTTTTGTTTTTTCTTTAAGTTTATTTACTTATTTTGAGAGAGAGAGAGAGAGTGCACATGAGAGGTAGAGAGAAAGGGAGAGAAAGAATCCCAAGAAAGAATTCCTACGAATTTATGGCTTGATCTCACAAATTGTGAGACCATGACCTGAGCCGAAATCAAGAGTGGGATGCTTAACTGACTGAGCCAACCAGGTGCCCCGAATTTTCTTTCTTATGTCATGTTTTTTGCTCTATAATTTCTTTTTTTTTAATTTTAATTTTTATTCCTTTTTGAGACACACACACACACACACACACACACACACACCACACAGAGTGCAAGCAGGCGTAGGCAGAGAGGAGACACAGAATCTGAAGCAGGATCCAGGCTCCGAGCCCTGAGGTGGGACTCGAACTCACAACCTGTGAAATCATGCCCTGAGCCGAAGTCAGACGCCTAACGGACAGCCACCCAGGTGCCCCTGGCCTGTAATTTCTAAGATGGGATTTTGAAGTTTATCCTTCTGGGGAGAAAAGAGCCGGTCTTTTGCCTCTTGGGCAACACTGTACCTTTGGCCGAGTAACCCATCCTCGCTGGTTCCCTGCCCTGAGTCTCACCGCCTTCCGTTTCACTCACCCCACTGCTGACTTCCCTAAAGGACCAATCTGATCACCCTTCCTCAAGCTTTTCAACGAATCCTCATTGTCTCCGGGATAAATCCCAAACATCTTGATGTCATTTACAAGATGCATCTTAATTGGGTTCTTCCCCACCTCCTACCTCTTGGGGCAGGCTGTGTTATTGTTCTTAACGGTTTATGGCCCCTTCCTGGGGGAAAGATTATACTTCCCCTGCCCCACGGACGGCAAGCTTGGCCACACGACTTACTTTGGCCAGTGAAATGTGAACAGCGTGGCATTTCCAGGCAGCGAAGTTTAATAGCCAGTGCGTGGTTCGCTTTCCCTCCCTCATGAGACCAATAATGTTCCATCCAGAGGTTGTTCCTACCATTGACTGGCTCCTGGAGTGAATACAAAATATGCAGAACTCCCTCTGGTTCTCAGTGGCCATGTAACATTAGGAAGAAATCACCCCGTGTTATAAGCCACTGAGATCTGGGGGCCATTTGTCACTGCAGTATAACCCTTTCTGTCCTGACCGATGTACCTTCACAAGGTCCTCTCTTGCCATTCCTTCTTGGCATCTTAAACTCGAATCCAGTGGCATATCAGATGTTTTTGAGTGCACCCACAGTAAGAAATCTGTTTTACCTTGTGACCTGGTACTCACTTCAGATATACATAGATACACACATAAATTGAACAAAGGCTCTGTGGAAAGATTCTTATTGTGTGCAGTTCATTCTGATATATTCTATTCTATTCCATTTAGGTAAAAATGCTGGTCAGGCCCAACTAAGTTGATTTCATGACTCTTTGATGAATCACAACTCTGATTGGAGACCATTGCTCGACCGTACTAAAAAACTGCATTTTCTCTTACACACTCCTAGATGTTCTCCAGGGTTGTGCGAGGAAAACACCCTTTCTAGGAAAAATTCTTCCTACTGTAGGGTGGCCTGAGTGGCCCCGTATCAGCCAGTCATTCACTGTTTTATACTTGGCTCTTTCCTTTTTTTCTTTTTTCTTTTCTTTTCTTTTTTTTTTTCAAATTACGGTGAAAAACACATAGCATAAAATTTACCATCTTAACCATTTTAAAGAGTACAGTTCTGGAGCACCTGGGTGGCTCAGTTGGTGGAGCGTCCGACTTTGGCTCAGGTCATGATCTCACGGCTCGTGAGTTCGAGCCCCACATCGGGCTCCGTGCTGACAGCCTGGAGCCTGGAGCCTGCTTCGGATTCTGTGTCTCCCTCTCTCTCTCTGCCCCTCCCCCACTAGTGCTCTGTCTCTCTCTCTCTCAAATATAAAATAAAATAAATAAATAAATAAAAAATCAAGTCCAGTCCAGCAGTGTTAAGCATATGCCACTGTTGTCCATCTTGCAGATCAGAAATCTGTACCGATAGAACAATAACTCCCTTTCCCTGCCTCTCCCCAGCCAACCACCATCCTGCTTCCTGTCTCTATGAATTTGACTACTTTAGATCCTTCAATAAGTGAAATCGTATAATATTTGCCCTTTTATAAAAAATATTTTGTTTTGAAGCAACCCCTGCACCCAACGTGGGACTCAAACTCACAACCCCGAGATCCAGAATCACATGCTCTGCCATCTGAGCCGGGCAGGTCCCCCAGTATTTCCCAGTATTTGCCCTTTGGTGACTAGCTTATATTTATCTATTTATTTATTTATTTACTTACTTATTTATATATAGAGAGAGAGTACAAGCAGGGGAGAGGGGGGAGAGAGAGAGAGAGAGAGAGACAGAGGTGCCTGGGTGGCTCAGTCGGTTAGGCGACTGACTTTGGCTCAGGTCATAATCTCACAGTTGGTGAGTTCGAACCCCACCTCGGGTTCTGCACTGACAGCTGGGAGCCCGAAACCTGCTTCAGATTCTGTGTCTCCCTCTCTCTCTGCCCCTTCCCCACTCACCCTCTGTCTCTGTCTCTTGAAAATAAATAAATGTTAAAAAAAATTTTTTTTTAATTAAAAAAAAAGAAAGAAAGAGAGAGAGAGAAAGAAAGAATTTTAAGTAGGCTCTATGCCCAGCTGGGAGCCACACACAGGGCTTGATCCCATGTCCCTGGGATCATGACCCGAGCTGAAACAAAGAGTCTGATGCTCAACCTACTGAGCCACCCAGGGGCCCCATTTTTATTTTTATTTTTAAAGAGTTTATTTTTAAGTAACCTCTACACCCAACGTGGGGCTCAAACTCACGATCCCGAGATCAAGAGTTGTACATTCTAACTGAGCCAGCCAGGCACTCCCTCTGACTGGCTTATTTCACTTAGTATAATGTCCTCAAGGTTCATCCATGTTTTAGCATGGATGTGAATTTCTATCCTATTGAAATATTCCATCGTATTTACATGTCGTTTGTTTGTTCATTTACCTACGGATAGACATTTGGGTTGCTTCCACTCCTTGGTTATTTTGAGCAGTGCTACTACAAACATAGATGGATGTGCAAATATCTCAAGGGCCCGCTTTCCATTCTTCTAGATACATACCCGGCAGTGGGATTGCTGGGTCACGCGGTAACTCTTTGTTTAATTTTTTGAGGAATCGCCGTACTGTTTTCTGGAGCAGCTGCATCATTTCCCGTCTCCAGCAACCGGGCACAAACGTTTCAATTTCTTCATATCCTCACCAACACTGTTATTTTCTGGATTTTTTGATAGTGGTCACCTTAATTGGTGTGAGATGCCCGGCTCTCCAGTTTCTGATCCGGAGAAACTCTAAGAGCTAATAAATACCTAGTGTTCTTTTAGGCCACTCAGTCTGAGGATAATTCGTTGCACAGCAGTGGATAACTAACGCCACTCTGACTTTACAATCAAGTGGATGCTTGTAGAAATCAGGCTGCTCCGGACCACACAGCTGATAAGTAGACGTACCGCCTCTCAAATGCACTGGATCTCTGAACTTCTAGACCCCATGACCTTTAACAGCGCAATAGATGGGTGAAGGCACTATGGCCCCTCACTGGAGGGGTCTCTCTGGAAAGGCACCCCCACAGAAGTGCCACAGCATTGTTACCCCAGGGTCCACACCTTAGGCTGGGTCTTGGGTGCCCTTCTCATTACTAGCCTCCAAGGAGTAATTTGGAGAAAAGAGTGATTGGAAATTTTATTCAGTTAAAAACAGAAAACAAAAAACAAAACACCCCCAGACCAGCTTCTGCCTTTTCTCCTCGGCCCTTATCTTGTTTTCTGGCTTCTCTGGAGTCCTCTTTACCCCGGTCAGTCATTTGACGACAGACCTCTCTCTGGCTCCTGGTTGGAACATGCCAGTTGTTCTGGAGAACAATTAAGCTTCCTTTTCAGGTTGAGCTAATTTCGTGACAGCTTTCCCCAGTTGAGGCCATCATCCGTACAGGATCAGAGTGCTGGGCCCGCTCGGCTGCGTTTTGGAAGCCATCCCTGACAAGCCCTCCTCTTGTCTTCGTGCCCTTGCATCTGGATCTCCCTGCTCCCTTCTGTCTCCACTGAGGTTGGGTTATGGCTTTGACGCCCTTTCCCTCTCTCTCTGCGTTCTTTCTTCCTCCTTGTTCCCGTGCTTTACTCACTGGCTTCTATTTCAGGCTGTGCTGTGTTCTTGGGAAGTCAGCCTCTTCTCCAGATATCAGTTTACTTATCTGAGGAATGGCCGTAAGAGTCCTTGCCTCGAAAGGTTGTTCTGAAGGCTTAATGACAGGACACGGGTACAGTCCCCAGCACAGGGCACAGGGTCCGTATTCATAAACCAGAGCTTTCATCTAGTGTTGTTTCTCCATGATCAGCTTCGCTAATTCTCTCTCAGCCCATTCCAGAGAGCCTACTCTCTTTGTCACGTGACCTAACGTCGCTTCTTCCCTCGTGTTTTTTTTTTTTTTTTTTTTTTCTTTGTCACTGTAGCAGCTGCTGCATTTTAGACCCGCCATTTGGGATTCAGCTTGCTCTTCCGCTCCTCTCCTGGGCCACTCGGCACCAAACCACCCCCTCCCACCTTCTGGTTTTGTCTGCCCTCTTGCCTAGCTTTTTGCTGCCCCCCCCCAAGGCGGGTGAAGCCCCCCCGCCGCCTGCCCTCCTCTGGCCCGGCTGTTTTTAGGGCATCTAATCCTTTTCCATCATTCCCTTCCCAGGTAACCAACAAATGGCTGTATTTTCCAAGTAACTCCCACAGATGCTTCCTCTGTCTGTAAAAAAAAATACCTGACATTGACGACTCAATGGAACTTTGGCTCCTACAGATTCCTCCTCCAAACTCCTAACCCTTCTCCCGCGGAGGGGAAGGAGACGGCCCTCACCAGTTCACTGAAACACACTGGCTGCAGTCCTGGGCCATGATAGAATGTTCGAAGTTCTAATCTATCTAAGTTTTGGGTTATAGAGGTCACACGCCCTCAGAAGTCCCCAGGGGCAGCCTTAAGGACACATTTGACCCATCCTGAATTTTAGCCCTAGTTTGCAAATAACCTGGGGACATGCTCCTTTCTATTGGATTGATTGGGGAGTTCATCCATAATCTGCTAACATTTCAGACTGACTTCAGGAATTTATATATATATATATGTGTGTATATGTGTATATATATGTGTGTGTATATATATACACATATATGTATGTATATACATGTATACGTATATATATGTATACACACACATATATACTACACACATATACATATATATATATACATATACATATATATATTAATTTTCCATTCACCAGCCACAGAAGTAGAAGTTAAGGATGACATTCTAGAGCACAAATATTTAATTACTCTCCCACCCCCCACCCCCCTGAATTCTACTGAAGAGTCTTTGAAGCAAACACAGTAGTAGGTCCCAGATGGAAATATGGACGTGAAAGGAGCTGACTATCTCTTTTGCTTTTTTGGCAGGAGTTTGCTCTAAGGGCTCCAATAATGCAATGACCACATGCTGCATTGACGTTTTGAGGTGACCAGGATGGATTAGTGGGGATAGGGCCGGGGGTGGGGTGGGGGTGGGGGGGCAGGGATGCAAGGTTGTCATCGTCACAGAAAGGCAAATTGAACCTGACCAGACCTCCTTGTTTCCTGCATCTGCCCTTAACTAGCGAGTGTGATATTGGGTGAGCTACTTAACTGGACGAAGTTTTAGACTATTCTTTTGAAAGGGTGATAATGAAACTTCCTTCCCTGGGCTGTTGAGTTGGAATGATGTCACACGGAAGGAGCTTCTGGGACCCCAGGGGTGCCCAGGGGAGGCAGGACTGTGGTGGGTGTGAGGGTAGATAAACTCTGACTTCTCTTTCGGAGTTGCCTGGGTTTTTCTGCTGCTGGATGAAGTGTGTTTGTCCAATCACTCTTGAACTGGGATAAACAGTAAATTTCAGGCAAGGTTATAAGATTCTGCCGGGCAAAGCCGAACAAAGCCTACTTTACTGCCTTTTTTTTTTTTTTTTTTACAGCCTGTGACTTTTAATGGCTCCTGCAGTTGACAATGCTTCTCCCTGAAGCCAAAGTGAACTTGTTATCTTGCAGTTTATTTTGCATTTAAATAGCACTTTGTGTTTCCCAGGTGCTTAAGAGTCATTAATTCATCTTTCCTCTTCTAGGTCTTACACTTTTCTTCTGTTTATTTATTTATTTACCTTTTTTTTTTTTTTTTTTTTTTTTGAAAAATGGGTGGGGAGCTGGTAAAAACTTGGAGATTTGCCCAAGGTCACACAGACCTGTTCAGGGAGGTGTGAACCTGTTCCTTTTCACATCCTGGTTCTGTGCTAAGTTCACTGTAGTTTGTTACTTCTCACTGCTCTGGGCTCATCAGTCAAGATCAAAGGACTTTTGGGTCTTTGGGAAAGGATTCCCAAAGTTAAGTGTCTGCTAGAACTTCTTTTACTTCATTTTTGGGAAGTTTGGGGGCAAACGTTCGTGTACCGGTCCTCAAATCTTAGGACTGTGAACCGCCTTTTGATTCTCTTTTTATTTTCTGCCGTCTTGATTCTGAGGGGAGTTATCCCGGTTCAGATCCTCTGTCTGATGTCACTTCGAGTCAATTTGGCCATGGCTCAGAGGCTGAGCCAGGCACTTGGGCAAAATAGCCAGATTTGAATTACCCTCTTCTCACACAGGAAAAAACAAAATCCAGTTTTTAGAAACTCACTTTGTCACCTTGAAGCCAGAAATCCTTCACCCATCGCTTCCAAATGCCTGCTGCTTCTAACACCCATTCCCCTTTCCCTTCTGCCAGGGCACACGGACTCCCCCCTCCCCACCCCCCGCCCCCCAACCTCCTCCCTAATCAAGGTATTGTCTCTACCTAAGAAAAACATTTAATTGTGATTAACTCACAATGAAATTACTCGCCAGGGGCAGTTCAGAGACTAATCTGTAGGTCTATCCATACACCACTGCCACCACAAACATTTTAAGTATCTCTCTGCAGGGTCTGCTGTTCAGTTTTCTCGAGTAGTTCAGTTTTTCCTTTGATACCATTTGCTTCTCTTGCTCATTCTTGTTTTTTCTTTCTCACCCCAAAAAAGCACAGTTTAGAGCCTTACAACTTCCATTTTAATACCAAGTGTTTAGTGAGTACTACATCTTGGTTCCAATGACAATCTGCTGCTGGTGGGGAGGGAAACAGAAGGAATCTAAGCCAGTCTTATCCTCCAGGCCAACCTATCAGCATAAATACCTAAAATGCCTCAATGAAAGAAAGGCTCTGACCACTCCTTGAGTCTAGAATTATGTCTTAACCTTATTCTGTCCCCAAGGTGCCTTACTAAGGTGCCATGTCTATCTTTTCACCCGTGTTTCTAGTTTCTGGAGATTATCCAGCTCCGATAGGAGAGTTGACTAGTATCTTTCACCGGAACGTCAGGGCCTTTGAATAGTTTCGGTCTCGATTTTTCCTTTCTCAAGAGCAGGTTCCTTGAAGCTACTCAAGAGCAAACACCCAAGGACAAAGGTGGGCGGTCAGAGAATGACAGGTGAATGGTTGGGTGGCAAGAGAAGTCAGAGAGATAAAGGCAATTCTTGCTTTTTGCAAAAGCACAGGGACACGGTCACATCATCCCCGAAAAGGGGATTAAATATGAGGTTACTTCCTCTAGAATATCCAGCGTTTGTATGAGATTTGCAAAGATTTGGGAATGTCAAAAATTTGGCTCACAAATTTGCAAGTTCCCAGAGCTATGTTTAAAGATAACTTTCACGTAGACAAAACGAACTCCAGAACACGGGGGAGGCATTCAAATGAACAATTCATAAATTGGTAAACATTTGCCAAGCAGCTACTATGGGTCCAGCACTGGGGCAATGGGATGGATAAAACAGACCGCCTAGCCTCAAGTTTTCAAGGAAGGGATTATAGAATGAGATGAAATATGGATAAAGCACAGAGTAGCTCTCCAGAAAGGGAAGACTAGGGGGATGGTAATTCTAAACTGGGTCTTGAAGGATAAATCGGAGGTCATGAGTCGGGCAGAGTAGGACATTTACAGGCATAGAATTTCGTGTAAAGTTTAGGAGACACTAGGACTGGGCTGTACACGGGGAAGTGAGAGTTGAGAGCAGAGCCACACTAAGACCTCTGGGCTTGGGTCCTTTAGGGGAAGGAGAATTAATGAAGCATTTAAAGTGATAAGATCACAATGGCTTTGCTTTAGTTTATAAAGCAGCTTTATAGTAGTGTTAGCAATAGAACTCACTTAACAATTCTTGTCTAGTAACTCCTCATTCCGCTTTGTGCGATGACGGTTCTGCTGTTATTAGTATATTTGAGTCGTTCTGTATACGTGCGTACCTATAATACCTTCATTATTCATGGACTGATTAAGAGCTTTGGGAGTTGTTGCCTCGACTTTGCTGGGGTGTTCGGCTAATTCTTAGAATCATATAAAGGTGAAGTAAATTACAGAATATAATAGGCGCTTAAACTATATGCTAGGTAATAAAGGAGGCAGAGAAGGAACTTTCATTTACTACATTACTAATAAGTATGTTTGAAGGCAACTCGGAGCATGCTACACCACCAAGAGGGCGGCTCATTCATTTTGTTGGATCTCTGAGATTAGAAATCTCCCCACTGCATTCTCCTTGAGGTGTTCACAATAGCATGCATAAGAAGGAGGGTGCTGGCTGAGAAAATAATTTCTTAAAAAAAAAAATTTCATTTGAGTTTATGACAGATCTCATAATCTAGAGGGTTTAACATTACCTGGGGTATATTGCAAAGGCACAGGACCAGAGGAATAACATCACAAAGCCATCAGTTGAAGAACACATACATAAAAGGCTAAAGATCATAAAGCAAGTTCTTAACCATAGATATAATGCTGGAATGCCCAGAAAAAAACGGACTGATAGCTTAGATACATTTCCTAGATTTTTCTTTGGTGAGATGCCAGGCAGGGGTACCTTTAAATAAAAATTGAAATAAAACCGGGGAAATGCTATTCATATTTTGAAATGACTCAAAATCCCTCTCCCTTTTTTTTATATCAAATAGTAATAATAATAGTAGGGCAAATTGCTCCTAATTTAGAGGAACAGACACACAAAATAAAATCACAATGATAGGTGCTAAAGCAATTACAGCCAATGGTTATTAGGAAAGCACATTGTAGGGGTTCCTACGAAGGGAGGAAGGGTTCCGTGGGAGGAACCCGTGAAGGCATTAGTAAGAAGGTATTATTTGATGAAATGAGGGGTGGCTACAGTTTTCTGGCAAAGTATGAGGAGATCAGTCGAATGGGGTGGTAAGAAAGGGAGCCCCTTTTAAAGCCGGCTGTTCTGTGTATATGATGTGGGGCAAACTGCCTCATCATTCAGAGCTCTGACCAGTTTATCTGTAAAATGGGAATGAGAGTGCCTAGTTCATTGGATGGTGGTGAGGACTAAATAAATTGTTGAGGTGATATTGTTAAGGGTGATGGGCGTGGGCTCCGGAATCAGATCATGTACTGGATTAAACGGCATCTCTCCAAAATTCATGTCTACTCGGAACCTTAGAACGTGACCTTGTTTGGAAATAGGATCTTTGCAGATGTAATCAGATAAGTTAAGATGGGGCCATACTCAATAATAATAATAATAATAATAATAATAAAAACTGGAAAATAGTGTTGACCAGGATGTGGAGAAATTGGAACCTTGTTATACATTGCTGGTAGGAATGTAAAATGGTGCAGCTGCTATGGAAAATAGTACCACGGCTCTTCAAGAAGTTAAACATAGAATCACCATATGACTCAGCAATTCTACTCTTAGGTATACACCCCGAAGAACTGAAGAGACCCAGACAGATACTTGTACTGCAATGTTTGTAACAGAATTATTCACAATAGCCAAAAGGTGGAAACAACCCAAGTGTCCATCAACAGATGAATGGATAAACAACATGTCCATATCCAGACGAGGCAATACTGTTCTGCAATCGGAAGAACTACAGTTCTGGCACATGCTACAAATAGAACTCGGAACCATTATGCCACATGAAAGGAACCAGATACAAAGGGGCAGGTATTGGGTGATTCCACTTATCCGAGGCATGTAGCATAGGGCAATTCATGGAGACAGAAAGTAGAGTAGAGGTTACCCAGGGCTGGGGGAGAGGAGAATGAGGAGTTATTGCTTAATGGTAAGGTTTCTGTTTGGGGTGATGAAAGGGCTTTGGAAATAGTGGTGATGATTGCGCAACATTGTGAGTATAATTAACGCCTTTGGACTGTACTGGTAAAAATGGTCAAATGGGGGCCCTGGTGGCTCAGTTGGTTGAGAGTCCAACTCTGGATTTCAGCTCAAGTCATGATCCCAGGGTTGTGGGATCAAGCCCCATGTGTGGCTCCAAGCTCAGCACAGAGCCCGCTTAGGATTCTCTCTCTCTCTCTCTCTCCCTCTGCCCCTCTCCCCAGCCCATGTGCGCTCTCTCTTTTTCTAAAATAATAATGAAAACAGAATGTTAAAGATTAAAAAAATGGTCAACACGGCAAGCTTTGTTAAATGTATTTTTACCACAATAATAATAAAAAAATGAGGCTACCCTGGTTTACAGTGAGCCCTAAATCCACTTACTGGTGTCCTTATAGAAAGAGACAGAGAGACACGTATGGAGGAGAAGGCCATACGAGGTCGGAGTCCAGATTGGAACGACTACCAGCAGCCAACCGGAAGCGGGGAGACGCGCGGGACAGATTCCCGGAATCAACGCCGCCATCTTGCTTTGAGATCAATCCGAGCTCTGCCACCGTCATCTGCGTGAACTCGAGTAACTTAGAACTTGCCTGAGCACCAGTTGCTTCACCTCTTAAATGGAGATCGTGATACGTACGCAATCGGGTTACTAGGAAGATCCAAGGAGAGGCACGCGTGAACCCTTAACAGGGTGTGCAGCCGTCCCTCAATACCCGTGTGTCGTGATTGACAATTACGACGACGGTTAGCGACACAGAGAAAGGAGGATTGACTTGGAGGAGAGGCTGGCTTGGCAGCCCCGGGGCCAGCAGGGTTTGTTTGAAAATCCAAAGGGTTTGCTTCAAAGAAAATTTACTTCCCCATTCTCATCACAGGAGAAATGTGGGGGAGATGTGTTATCTGAGTTGGCATCATTGAAATGGATATGAAAGTTGAGTGATTTGCTCCTCCGGCTCCGAGACGCTTAGGAAGGTTGACAAGTGCATCGTCTCACTTGCTCTGTGGCAGGTACCCCTCCGCACCCACCCACGCGTGCTGTCGTGGAGAGAAGCAAGCTGTGTTCTCACCTGGCGGGCGTGCTCTTCCTCCTGAGTGGGTGCAGGTGGCAGTGGACGGTTCGGGAGCGCCCCGCGAACCCTGGCAGCTGCCTCCGAGGCCAGCAAGGCCAGGATTGCCGTAAAACTAAAGAGGGAACGCATTTGATTTCCTTGAGTGAAGCATAGGAGGAAACAGTCCGTTTTTCGGAGCGCAGTCTACCTAATGCCCTTGATGGGCTGTGCGATGGAGCTCAATCCGTAGGCGGGTTGGGAGGCTTTGGGAACGGATTGGGAGGGAATGCAAATCCCATGTCTGCGGCCTCTTCTGGTTAGATTAGCTGTGATCTCCGCCAACACCATCAAGATGGTTGTTGTCACCACCAGCATGAACACGCCCACCTCTTACAGGCGCCTTGTTGGACCCGTTCAGTGTACGAGTTCCCAGCACTGGAAGCCATTCCGAGGCGAATCCACAGGGCTGTCTAGGCCCAGCTTATATACTTAGTGGTCCCTTTCATTATTGGGCTCTGTGATTGATCAGGGGGTTTCAACACGGTTCCGCCAACATAGTCCTCAACACAGCCCCGGGGATACGATGGGACCGGCCTGTCATCCCCACGCTGCATGCAGGGACGCTGTGCCTTGGAGAGGTCACGTGGCTTGCCAAGTCCAAAGCGCTAGCTGGTAGTGTCTGTCCAGTGTGTCCAGGGATGAGGTAGGCTCCTCACTGTTGGCGCCCTGGAAGCCGGGGGCAGGTGACAAAACCTTCTCTTGAAGGACGTGGAAGAGATGGAGCCACAAAATACGTGCCCTGGGTGGTGAATGGGGGAGGCTGAGATGTGGGCCCAGGGCAGGCAACAGTGAGTGCTAGCTAGTGGGTCAGAAGAGGCATGTGGGTGGGGGTGGGGAGGGTGGTGGGGGGAGAGGGCAGGACTGGAGGGGAGCCCGGGAGGCAGCATTAATTCCTGAGTTCTCTTTTCCGCTGTAGCCATCAGGGCTTTTATCGACCCCCAACGCGTACCTGCGGGGGCAGCTTGAGTCCGCCACAAAGGGCTCACGGTACCAAAGTCTGGGCCCACCAAGCTCTGGCATTTTGGTGACCCATCAAGCTCTGCTTGCCTGGCATCCCCCACATAGGACGGTCGTCCTCTCTAGGACTTAGGATCACCGACCGCATCCCTCTGTGAGGCTGTCTGCCTTTCAATTCTTAAGGAAGGGCAGTAAAATAGATGTAACATACAGCCTACCATTTGAGCTGTTTTTGAGCGCACAGACAGGGGTGTTAAGTACGTGCCCAGTGCGTAATCTATCGAAAGAACCATTCTCACGTTGCAAAACTGAAACCACGTAGCCATTAAACAACAACTCCCCCATCCTTCCTCCCCTGAGCCCCCCGCAACCGCGGTTCGATTTTCGCTAAGAACGTGAGCATCTCCTGTAAGTGGAATCATACAGAGTTTGTCTTTTTGTGACTGGCTTATTTCGGTTAGCTTGAAGTCTTCAGGGTTCACCCATGATGTCGCCTGTGTCAGAATTTCCTTCCTTTTCAAGGCTGAGTAATATTCCATCGGGCGTATATTCGGTGATGTTTATCCATTCGTCCTTCGATGGGTGTGTGGGTTGCTTCTACCATTTGGCTCACGTGAATAGTATTACTCTGAACATGGGTGTGCAAGCATCTGTTCAAGATCCTGCTTTCTGGAGTTCCTGATTCTTCTGGGTGTACCCAGAAGAGGGTATTGCTGGACCATATGCTAATTCCACGTTTAATTATAGGTCTTCTCTTGCACTTAGGTCTCAGGCACAGAGAGCTTTCTACTCAGGAAGGCGCCCCCAGTCAAGGCCAACCACCAATGCACAACCAACTTTCTCATTTAGGTGTCCCTGACATTTGCAGGGCCCAGGGTAAGAGTGTACATGGAGGGCCAAGGGCCATGTAACTAAATATTTAAAAGTGATAGACCATAACTAACAATCTGCTAAATAATAATTTTTTACCTTGTACCTTGTCAAATATGTTGTCATTAACAGTAAAAGTTATGAAACTGTGGTTGTTATATGACTAAAAGTTGGCAATATATCCAAGCCAACTGAATTTAATTATGATTGCTCATGCCAGAATGTTCTATCGATGGGCCGGAGGTACATGTAACACAAAGATGTACATAATTCACAAACATTAGCTATGGATTCTCCAACATTTATTTTTTCTTATCTTTGTTTCAGCAAAATCACTATTCTGTTATATTAGTGATTTTTCATACAGTTTGCGTTTTGCGGACGGTGATGCTATTTTAACATTTTGGATGTATTTTCATCACAAAGTCTAATAAGTAAGGCTAAAAATTCAAAAGTTAACATTATTTCCCCCATTTTCATAAGCTTCCTCCCTTAAACCCACCATTATTTTTTTTAAAAATTTTTTTCCAACGTTTATTTATTTTTGGGACAGAGAGAGACACAGCATGAACGGGGGAGGGGCAGAGAGAGAGGGAGACACAGAATCGGAAACAGGCTCCAGGCTCGGAGCCATCAGCCCAGAGCCCGACGCGGGGCTCGAACTCCCGGACCGCGAGATCGTGACCTGGCTGAAGTCGGACACTTAACCGACTGCGCCACCCAGGCGCCCCAAACCCACCATTATTAAAAGCAAAAGGCAAGGGGCCCCAAACCCACCATTATTAAAAGCAAAAGGCAAGGGGCGCCTGGGTGGCGCAGTCGGTTAAGTGTCCGACTTCAGCCAGGTCACGATCTCGCGGTCCGGGAGTTCGAGCCCCGCGTCGGGCTCTGGGCTGATGGCTCAGAGCCTGGAGCCTGTTTCCGATTCTGTGTCTCCCTCTCTCTCTGCCCCTCCCCCGTTCATGCTGTGTCTCTCTCTGTCCCAAAAATAAATAAACGTTGGAAAAAAAATTAAAAAAAAAAAAAAAAGCAAAAGGCAAAAGGACAGATTACAACGGAAGGGTGTAAAGGTTTCGGAATAGAAATAATTACTGAAATTAGTATCAAAAGTCAAATAACAATTATTTACAACATTGTAAATATCTTTTGTTGAAAATCTAATTACATCTCACTCCACGTTGTTATGTAAAAGTAAAATGATTTGCACGTCTACTGTCCTCTGTCAGTCCTGTCCCGTTGCTAGCATTGAGAATCAGTACCCCTGAATCAGTAAGAAGGTCTTTCTACTCCCCCAAACTTACATTTATATATTTAAGGGTAAGATGGCTTGTTTAGTATTATAAAATATTCCTCGGCTGTCATGTGTAACAGTTGGAAAACCCATGCTAATTTGTGAGTAGCTTTGGAACCACCGGTTGGAACACAAAGAGAAGATACTTCGTTATGCAAGAATCTATGGCAGTTAGGCAGTTTGAGAGGAAGTTTTTGACAAGCTAATGGATTTATCTAAAGCTTCTTCCTCTCAAGTTCTCCCAGCACTTTGAAGCAGGGTCTGTTCATGTTGGCGGTGTCACAATCCACAGATTGTGCTGGAACACAGTTGCCTTTGAGGGAGTGAGCAGGATCGGAGAGAGGCACCTCCCTAGGGCTGGAGCGGAGTTGGTAGGGAGAGAGGATATTTGGAGTTGGGGCAGGAACCTCCAGCCCGGCCGTCCTGAGGCTGCTCCCAATATGGGCTTAGGCTACTGCCACTTGCTTTTCTAATTAGCATAGTGACCGTTGGAAACGGGGGTTCTATTACTGAAATCACGGCTTGTTGATTAGCTTGATGAATGCAAGGAAGGGCTTCCCGATGCAGTTGTAGGTCCTCCTACAAGTGGAGTACTTCAGAGGCTCCCCAACTTGCAGGAACAGAGCCTAAGACCCCGGATCTGTGGGAATGGCTCCTGAGGCTGGATTCTGGCACAGTCCTGTGGCCAGCCACGGGTCTGGAGGACCCCCGGAGCTGCCTGATGCCAGCTACAAGGTGACAGGTAGCGAACTGCTTATTCCTTTGAAAGAATAGAGAGCAGGGACCCTTTGGGCACACAGAAGGATTTCTAGAAAATGCATTGTGTTTACTTGCTAATAAAAGTTTATGAAATGTCAGTATGGGTGGCAGAATTTCATCAGTGACTGGCCTTCCCTATACTTTAGTAGGAGCACTGCCAACCCTCCGACAGTTCGTAACCTGAATTCTGCTTGATCAAATTTGTTTTGGTCAGTTTTACAACACCCTCAGCTAGGGTGGGTCACTCTGGACTTTTCCTTTGTAATATTAGATAATACAGATGGGGTGTATAGGTGTTCCTTATGATGGATTTTATATACAATGACTAATGACTGGCTTTTGTAACTGCTTTGGGGTGTAAAAAATAACATTTGATTTATTAGAATTCATAATTAAAAAAATAAAAAAGCAACTTGGGGGAGGCACCTGGCTGGCTCAGTTGGAAGAGTGTGCGACTCTTGATCTTGGGGTCATGAGTTCGAGCCCCGTGTTGGGTGTGGAGATTACTTAAATAAATATTTTTTTAAAAAACTTAGGAAAACTTTAAGGGAAATATTTAACTTTAACTTACGAAGTGAGTTCGAGCCCCACGTTAGGCGTGGAGCCTACTTAAAATAAAAAATGAAAAAAAAATAACTTACAAGTCTTACTCTTCTAGTTATAACTAGCAGATTTTTACACCCACAAGAGGCTTTTGTAAATTAGTTAATTATACTCCCTAGACATTTTTAGCTGTATTTACAAATTTAATATGTTCAGTTTTCTTTTTATTTTTTTATTTAAAAAAAAATTTTTTTTCAACGTTTTTTATTTATTTTTGGGACAGAGAGAGACAGAGCATGAACGGGGGAGGGGCAGAGAGAGAGGGAGACACAGAATCGGAAACAGGCTCCAGGCTCGGAGCCATCAGCCCAGAGCCTGACGCGGGGCTCGAACTCCCGGACCGCGAGATCGTGACCTGGCTGAAGTCGGACGCTTAACCGACTGCACCACCCAGGCGCCCCTCAGTTTTCTTTTTAAACACATCAGTGATCTGAGTAACAAATAAAACCTTCCCAAGCATTTAAATAGTTTATATAATTTGAATAAATTAACCTTATAAGCAGGGGGAATCTTAAGTTCTCTCCAATGCTCCACAGCTATTTACAAATAGGAATATTTAATTTAACACATTCCACAGCAAGTACTTCTTGCACACTTACTGTGGGTTCCTCAGGCTGGGTGCTTGAGACCCATCGAGCAAAAGTTTCTGTTCCTGTGAAGTTTACATTCCAGTTAGAGAAAAAGGCAATGATATATTATATGAGATATAGATGAGATAAATATATCTTACAAGGTATCATATATGTATATATATATATATATATCTCCATCCAGTAGTATGTTAGAAGGGGGTAAGTGTTTTGGGAAGAAAAGAGTAGGGTTAGGGGGTTCAGCATTGGGGTGGAGAACAATTGCATTAAACTGAGTGCTCAGGGCTCCCCGAGAAGGAGAAATTTGAGTAAAGGTTTGAAGGGAATGAACCATCAATGAGAAACCATAAGTCAAAATCAATTCCTCAGTTATGCATCTTAAATCATAATTGCAAGGCCTGTCTACCAAATACTTTGTCAGATTCTTTCAAACACCACCAAAAACATCATATGCGTACTCGTATCATTCGTAAGTTGAACATAAAAGTATTAATACCACGGATGTGGTTTATTTCACGAATTCTAACATTCTCAATGTTAAAAGATACTTTCCCAGTAAGAAGAAATGGATTTTTCCAATCAATTTGGGAGTGCTGTCTCCGTACAATGATGTTGCCTTGCAACCAGAGAGATGTTTGGCCAAGCCAAAAAGCTTGATTCTTGCCCATGACATTTAAGGGGCTCAGTGAACCATTTCTGTCATCATCACAACCTGGATTCCATAATGAAGGTGTTGTTTTCACAGACAGATTCTCATTGATTGAAGTATTTATTGCCCAGATTTTCTGTCTGATTTTAATCTGCAATGCTCATCCCGGGTCGAAGATCATTTCTTCAATGCTTCGTAGGATATTGCATTTCTCTGGCTCTCCTAAAGCGTCTTTGTCTTCCCATCTGTCCCTGGTCATTTTATTTTATTTTATTTTTTTATTTTTTTTTTTTCAACGTTTATTTATTTTTGGGACAGAGAGAGACAGAGCATGAACGGGGGAGGGGCAGAGAGAGAGGGAGACACAGAATCAGAAACAGGCTCCAGGCTCTGAGCCATCAGGCCAGAGCCCGACGCGGGGCTTGAACTCGCGGACCGCGAGATCATGACCTGGTTGAAGTCGGACGCTTAACCGACTGCGCCACCCAGGCGCCCCTGTCCCCGGTCATTTTAAAACAGGGCTGCATGTTCTTTGACATACCTTCCATCGAGAGTCAAGATCTATGATTCCTTCGCTTAGATCCTGAGCAGGCTCGGGGACCACTTCAAACAAGAGTCCCGCGGAAGCGGTGACGTCCAAGTCTCAATCATAGAAGACCGTGCAGGTTCCATTTTGTTCACTGGAACACTTGCTCTTGGAGATGTGACTCACCATGTAAAGAGGCCTGATGATTCTGAGGCCACCAGGTTGTGCAGAACCCAAGGTACATGGAGAGGCCTTTGTAGATGCTTCAGTCAACTGCCCCCAGCTGGGCTTTGAATCATTCCAGTCACGGGGCTAAACATTTGCATGAAGAAGCTTCCAGAAAATTCCAACCCTTCACCACTGGAGTCTTTCTAACAGAGGCTCCAGAAACTGTGGAGCAGAGACACATCATCCTTTCTGTTTACTGTCTGAATTCCTGACTTTCAAAACCCGTAAGTCCAATAAACATGGTTTTTGTTTTACTCTTACTAAGTTTGGGAGGGTTGTTAAGCATCCACAGGAAATTGGAATGGACACTAAAGATCCTTTAACGACATTCCATCAGATTCTTTTTTTTTTTTTAATTTTTTTTTAACGTTTATTTATTTTTGAGACAGAGAGAGACAGAGCATGAACAGGGGAGGTGCAGAGAGAGAGGGAGACAAAGAATCTGAAACAGGCTCCAGGCTCTGAGCCGTCAGCCCAGAGCCCGACGCGGGGCTCGAACTCACGGACCGTGAGATTGTGACCTGAGCCGAAGTCAGACGCTTAACCGACCGAGCCACCCAGGCGCCCCACGTCAGATTCTTTCCTAACCTTTTTGAACGTGTTCTACGTGGACGGGCTTCTTTTACAGATGTGAAGTTGCCATGTGATTGGATTCTGCATCTCTCTCTTGGCTTTTGCTTTATTCTTCAGTCACAACACCACTAAGGACTATAAAGATCACTGTTGTAATTAGTCAGTTGCTGAATATGTATTTTCCTTACGATCATACAATCTGCATGAGGGCAGGGCTTATATTTTATCTTATTCTCAAGCAGCTAGCACAGGGGTTGGCACACTTTTTAGTAAAAGGCCAGCTAGTATGTATTTTAGAGTTTGCTGACCATATGGTCTTTGTCATAACTCCTCTGCCTTTGTTGTTGTTGTGGCAGAAAAGAACAAAAAAGTGTGTCTGTGTTTCAATTATTTATGGATAATGAAGTTTATTTATGGGTAAATAATAAATTTATGGATAAATAAATAAAGTTTATTTACTTTATTCATGGATAATGAAGGTTTTTTTAAGCTTTAATTTATTTACTTAGAGCGAGCGAGAGAGCGAGCATGTGTGGGTGGGGGGAGGGGCAGAGAGAGAGAGAGAGAGAGAGAGAGAGAGAGAGAAACCCAAGCAGGCTCCACACTGTCAGCACAAAGCCTTGCGTGGGGGCTCGAACCCACGAACCGTCAGATCATGAGCTGAGCTGAACCAAGAGTCAGATGCTTAATCGACTGAGCCACCCAGGTGCCCCGATGCAGTTTTAACTGCATATAACGTTCATGGGTCACGAAACATTATTCTTCTGATTTTTGTGCCCCGACCATTTAAATAGGTGTATGTGCTCCCTAGGGCTGCCATAACAAAGACCACAACTGGTGAAGTCATCAAAACAACAGACCTTACTCTCTGACAGCCCCGGAGTCTACAAGTCTGAAATCAAGGTATTGGCAAGGCCACGTTCTCTTTGAAGGATGAGTTTATATCAAAATCCCTACCTAGTTGTCTCTGCACAGTCCCTATTTCCAAAAAACGTCACGTCTAGAAGTCCCTGTTAAACAGGAATTTTAGGAGGACACTACCCAGCCCGCTACAAAATGCAAAAGCCACTCTTAGCTCCCAGCTGGCATAGGTATGGGCCTAGCACACCGTCACGAGCTTAGTAAATGTTCGGAATCCTTGTTGAAGGAGTGAAGAGTGCCTCAAACAGCGCTGGAAACATAGGAGGGCCTCAAGAAATTAGTTGGCCCAAAAGAAAGACATCTAAAACCTTGAGCAGATTCCACCCGCACGAAATTAGCTAAGCATTACGATACCTACGATAACGCCGCATTATCTGATCTATTCCTTGTGTCAGTTCTATGAGGTAGATGTTCTTTTTTTTTAATGCTTTTTTATTTTGAGAGAGAGAGAGAGAGAGAATGCATATGCGAGTGGGAGAGGGGCAGAGAGAGAGGGAGAGAGAATCCGAGGCAGCTCAGTGCCATGAGTGGAGAGCCCAATGTGGGGCCACATCCCATGAACCTTGAGATCATACCTGAGCCAAAAATCAAGAGTTGGAGGCTTAACGGACTGAGCCACCCGGGCGTCCCTGCTCACCTTTTTTTTTTTTTTTTTTTTTTTTTAATCCCTGATTCTTTGTCTTTCTTCTGGACAGTAATGCTACTGGGCACCATTGTCCTCCCTTGATGACCACAATTGATTCACCCATTCTATGGTCTCAAAGCAAGGTGGGTTTTTTTGTTTGTTTTTAAAAATTTTTTTTTTCAACGTTTATTTATTTTTGGGACAGAGAGAGACACAGCATGAACGGGGGAGGGGCAGAGAGAGAGGGAGACACAGAATCGGAAACAGGCTCCAGGCTCTGAGCCATCAGCCCAGAGCCCGACGTGGGGCTCGAACTCCCGGACCGCGAGATCGTGACCTGGCTGAAGTCGGACGCGTAACCGACTGCGCCACCCAGGCGCCCCTGTTTGTTTGTTTTTTAAATCTAAGTTGGTTAACATATAGTATAATAATGATTTCAGGAATAGAATTTAGTGACTCATCACTTACATGTAACACCCAGTGCTCATCCCAGCAAGTGCCCTATGAGGTAGATATTCTTATTCTCATTTGTAAGCAGAGACAGACTTAATAAGTTTAAATGACTCCCGCAAGGTCAGTGGGTAAGGTAGCTCTTGAACCTGTCCCCAAAGTAGCAAGTAATGTTGTGCGTCCCGGGAGAATGAAGCGGTTATAATAATACAAATTAGATGAGACGTGGTGGTGGGGAGGGGAAAGAGGGAGGTGAGGCACAGAGACATCACTTCCTAATTTATAAAGTGAAGAAAAGCTTCGTGTGGTGATAGGATATGTACCGGATCACGGGCCAGGGAAGCCACTGGCTGAGCTAGGACAGGGTGTGGGAGGCACAGGTGCATTGTGGGAAGAAGCCAGGGCTTAAAGAAGGACGGCTGGACACATTGGTTCCGTCTGGGAGTGAAGGAGAGAGACTGAGTCACTCTCATAACCTCTGAAATGGCGTGGGGGTTTTGAACTTGAGTGATAGGGTACAGAAAAGATTTAATGACCGAAGGTGATCAGAATAGGCCAACTCCAAAGCTACCGCTTTGGCATAAGGCTTATTTCGAGCTGAAGGCAAGTGAGAAAGAGCAGACACAGGAAGACCTCTCTGCCCTCCCCCTTCTGCCTAAAAGCAGGACATAAATTTCCTGTGAGAAAGGTGCTGTCCTTGTACTAGGAAGGGGAGAGAGACTCTTATCACTGGAGAAGGGGTGTCAAGGCCGAGGTGAATCTACATAAACAGACTTTACTAAAATAACCCTTATCTTCCATTAGTTCCCTCCATATATTTCCTGGTCACCTTCCCACAATTTATTACTTCTAGAAGCCCAAACCCCCTTTCTTTTGTCTAGGCAGCTCTCCGCAATTTATCAACCTTTGTTAAAATGGGGTTTCCACTTCTTTTCTGGGAGGTCCTCTGTGCGCAGAAAAATATTAACATCAAGAGAAATTGCACACCTTTTTTTCCTGTTAATCTGTCATTTGTCAGTTTAATTTGCAGGCCCCAGACACTGAACCGAAGACGGTAGGGGAAACGTTTTTTCCTCCCGTAATTTAAGATTTTCATTTGGAAGTCTCAAATGAATAGTTAAAAAAGAATTTTTTTAAATGTTTGTTTATTTTAGAGACAGAGAGACAGAGCACAAGTGGGGTCGGGGCAGAGAAAGAGGGAGACACAGAATCTGAAGCAGGCTCCAGGCTCTGAGCTGTCAGCACAGAGCCCGACACGGGGCTCGAACCCACGAACCATGAGATCATGACCTGAGGCAAAGTTGGACACTCAACCGACTGAGCCACCAGGTGCCCCTCAAATGAATAGTTTCAAACTCTCTTATAGTCATCTGTGTTCTATGGAGAAGTCTATGTGTGGAATTCTTCCTTTTTTTTTTTTTATTTAAATTTTTTTAATGATGAGACTTTTAAAAAAAGTTTTATTTATTTTGAGACAGAGAGAGAACCTGCAGGGGAGGGGCAGAGAGAGAGAGAGAGAGAGACAGAGAGAATCCCAAGTAGGCTCCACTCTGTCAGCACAGAGCCTGATGTGGGGCTCAATCCCTCAATCCCATGAACGGTGAGATCATGACCTGAGCCAAGATCAAAGCCGGGTGTTTAACTGACTGAGCCACCCAGGGGCCCCACGTGTGGAATTCTTAAAGGACTGGATATTTGATGAACCCTAATGACTAAAATGGAGCCTGCAGACCTCATGGGGTTAGTTGGCAGATAGCAATTGTGATTTCCAAAGCCTTTATCAACGGGAGTCATGTGAACAGTGGTCCAGGCAGGTTTTTGTGCATTTTAGTGTATGCCTCAGGCATTGCAGTGTGGAGCAAGGTCTTGCCTCCCCAAGGCTTAGGCTGATATCAGCGACCAGTGGCACCATGCCAAGAGCTTGAGACAGTGCCCAGTGGTGGTTTCCTCCTTCAAGTGCTGGAGGCCAGCTTGCCGGGCCTCCATCCTGCAGGGACAGGTCTCCCCGGACCACGCCCCCCCCCCCCCCCCCCCAGCCCAGTGCTGGCCACACAGCAGGCTCCCTATTAAAATCTGTATTGCAACCTGTATTGCAAATCTGTCTTTGACTCCCTTCCCGCTAGCAAACCTGTTGGCCTTACTCCTTGGGGAGTAAAAACCCTCTGCTGCTCTCTCTCTCTCTCTCTCTCTCTCTCTCTCTCTCTCTCTCTGAGGCCCTCAGGGCAGATCCCATTCAGGCCTGTTTACCCTTATCTCCTTCCCTCCGGTTAAAACCTCCACCATCTGGGTGGGGCTGAGTTCAGCTAAGAAGAAAGCGATCTGATTAGAATAAGTCACACCAAAGCTACAGCCTTCTGGGGGGAGTATTTGCATTTTAAAAGGGAGTCTGGGGTTTCAAAATACTCCGCTTACTCGGCTGGGGTAAGAGGGACTTTTGAGTTTGAGGAACTTCCTGGTTCACTTTATTAACCCAGGCTATTGGGATTATAAACTAATCCTCCAGCCGTACTTTAGCACCTGGGAGTGTGGCACCTGGGAGCTTGTTAGAAATGCTGACTCTCGGGCCCC
>NW_024412467.1:11490476-11517941 GCF_014898765.1 Herpailurus yagouaroundi
GGGGGGTTGGCGGGGGTGGCGGAGGGGGGTGGCGGGGGTTGGGGGGGTGATGGCGGCGGTGGGGGATGGGGGTTGGGGGGGGTGGGGCTCCCTCAGTTAAGTTTCCTACTCTCGATTTCAGCTCCAGGACTGATCTCAGGGTTTGTGAGTTCCGGCTCTGTGCTGACAGCGCCGAGCCTGTTTGGGATTCTCTCTTCCTCCCTCTCTCTTTGCCCCTCTCCCTGCTCGTGGGTGCTCTCTTTCTCAAAATAAATTAATTAATTAAAAAAAAAAAAAGAAAAGGAAAAAGAAAAAGAAATGCCGACTCTCCGCCCCACCTCGGACTATTATTGGGTTACTGGGGAACAATCAATCGGATCAGAATCCATTTACAAGTAAACCCATTCGTGCTGGCTGGCCTGTCTTCCCCAGGGGCGTCGGAGGCTGCCCTCCTCCAGGTGAAAAAAACAGATTTCTTCATTCCGCCTTGTGAGAACTCTGACCCTTGCCCTAGAGTTATATACTTTTTATGTCAGTACTTTTCAATTTTTGTTATGCACAAGACTCCTCTGAGGGCGCTAGTTAAAAATGCAGGGCTCCTGAGAGGCATTCAGTAGGTCGGGGGTGTGGTCTAGGAATTCGCTGCTGCTGCTGCTGCTGCTGCTTCTTTTTTTTGAATTTGCGTTTTTAATGAAGCTGCTCAGGTGATTGTGAAACAGGTGGTCCTGGTTTCGCTGAGAACCTAGTCCTTAGTCTGTTCCAGCCTGGAACAGCGTTTGATGGGAAGGGCTGCCGACCATCAAGGATGGGAATCCGCTTGCTCCACAACAAAGGAGAAATATTGGCATGAAGGTAGAGAGTCACATGAAAACTCTTTTAGAGGGGGCACCTGGGTGGCTCAGTCAGTTGAGCATCCGACTCCGGATCTCGCAGTTTGCGAGGTCAGCCCCGCGTCTGGCTCTGTGCTGACAGCTCAGAGCCTGGAGCCTGTTTCAGATTCTGTGTCTCCCTCTCTCTGCCCCTTCCCCGCTCATGCTCTGTCTCTCAGAAATGAATAAACGTTAAAAAAAAAAACAAACAAAACTCTTTTAGAGTATAAAGTCCTTGTTATTTATAGACGTGGATCTTCTGCCTGTTGGTTTGTTGAGGAAATACGGTAACTTTAAATTTCAGGGTTTTTTTTTTTTTTTTGTAATTTTTTTTTTTAAGTTTCAGTGTTTATTTTTGAGAGAGAAAGAAACACACAAAGACGCACAACTGTGGAAGGGGCAGAGAGGCAAGGAGACACAGAACCCAAAGCAGGCTCCAGGCTCTGAGCTGTCAGCACAGAGCCCGACGCGGGGCTCGAACTCACAAGATCACGACTTGAGCCAAAGTCAGACGCTCAACCGATGAAGCCACCCAGGCGCCCTAAAGCTCAAGGTTGGTTTAAGGCAAGTAACTGGAAGTTATGTTTACCACCTGGGCATGTTTCACTCTTGGCAAGACAGATGTGATTTTTTTTTTTTTTTCTCCACCACCCTGGCTTCTTGCCTCCATTATGTCTCTTCTTCCCCTTGGGACCCACCGCTGGACTGTTCACACTTTCCAGAGTCTGGGGTGGCTGCTGAATGCAGCAGGTAAGAGCCTTGCAGGGGGTTGAGAGAGAGAAGACGGAATCCCTTTCTTGGTCTCTTCAGAGTTATTACAGAGAGTGGGGTCATTGGCTGCGGGGAATTAATTGAATATGATGAGCCCAGAACTGCTAAGAAATTACCCGTCCCGGGGCTTTCTGGAAAAGAGTGCTGCAGGTTGCTTTTCCGGTTTGCCGTTCTTTCTCTAGGGCTTTGGTCGGTGGGGCTGCCGAGGCGGTCGGTGTCCACGTGGTCTCACACGGGTCACACACACGCATAGAGTATGGCTAGGCGAACACATAACCCGCCACTTGTGGGTCGTTTAACTGAAGAATCTACGTGTCAGGATGTTCCCACTGCAATTCTGAAGGCTGTGGCTGTTTCTGAGGCTCTGGATGTCTCTAGGAAGAGGACTGTTGAATATTCCAGAATGTGTCTTTTATTAGGAACGCGGTGATTGCAAGCACGTGTGATGTGGCTGTTCTTTTACCTGATGAGAGGGCCCGAGAGAACAAAGACCTGAGGAGGTATGTGTGCGTTTGTTGTTCAAACTGATGAAGCTGGTCCCCGACATCCCGTCATGTCCCAACGTTGGGCTGAAATGCAGTCATCCTGTGTGCAACTTGACGTCTGCCCTGCATGTTCTTTTCCCAGTAAGACAGGCAGTTATTGTTTTGTGAAAATGCCCGAAACGTCCACATTTTGAGGTACGTTCTCCGACAGCGGGGGAAATCTCTCCCAACCTCATTTGTTTGGAGCCCTCTGCCCAGTGCTTCCCCGTGAGCCCCAAATGGTGCCTTGGCCTTCCCCTTGATGGATTCATTGTTTTGATTTAAGTCATTGTGGCAGAAAATCTGATGTCAGTTGCAGCTGCTACACTGAGATTCAAAGAAGCAGTCATTAACCCTCACAAAGATCCACACGAAGGCACCGGGGCCTTCCCAATATTCTATGTGTCAGTAACCACGGTGTGAGTCAGATTTCTGTGTTGTATTTAGCATTCGTTTGGTATTTGCAGAGGAGTTTTTAGCTCTCTCGCGCATCCAGTAAATACACGTTTCTTAAACCCTTACAATGTGCCAGGTGAACGGATCAGTATGGACCACCCTAAATATGCCACTTTGGCATACGGATTATTCTGAGCCGAAAGCGATCGAGAATCAGTGGATGCAGGGGGAGTTCTCTTCTCTCCCCTTTTCTGCCTAAAGTTGGCACAGATCTCCCCCAGTGAAGGTGTCCCCCCTCTCGCATACCAGGAAGAGGAAAGCAACTTACCACCCGAGAGGAAGAGCTGGAACGGAAATAAATCCGCATAAGTAAACCTCACTCGAATACCCTGTACCTTCCAAAAGGTCCCCTGTGTGTATATTTCCCAGTCACTTTCTCACAATTTTTCATCTCTTGGAGCCCAAGCCCCCTTTCTGTAGCTAAAATGGTATGTAAGCCCCTGAGTCTCATCACTTGATTTTGAGGGTTTTTTTTTTTTGTGAACTCCCGTGCACATAAAATATTGAGAAAATGTGTATTCCTTTCCTTCTGTGAATGTGTATTCCTTTCCTTCTGTCTTTTGTTAGTTAATTTGCAAGCCTCCATGTTAAGAACCTAAGAGTGTAGAGCAAAAGTTTTTCCTTCCTGACCCAGGCAAGGAAGTCGGGTCTTGTCCTTAGACTCACTAATCTCTAGGTGCCTTAAGGATTCCCCAGCCTTCATGAAAACTTTTGGTTCATGGGCACTGGGGAAGAAGTTCTGCTTCTGGAGAGGTGTTGGCAACGTGCAGTGCTGTTGCCTGAGCCTCAGACAGGCTTTTGGGTGGAAGGTTCGTTCACTCTCAGGTCCTTGGCCCCCAGAACACCGAGGGGGTAGGGCTGGGGACTTTGGCATGGACAGTAATGCCACGAGGTAGTCCCTATGGTGATCAGAGTCTCTCATGCTGTTGGAGCAGGATCCACCTTAGATGTTTGGAGCAGGGACCCCAAATATTGGTCTTTTACGTTTATATGTTTGGATATCCTCAAGAGCTGTTGTTTTGTAGGCGAAAGGCAATTCTGTAGTTAATTTCATCATTATAAATTAACATTTTATTTGCTAGTAACAAATTTCAAAATCTAGATCCTTTTTTTTTTAAGTTTATTTATTTTGAGAGAGAGAGAGAGAGAGAGCACACGTGGGAGGGGCAGAGAGAGAAAGAGAGAGAGAGACAGAGAGAGAGAAGTGAGAGAGAGAGAAACCCAAGCAGGGTCTGTCAGCGCAGAGCCCAACGCGGGGCTCCAACCCACAAATGGTGAGATCGTGACCTGAGCCAAAATCAAGAGTTGCACACTTAACCGGCTGAGCCACCCAGGCGCCCCAGGGTTAGCGCTCCTATAAAAGAGGCCCCAGAGAGCTCTCTTGCCCCTTTCACCGTGCGAGAGCACAGCCAGAAGTCAGCCATCTCTGAAGTAGGAAGCAGGTTCTCATCAGATGCCAAATCTGCCGATGCCTTGATCTCGGACTTCCCAGCTTCCAGAACGGTGAGAAATAAATTTCCGTGGCTTACGTGCCACTCCGTTTACGGTATTGTGTTACGGCCGTCCAAACAAAATAAGAAACACACACAATACATAAAACTCCCTAACGTCAAAATATTAGCGGTTTCTATACGAAACTCTAAACCGTCCTGGGATTGCACGGGACTGACCCGCTAAGGAAACAGGTGTGCACTTCACACAATATTGGGAAAGTGTTTTCAGCGCAGCGACGCTGAATACATCCTTTTCTGACCCCAGTGGAACATACGGAGGCCTCCTTACGCTCCGCGGCAGGGACACCGCCACGGTGAACAATTGATTGCATTTTGTATTTCTTTGGCTCTTAAGGTAAGAAGGTCCTTTTCTGCCTAATTCCAGAGGACCTTTGGACTGAGAGTAAACTGGTGTTCTTTTTCGCAAAATGTTTTTCTCTTATCATCTTGTGACTCTTATAAGTATTCAAACCATGTCTGACTTCTTTCTGTAATATCTCTTGGCTTTGCTTGGTTATTTGAGTGATAATTGTGTAATCATTCGGCCACAGCTTCTATTGTATTGACACATCCTGATGAAAAGCGGAATATTTTCATGCATATAAAAGCATGACCCTGGGTGGCTCAGTCAGTTAAGTGTCCACTCAGGTCACGATCTCACGGGTTCGCAGAGCTCTGAGCTGACAGTGCGGAACCTGCTTGGGATTCTCTCTCTCCTTGCGTGCGTGCTCTCTCTCTCAAAATAAATAAAAAAAACTTAAAAAAAGAAAAATAGGATGTCCCTTGTTTAGTGCTTGGTACCCAGTAGATAGTCAATGGCGGTCATTAGTATTTGAGATTTATGACCAGGATCCCCAGACCGAGGACCCAGTGGTTACGCCAGGTTTCAATAAACACTGACTACTACGTAAGGTATAGAAAAGAAGAGATAACTCCTCAATGGTAGGATAAGAGAAAGGGACTGGATAAGAAGGAGAAAATAGGCAGAAAATGACCTATGACCATCTAGAGATATTTATATTTAGTAAAATATTCAGCTTACACACACACACACACACACACACACACACACACAACCAGCAAAGCATCCAGTTGAATACCCGAATGTGTCACGGCAGGGAGATGGTGATTCACAGAGATTTCCTTCATAAAGAAACAGAGACTCGCCTATTTAAAAGCAGTTCCATTTAATGCAACACTGAATTGAACAGGGTTTCTTTTCAAGGGGCTACTATTAAAGGCAAGATTATTATCTTCAGCATTTAGGTGCATGCTGACTGGGGCCATAACACCGGGGCACTTAGACGCTCCCATTATCAATGTACAGTATGGTCTTTGGAAGTTTAAAAATAGCTTTTGCAACCTTTTATGGCTTCCCTTGCGCGGGCATGGCTGTGTGTTCTCTGCGAAGCCTGGGCACCCTGCAGGGAAGGCAGCTCTGTTGGAACCTGGCTAGCACGTTGACCTTGGGGGGTCCAGGCTGCGGGACCACCCTGGATGTATGACCCCGTCATAACAATGTCCTTTGAGACCACGGGTAAACTAGAGTTTAGGGGAAAGCAAAATAGGATTTTTATCTCAATTATGACATTTGGGCGGTCATTTATCCTTTCTAGGTTATATAAGCACTTAGGGGCATGGCGAGCTTCAGAATTCTCGCTTTGTTTTTAAATCTCAGTTCGGTTCGATGAATATATATTGAGCACCTATGATGTTCAAGACTTCACACTAGGTGTTAGGAATGTAAAGAGAGATAAGGCTTTCTGTGCCTTCTGGTGGGCTGGGGGTGGGAGGGAGACCTATGACAGATCCGTTCGATGTGATTCCTTAGATCTCTTTCTCCAATGGAGGTGTCCAATGCAAATGCTTATGGGAGCCAGGCCGATCTCGTGATGTGTGAACGGGTGTGCTTGGGGACCACAGCACGTGGAGATCATGTGCTCCATTGTTCCCGGGGGCAGGGATGCAGGCCCAGTGGTACCAGGACTTCCCGTTTCTCAAAGGGATCCAAGATCAGAATTCTTATGTGAACTATCCCAGGTTTTAAGTGTTGGGAATCCTGTGGGCCAACCAAAATACATCTGTGAGCCGGGTCTGGCTTGGAGTCAACAATCATGTCCCCTCGCGGTGTAAAGGACGATGGAAGGATGGGAACCTTTGCTTCAGTCTTTTTGTTATTTGCCATTCTTCCAAGATCTTCCTTTTTGATAGGTTTCAGTTACTTTTGAAGAGCATCCTTTCCAAAAGAACAGTCCAGTGAGTAGCCAGGTACTTAGGAGGGTTTGAGTAGGCACTGGTGACCCTGGATGGGCATGCTATAGAGGGTTCTCCATGCACAACAGTGAGCAGAAGGAGATAGAACCGTGAGTAAGGGAAAGGTAGATGGTGCTCAGTTCACAGAGGCAGGAGCTCAGGCACTGAGATGGATTGCTGACCGCCATGATGGTGAAGCCTGGAGCTGGGGGCAGCAAGTGTGAGCTCCAGGGCACTTACTGCACTCATTACTGAGCCACCACAGCTGCTGTGTGTTCTGGACAGAGCCTGGTATCTGGAGCCATCTAGACTGTATGCGATGTCCAGTACGACAACCATCAGGCACATGTGGCTACTTAAAATAATTGAAATGAAAAATTCAGCTCCTGGGGCACCTGGGTGGCGCAGTCGGTTAAGGGTCCGACTTCAGCCAGGTCACGATCTCGCGGTCCAGGAGTTCAAGCCCTGCGTCAGGCTCTGGGCTGATGGCTCAGAGCCTGGAGCCTGTTTCCGATTCTGTGTCTCCCTCTCTCTCTTCCACTCCCCCATTCATGCTCTGCCTCTCTCTGTCGCAAAAATAAATAAACGTTGAAAAAAAAATTAAAAAAAAAAAAAAAGAAAAATTCAGCTCCTCTGTCACACTTGCTACATTAAGTGCTCAGTGGCCACAGGTAGCTAGTGGCCCCATATTGCAGAATGTGGAAGATATTTCCATCATTGTGGAAAGTTATATTAGCACTGATCTGCGGTTTTCCATACCTTTTCTTCCCCATGCATGCTTTTTTAAAAAATTGAACTTTATGCATTAAAAAAAAATTTTTTTTTAATGTTTATTTATTTTTGAGACAGAGAGAGACAGAGCATGAATGGGGGAAGGTCAGAGAGAGGGAGACACAGAATCTGAAACAGGCTCCAGGCTCTGAGCTGTCAGCACACAGCCCGACGCGGGGCTCCAACTCACGGACCGCGAGCTCACGACCTGAGCCGAAGTCGGACGCTTAACCGACTGAGCCACCCAGGCTCCCCTATGCATTTTTTTTAACTTCAGAAAGAGTGAGCATGAGCGAGGGAGAGGGGCAAAAGGAGAGAGAATCTCAAGTAGTTTCCAAGCTCAGTGTCGAGTCTGACACAGAACTCGACCTCATGACACTGGGATTATGACCTGAGATGAAGTCAGGAGTCAGACGCTCAACCGACTGATCCACCCAGGCTCCCCTTCTCCATGCATCCTCAGTTGAGATAACCCGACCTTGCCTCTCTTTGCCATTGGAAAGTCTTCCTAGTACCGTGACTTAAGGTCTCCTTGAATGTCATCGTCTATGAGAAGGATCAATGTCTCTGTCATGAGGTATTCTGAGACTGGTCCTCCCCCAATCCTCGGTTTGTTTATTTTTATTATTTATTATTTACTCTTTATTTTTTTAAATTTACATCCAAATTAGTTAGCATATAGTGCAACAGTGATTTCAGGAGTAGATTCCTTAACGCCCCTTCCCCATTTAGCCCATCCCCCCCACACCCCTTCCAGTAACCCTCTGTTTGTTCTCCATATTTGTGAGTCTCTTATGCTTTGTCCCCCTCCCTGTTTTTATCTTATTTTTGCTTCCCTTCCTCTGTGTTCATCTGTTTTGTCTCTTAAAGTCCTCATATGAGTGAAGTCATATGATATTTGTCTTTCTCTGACTAATTTCACTTAGCATAATACCCTCCAGTTCTATCCACGTCGTTGCAAATGGCAAGATTTCATTCTTTTTGATTGCTGAGTAATACTCCATTGTGTATATATACCGCATCTTCTTTATCCATTCATCCATCGATGGACGCTTGGGCTCTTTCCATACTTTGGCTATTGTCGATAGTGCTGCTATAGACATGGGGGTGCATGTGTCCCTTCGAAACAGCACACCTGTATCCCGTGGATAAATGCCTAGTAGTGCCATTGCTGGGTCGTAGGGTAGTTCTATTTTTAATTTTTTGAGGCACCTCCATTCTGTTTCCCAGAGTGGCTGCACCAGTTTGCATTCCCATCCCATTGTATGTTTATTAAAACAATTTTTTTAATTGTGGTAAAATACAAATAACCTAAAATTTACCATCTCAATGATTTCTAGTTCAGGGCATTAAATACATTGACGCTGTTGTGGAACCATCACCAGCATCCAACCCCCAAAACCGTTTTCATCTTCCCAAACTGAAACTCTACCCATTGAACACGAATTCCTCCTGCTCCGTCTGCCAAGCCCCTGACACTCCCCATCCTACTTTCTTTCTCTATAAATTTGCTCTAAGTAGCTCGTGTAAGTAGAATCACACACTATTTGTCCTTTTGTGACTTAGTCACTTAGCATAATGTCTTCAGTGTTCATCCATGTTGTGGTTTGTGTCAGAATTTCCTTCCTTTTTAAGGCCGCATAACATCCTGTCGTATGGAGAGACCACGTTTTGTTCATCCATTCGTCCACTCATGGACGCTTGAATTGGTCCCGTCTCTTGGCTGTTGTGAATGGTGCTGCAATGAACAGGGAAGAACAGATCTCTTTCCAGGACCCTGCTTTCCATTCCTCTGGGTACATACCCAGCAGTGGCATTGCTAGATCGTATGGAAATTCTACGTGTAATTTTTTGGAGGAACTCCCATACTATTTTCCACAGCGGCTGCCCCATTTTGCATTCCCTACCCACGGTGCACAAGGGTTCCAATTTCTCCACATCCTCACCCACACTTGGCACTTTCTGTTTCGATCACGGTCATTCTAATGCGGGTGAGTGGTGAGGTGGGATCTCACTGTGGTTTTCCTTTGTGTTTCCCTCATGATTAGTGATGTTGAGCACACTTTCATGTGCTTTTTGGCCAAGCTGTTTTTGTGAAACCCCAGTGCTTAACAGTAAGGAAAGAAGCCATTTTCAAAAATTTAAGCGATTGTTTCTGATGTCACTGTTTTATTTTGTTTCTATTCTTTTGTGTGTGTGTGTGTGGGGGGGGGTATTTACCTCGCCTTGAGGATAGATCATTTTTGTTGTTTAGGAAATGATTTTAAAGACCTTTGGTTAGGGGGCACCTGGGTGGCTCAGCCAGTTGAGCGTCCTACTGCGGCTCAGGTCATGATATCACGGTTGGTGAGTTCAAGTCCCGCTTCAGGCTCGCTGTTGTCAGCCCGCTTCGGATCTTCTGTTCCCCTCCCTCTCTCTGCCCCTCCCCAGCTCACACTCTCTTTCAAAAATAAATAAACATAAAAAAAAACCAAAGGTCTTTGGTTAAACAGTGTTAAAGTAACAACCCTCTTCAGAAACGAAGATGTTGATGTTAGCACAAGACAGACCAATGATCTTAAATTTCTCTTAAGAAAAAAGTTTGTCTTCTTTGTAGGTGGAAGATACATTTCTGTGGGTTTTTTTTTTTTTTTTTTTTTTTTTCCCTAGGAAAATCGTCCCTCCCCTTGATCTTGGGGACACTGGGGCTTGGACTTCCGTGGGGTGCAGGGGAAAACGGACTCCTGAAAACTAGGCCTGAGCCTAGGGAGTCAGATCAAAGCTCTGCGCCTGGGGCCAGGGACCTTTAAGCAGCAACGCTCTGGGGGAATCTACCTCCGGGCTCTCAGAGTTGCGTTATCTTTGCTTAGGCCCCGGCCTTCCATATGATCTCCAATGTTCCAGTCCGTTATTAGTGGACACTGAGGGGAGTTCAGACAAGGGTTTGCGCCCATGCCCGAGGTGAAGCTAAGGCAACAACAGCAGCTGCCTGGAGAGTCGGGTTTCAGGGCAGCGAGAAGGTGGAGCAGTGGCCTAGGGGAGCGCTGGGGCCAGCTGGTGGTTGAGGTGGCGAGTGAGAGGCAGGACAGATTTGTGGAACATGTGGGTAGTCCCTGGGGATTCCCAAAGGGCGGCGGGGAAGGGAACTTGGTACTAGGCTCACTTTCCTCCGGCCAAGTGCAACGAGGCTCGGGTTCTGTTGCTTTGGGCGTAAGAAGGAAGCGAAGCCTGGGTTTGTCGTCACAGGCCGGTTCGTTCTGAGACGACCACTGGGTTCCGTGTCCCTCACAAGGTCCACCCTTAGGGCTGGTTGCTCTGTGGCCTTCTTCCCCTCTGCCAATTGTAACTTTTTGTGACTTGGGCACTCTAGTGGTTCACCAAACGCTGTCCCCACTGTCCCCGAGGGGGTTGGGGGTGGGAGACGCTCGGCTGGCCTTGAAGTGTACCCATGAATGGTGTGTGTGTGTGGGGGGGGGTGTGGTGGCACGTTTTTTGAGGTCCTGTGAGAGAAAGTGCAGCACAGGCAAGGCTAGGGGGAAAAAAAAAATGAAAACCAGTCAGTGAACAAAAAGCAGATACAAAGAGGACGTTCGCTCATTTGTTGGCATTAGACGTGCTTCGGTAAAGGTTGACTTCATTTGCAAATCTTCATTTTGGTTTGAGCCGGGGCTCTCTCGTCTGTAAGTGAAAGTGTGAACTCGGCTATGTTTTCAGCCTGTCCTCCCCTGAGTTCTGAGGTTTGTTCCCTGGGGTTCTCGAAGGAGGAAGCTGAGTGGGCCTTGAAGCAGAGGAACTTCTCTCTGCTGACTTTCACGAGAGGTTTCGTTTCAGCAAAGGGTTCCGCAGCTAAGAGAGGTGGGAAAACCAGCCACCAGATGCCCTCTGGGCTCGTAACTGGACCGCACTGTGGATTAATCCGTATGTTTTACAAAGGCAAGTATCATGTGCAGAACAGTTACTTTGTATTCACTGTCTCCCCATGAATCTATTTGTAAGATGATATTTAAAAACCATACATATTTAAAGATGACCCACAGGCCTGGCTGGTTCAGTTGTTCAGTCGGTGGAGCGTGCGACTCTTGATCTCAGGGCTGTGAGTTCGAGCCCCACCTTGGGCGTGGAGCCTATTTAAAAAAAAAAAAAAATGACCTGCAATTTGGCTTTCTGGTTTCAGTATTGCTTTTTCTTCTTCTCTGAAGTGGTGGGGGGACTCAAGATAACCCCAGCGTTGATGGTTTTCTAGGAGGACTCACAACTCAACATATAGTCATACTCATGGCTACGATTTCTTACAGCGGAAGGATGCAAAGCCAATTCAGGGGAAGGTGAAGGTGCGTGGAGTGAAGTCTAGGGGGAAGGCCAGGTAGAAGCTTCCAAGGTCCTCTCCCGGGGAGTCATGTAGGATGTGCTTAGGTCCTCCGGCAACAAGGTGTGACAACACATGTGAAATGGAGTCTATCGGGGAAGCTCATAGAGACTCAGTGGCGAGGGTTTTTACTGGGATCTGGTCACGTGAGGCCCCCTTTGAATGGTATGTTCCAAAATTCAGGTCCCCAGAAGGAAGCCATAAACCACATTATTCAGGCATAGTGGGCCATTTTTATCAGGGAATGGTGGGAATCACCAGAAATCCAAGTTCCCATCAAGGGCCAACCTCTCAAGCAAGCCTTTCTAAAGAGAGCAGTCAAGTTTGCTCTGCCCTCCCTCCCCCTTTTCTCTCTTGTCTCCTTTTTGTTCTTCTTCCTCTTTTGAATAATATACTCAAGGGGTGCCTGCGTGGCTCAGTCTGTGAAGCGTCTGACTCTTGATCTTGGCTCAGGTCATGAATTCAGGGTTTGTGAGATCTAGCCCAGAGCTCGGCATGGAGCCTGCTTAAGATTTCTCTCTCTGTCCCTCCCCTGTCCGTGCTCTCTGTCTCTCTCTCTCTCAAAACACAATATATTAGAAACCTTCAACAAAATGGAAGTAGCCCAAGCTTCTTTCTACCTCTGAGAGGCCCTGCCATACTGGGTGCTGTACTGGGTACTTCTTCTGGGGTAAGATGGCTATGGGGAAGGAACTAGCAGCAAGGCTATGTAGGAGTCTCATGCTCAAGTTCATGTGTGAGGTGATGGGCACATACCAAGGGGGATGGTGAGGAAATGGAGAGGGGACAATTTTGAGAGCCACCAACAGAGAAGGGTGGGTGGATGTGACTTGGAGAATGCTTTTTGGCTGGCCTTCCCGATAATTCACCATGCTTTAGGCTGTCTTCCTTGGCATCAGGTGACATGTTCATAAAGGCCAGTTCTGCCCCCTTCCCCAAATAATAACACATACAGTAGAATCTTCAACTCAAATAAATATTACTTTTCCCTTGTATTTCATTACCTGTGTCACAATTGAATCTCTTCCTATAGATAGCTTAAATAGCTGCCACTTTCTATGCACTTGAGAATTAGGACTTAGTGTCTTATTGAATGCAAAGGAGCCTATCTTTGTTTATGAGGAAAAATTTAATTTTAATACAACCTGCTAATTCAGACAGAAGCTGACACAAAGGGACAGTGGTGAAAAGGTATTGCTTTCTTTCTATTTCTTATACATTGTTTTTGACCAGTTGGATTTTTTTTTCTGACTAGAAATTACACATGCATGTGTATTTCAGAGCTCAAACTAAAGCTAACTGAAGGTGATCAAAGCAGAAAAGATTCAACTATAGAGTGAATGAGCTCTCTGTTTTGAATTGGTTGAGTGATTATCCTGAACTGATAAGACGTTGGAAAAGCCCAGCGTAGGCCCATCAATGGGTCTTACTGGTTAGATAACACTCTTCAACATGACTGTCCCCAGACAAGGTAGGTTGAGAACTGTTTTTCTGTGTATTTTGTTTTGGTTTTTTGCTTTTTTTAATTTTTAAATTATTTTTGAGAGAGTGAATGGGGAAGGAGCAGAGAGGGAAGGGAGACACAGAATCCAAAGCAGGCTCCGGGCTCTGTGCTGACAGCAGAGAGCCCCATGCAGGGCTTGAACTCATGAACCCTGAGATCATGACCTGGGCCGAAGCTGGACACTTAACCGACTGAGACTGAGCCACCTAGGGGCCCCTTGTTTTTGTTTTTAATTGAAGAATGGTTGACATGTAATATCCTGTTAGTTTCAGGTGTGTAACATAGTGATTTGACCATTATGTATGTTACAAAACGCTCGCCCTGAAATGCTCACAGTTACCCTCTGTTACCATACAGAGGTCATTAAAATGCTACTGGCTACATTTTCTTTGCTGTACTCTTCGTAGTTGAGAACCGATTTTGATCGCTGAAGCTTGTCTCAGTGGCGGGTTGGTGCTTTCCAAAGAGATACACCAAACAATAGGAAAGGGGAAATGACAGAAGGAAATAGCATTAAAAGCCTAAATCAAGGGACCCAGTTTAACGAATTAATCAGAAACGAGGAGCCCAAAAACGAATGTTTTACACTTACCTTGATCCTTTCAGCTAATTGATCAGTAAAATCACTCCTCATTATTTTTGACCTTTTGACCCTCTCAGTTCTATGGTATTTGTTGTTAAACTCTTCCCCTGACTCACATCAGTAAGTTAAATTACTTTGAGAAATCGATTTTAAGAATTTGAGACACTGACCAATGTTCCTTTAGATCAGGGGTTCTTAACATTAAAAAGAATAGTAATTATGGATCCTTTCCAAGTGAATGAAACATTTGCACCCCTTCTCCCAATAACGTCTTTAAGTGCTCAAAATAAAATATATTAAATTACAGAGGAAGCGAATGAAAGTACGTTTATAAGAATCTTTTGAAAAGCCAAGTTTACCATAGAGTAATATATTTGCTTCCCTATTAGTGCATCAAGCATCAGGCTCTAGTGATGGGGAGGTGGCGTGAAATGGGTGATGGGGATTAAGTTTATTTATTTATCTTTTTAAAGTAATCTCTACACCCAACGTGGGGCTTGAACTCATGACCCCGAGATCAAGAGTTGCATGCTTTCTGACTGAGCCAGCCAGGCGCCCCAGTTGATGGGGATTAAGGAGTGCACTTGTCATGATGAGCAGTGGGTATTGTGTTGGAAATGTTGAATCATTATATCGTGCACCTGAAACTAATATAACACTGTAAGTTAACTAACTAGAATTAAAATAAAAACTTAAAAAAAAAAAAAGATCCGGTGGCAGATATGATGCCATGATTTCAAAGTAGTGATGTGTATAAACAGTGTTTTGTGATCTCTAAAACAATGGTATGTGATATGTGGTTTTTATTGGTGGCAAAGCTACCGCTCATAATATCACGGTCTATTGCTTACATTCAGAATAGAAGAAAGTGCTAAATTGCAGTTAGAGGCTGGTGAAAATAAGAATAAAATCCACCCCACCCCATTTTCAAATCCTCTGAATTCTATCTATGGGCCCCTTGAGGGGTTCAAGAACCCCAGATGAAGAACCCTTGCTTTAGAAAATAGCAGATTCTTTACTTGGTTTTTTCAATCCTTGTTTTGATACAATAACTTCTCTTGGTATTTCTCTAACTGAGGTATGAAGCAGGTTGCCCTAAACATACCTGGTATTCACTGTGGGTGTTCTGACTGGATTGAGAGGGCCACCAGATGTGGGGTGCTCTGATTGGGCGCAGGCCAGCAGCACGGGTGGTGGAAAAATTGACCGAAGGCAGAACAAAAGAGATGAAGTGTATTGAATATACCTCCAGGGAGCTGTGGGCAGGACAGCAGAGGGGACTGTCTGCTCCTAGGTGGTGTTGAGGGGCCACAGCTATAGGACGGAGTCAGGAGGTATGAGATCTGGAATTTTCATTCCAGAAAATTCTCGGTAACTCTGCCTGGCTGTAAGTAGCCCATGGGTTAGTAGGGCTATTTAGAGGGGGGTTACTTAATAAGCCTCTTTGCATCGCCTGTTGGTATTCAGCTCAGTGGTAGCCGTGGACCCTTTGGTCTTGATCAGGTTTCCAGTTGCTCAAGCCTGTTGCCTAAAAGTGCTTCTACATTCAGTGTTTCATTGTTCTATGTATTTTTATTTTAAAGAAAGTAATTGAGGATTTTTTTTTTTTAAAGTTTATTTATTTTGAGAGAGAGGAGAGAGAGAAAAAGCATGAGCCAGGGAGGAGCAAAGAGAGAGGGAGAGAAGGAGAGAGAGAGAAGAGGGGTTTGAGTTCACCCAATGCAGGGCTCAAACTCACGAACTGCAAGATCATGACCTGAGCCAAGGTCAGATGCTTTACCGAGTGAGCCACCCAGGAGCCCTTGATAGAAGACTTCTGTACCTCTTACTGTGTGCTAGGTACTATTGCAAACATGTTAGTAACACTAATTAATATTTACAACTATTTACCAGTAAAACTGAATTAATATTTACAAAGATTAACTCGGTGTCAGCATGTTTCTCCACTGGTTGTGGATACCTTTCTCTTGGGGGCTGTCGCTCTTTCTTTGCTCTCATTGGAACAAACCATTTCACTGTTTCCTTTTTCCCCAATCTGTATGTGTGATTAGGAAGTAATATGATTTAAAACTTGGACAGCTTTTCACTATTTTCTTTGTATTTATTCTGGTTGGGATTTGTAACGTTTCTGGTTTTTTGTTGTTTTTTTTTTTTAATGTATTTCATTTTCTTTTTTAAAAGGTTTTATTTTTAAGTAGTCTCTGTAACCAACATGGGGCTCAAACTCACAACTCTGAGATCAAGAGTTGTGTGCTCTACTGACCGAGACAGCTGTGCCCCCAGTGATGTCTCTGTTTTTTTACTTTTTGGGTTCTGTGGCTTGATGCCCATTGGTAGTTTTGGAGGGTTCTCCAGCTATTGCTTTTGCCCCATTCTCCTCCTTCCTGGGATTCCAATCACATCTCTTTTAACTTTTGGATGGTGAAGTCTTTTTATGAGACAAGTGTCCCATGTGTCTCTTAGGCTTTCTTTCTTCTGTGTTCTTTGTCCATTTTGCTCCCTCAACATGAGTCTAGGTGTTTTCTACTGGTTTATTTTCCTGTTCACCAGCCCTCCCTACAGTCACAACCTCTGCATGGATTCTCAGCCTCCAGCTCAAAACTGCCTGAGAAACCAGCAAACGAAGTGTTGGCTCACCTCAGGGAGCCTCCCTTCTCTCTGGATCCTGGTGCCTTTGTAGAGTTCCATAGCTTTCCAATGTCTTCAGAAAGATGATGGTCATGATGATGACGATGGTGGTGATGGTGATGAGGTTGATGATGATGATGGTGGTGGATGGTGATGTTGATGACGATGATGGTGATGGTGATGATGATGATGGTGATGATAGTGATGTTGATGGTGATGGTGATCAGGATGATGGTGATGGTGATAGTGATGGTGATGAGGATGATGGTGGATGGTGGATGGTGATGATGATGGTGATGATAGTGATGTTGATGGTGATGGTGATCAGGATGATGGTGATGGTGATGGTGATGAGGATGATGGTGATGATAGTGATGTTGATGGTGATGGTGATGAGGATGATGGTGATGATGATGTGGTGATGATGATGATGGTGGATGGTGATGATGATGATGGTGATGATAGTGATGTTGATGGTGATGGTGATGAGGATGATGGTGATGGTGATGAGGATGATGGTGATGATAGTGATGTTGATGGTGATGGTGATGAGGAGGATGATGATGGTGATGATGATGGTGGATGATGATGATGGTGATGATGATGATGTGACGGTGATGATGGTGGATGGTGATGATGATGGTGATGGTGGATGGTGATGATGATGACGGTGGTGGTGATGAGGATGATGATGGTGATGATGGTGATGGTGATGATAGTAATGGTGATGGTGATGAGGATGAGACAGAATGCGAACGGGTTAGGGGCAGAGAGAGAGGGAGACACAGAATCCGAAGTGGGCTTCGGGCTCTGAGCTGTCAGCACAGAGTCCGACGCGGGGCTCGAACCCACGAGCTGTGAGATCATGACCTGAGCCGACGTCGGACGCTCAACCGACTGAGCCACCCAGGAGCCCCTAACTCAACTGCCTCTTTAAAAACCCTATTTCCAAATAGAGTCACATTCTAAGGTGCCAGGGATTAAAACTTCAACCAATGAATTTGGGGGGTGGGGCACAATTCGGCTGATAGCCCCACAGAAAAGTCTCGTGAAAGTCATTACCAGTTTTCTTAAGAATTGTAGAAATTAAATGCGTATGGGCCATCTTTGTCTTAGCACAGACCTCTCAAAATATGGTGCCTGCTCCCTTCCAATCTGCACCTTCAGCATGAACATTAGCATCGGCAGGAACTGTTGTGAGAAGTGCAAATTCTTGCTTCCCACTCAGACCTATTCAGCTAGAAAGTCTAGCGTGGGTGCAGCAAACCCGTGGGGTGATAGTGCTGTGGGCTCCAGTTGGAGACCCGGCACCCTAGCCACTGGGGAAGGGCAGTTCCAGTGCAGAGCCGGTTCAGCTATAAATTCTGCTCCTGCTAGCCCCAAGTCCTTTTCTAAAGGATGGACTCTCCCGAGACATCAGGGTATGATTGAGGGCCGGATCTGTCAGATAGCAGCATTTAAATCAATGCTCATCTGTCTTGTGGTATCATTCAGCATTCAAGTATCACATACACATTTGAGGATTTTTAAAAGAGGTAATTTTCAGTGGAAAGCTTTCTTAGTTGAGGAATGAGATTCTTCACTAATCTGGGCCTCAAGTTTATGATCTCTAAAATAAGAAATCTGGATTCCTTTTCTAGCCCCCGACAGTCTGGGCATCCAGAGGAGTGACTCAGAACAAGTAATATCCCAGTGGTGCCAAGTGCTGAGATTTTTCTGGGATTCCTTGAATGATCAGACCCAACACCCGAAACTGAATCAGGTGGAATGCTTCAGGTGGGTAGTAGTTTCTAGAAATTCTCCAGCCGGGCCCCGTAAATGAGACTGGCCAAAGACAGATTAACAAGAGAAAACCAGAAGTTTATTGACATATGCATGCTGCGTGTATATGTGGGAGCACCCAGAGATGAGTAACCCAGAGGGGTGGTTAGAATGTGGGTTTCTATACCATCCTGGGCTAAAACAAAGTTAAATGGGTGGGAGAATCAGGTTATGGGAATGTGCCCAGGAAAAGTATGGTAAACAAAGATTGTTTAGTAAGGTTTGTTTGATTATTTATTTTTGAGAGGCAGACCACTACTGGGGGAGGGACAGGGAGAGAGGGAAGCACAGAATCCAAAGCAGGTTTCAGGCTCTGAGCTGTCAGCTCGAGGGGTGAGATCATGACCCGAGCTGAAGTCAGATGCTCAGCCGTCTGAGCCACCCAGATGCCCCACTTATTTATTTTTTCAAATATTTATTTTTGAGAGAGAGAGAGAGAGAGAGAGAGAGAGAGCGAGCAGAGGAGGGGCAGAGAGAGCGGGAGACAGAGGATCTGAAGCAGATTCTGTGCTGACAGCAGAGACCCCAACGTGGGACTCTAACTCACAAACTGTGAGATTACGATGGGAGCCACAGCCAGACACTTAACCCACTGAGCCACCCGGGTGCCCCTTATTGATTGATTGATTGATTTAAAGCAAGCTCTATGCTCAAAGTGGGGCTTGAACTCACAACCGCCTCCCCAAGATCAAGGGTCACACCCTCCACTGAGCCAGACGGGCGCCCCTGTTGTGATGATTTAAATCCTTGCCTTCTTTCACCATTGGTAAGCATTGTTGAGTCTCCTTTTTCCTTTCCATAATAAATATAAATGTCTTTTACAAAAGGAAGACTGTGTCCTGTTTGTAATAGCTTTTCCTGAGCTCTTTAACTCAAAATAATCCATATGCCAAGGAGATATGTATTTTGGTATATTGTGGGGCGGGCATATCCTGGTCCCCCCTCAGTGCGTACGCGAGCCGCGCTGTGTTCCCCCAGCCCCGACTGAGCGCATGTAATGAGTTCTTGGGAAGCGTGAGGACGGATGTCAGAATCCCCATATTGTCCCCGAGATCCCAAACTTCCTCAAACCCAGGAAGCAGCCTCACCTTCAGGGTGGCCTCAGACAGAGGGTCTTTTGACCTCCTCACAACCTCACAGGGTAGGGAGGAAGGTTCTGTTCTGCCCATTGTACTGTGCCACGGAATCCTTGGGAAACTGACGTATTTGCCCCAATTTACAAACTGGCCGGCGAAGGGATTAGGAAGAAAACGCAGTTGGCTGATGCCAAGGCAGTTGGTCCTACCACCCACGTTTTGGGGGACTGGGAATCAGGAGAAAAAAAATACACACCGCAACCAACCCCCTAATAAAAGAGGGCATGCCCTTGGAGTTTCTGTTCTGAAAGCGGCAGCTTCTCTTTCCTGATACAATCAAATTTATTTTTAAACACGATGAGTTGATTAGTGTCAGGTCAGGATGGAGTGGATGAGCCGGCAGGACAAGACCTGTTTGGTTCCTGTTTTAATTCCTCCTCGTGGCTGTGGAAAATCCAACTGACCAGGTTTCTGGGGAAATGTAGGCGGCTACTGGTGATGCTCACGGAAAGGGCATTGTGGCCTGGCCTTTGTGGAAAAAAATCAATAGGAAGCTAGGGAACCTTGGGGCAAAGCTGGCTCGGCGCGTGAGATTCATAGAAGCAAGATGTTAGCAACCTTACATGCCTGTGTTTGCGCGCTGTCATGATGTATTGTCTGTGTATTACTGTTAATTATTTGAAAGTGACCATAACTACTATTAACATGCGACAGTGCCTCATTAGAGTGTGTAATTGTGTCTGTCACTAATGATATTATTACGTGTCTTTTAACCGAATATGGGACATTAATTCTAGTCCCTCAGCCTCTTCGCTACCAATTTTCCAGGTAGAATCCTAAAGCCCAAGCAGCCTTTTCTTTTCTTCTGTCTGAGTTCGGTTGTGCTTAAACTGTTTTAAGAAAATGGTTGTCTTCCGGGCGCCTGGGTGGCTCAGTCGGTGAAGCGTCAGACGTGATCTGGCGGTTTGTGGGTTCGAGCCCCGCGCGTCGGGCTCTGGGCTGACAGCTCGGAGCCTGGAGCCCGCTTTGGATTCTGTGTCTCCCTCTCTCTCTGCCCCTTCCCTGCTCACACTCTGTCTCTCTCTCTCTCTCTCTCAAAAACAAACATTAAAAAAACATTTAAGAAAATAGTTGTCTCTTTTATTAAGGACATACACACCCCCTCCCTCATAACTCCAAAAAGTCTGTAGCCATTCCTTGGCAATTTGCTATACTCTTTTACAACTGTCTCCCAAAAGGTTTGCGCTCAGGTCACACCTAAGCTCTTTTTTTTTTTTTTTTTTAATTTTTTTTTCAACGTTTTTATTTATTTTTGGGACAGAGAGAGACAGAGCATGAACGGGGGAGGGGCAGAGAGAGAGGGAGACACAGAATCGGAAACAGGCTCCAGGCTCCGAGCCATCCGCCCAGAGCCTGACGCGGGGCTCGAACTCACGGACCGCGAGATCGTGACCTGGCTGAAGTCGGACGCTTAACCGACTGCGCCACCCAGGCGCCCCAAACCTAAGCTCTTTTTGACGTACGTATGGCCGTCCCTTTGCTTCCTTCTCCCAGAGCACAGCTATTCTGAGACTAGAAGTGTTACCCCGCTGGCATCTGGTTGCAGGTTTCTTCCAGGGGTGGTTCCCCCGCCCAGGGGGCATTCAGCCATATGTGGGGGATGGTTCTGATGTGTGGTTGTTTACTGTTGTTGTCATAGTCACAGCGCCAGGGGCTCTACGGGCATTCCCAAGGCCGCACAGGGCCGTCCCATCCCTTAACAAATGGTCTGCCAGGAGCACCTTCGCGGAGAAACACTTCTCTGGGCCTCTCTGTCCCTGGTGTGTGACACGTTGTGTCTTTCAGTTCCCCACAGCAGTCTGGCCCTCAGTCTAGAACTGTTTTCCCAGGAGATCGGAGATTCCTCCTCTTACAGGATGTGTCCTCGCTTCTTGCCGGGCGAGCTTGGGCCCTGGGTCTCGGTTTCGTGTCCTAGGACTTGAAATTACAAAGGATCTTCAAAAACCCAACCCACCCTAACCCGACCCTGTGTCCTCGGTCCCGCCAGTGAGGCTGGTAACTAATGACCAGATATCATCATCCCGATCTTATACGTAGGGAAGTGGTGAAGTTAATAAAAACAGGGGGCTTAAATACAGAGAACAAACTGAGAGTTGCTGGGGGGCGGCGTGTTTGATGGGGGAGAGGGGCTAAATGGGTGATGGGTGTTAAGGGGGGCGCTTGTGGGGATGAGCACCGGGTGTTGTAGCTAAGTGATGAATCGCTAAATTCTACTCCTAAAACCATTATTATGCCCATGTTAACTAACTTGGATTTAAATACAATGAAAACAACAGCCACAAAAAACCCCCAAGGGGCTTGCTTTCACCCTCCTCCGAGGCCTTCCCTTGCTGGGACCCCTGGGGTGGAGGAGGCCTAGGCCGATTGCATCCTAGGAGGACACCTGACTGGAAGATCCCACCCGCCACCTGTGACTGACATGACTTAGTCCAAAAGAAGGAACTAAGCCACAGTCAGGCCGTTTCCTGGAACTTGGTGCCAAGGTGTTTCAGTGGGCTGTGGGACCCAGGGTTGTTTGTGGAGGTGCAGGCTGGGGTCGGCATTCTGGGTTAGGGCTCTGATGAGCAGGTGGTGAAGACTTGTTTAGAGAGAAAGCAGGAGAGTCGTGGGGCACCTGGCCGGCTCAGTCGGTAGAACATATGACTCTCTCTCTCTTTTTTTTTTCTTAAATTTTTAATATTTATTCATTTTTTGAGACAGAGATAGAGAGCGCGAATAGTGGAGGGGCAGAGAGAGAGAGAAACACAGAATCCGAAGCAGGCTCCGGGCTCTGAGCTGTCAGCGGTGAGCCCGACGCGGGGCTCAAACCCACAAACCATGAGATGGTGACCTGAGCTGAAGTTGGACGTTTAAACCACTGAGCCACCCAGGGGCCCGGAGCATGTGACTCTTGATTTCAGGGTCAGGAGTTCAAGCCCCACACTGGAGGTGGAGATTACTCAAAGAAACAAACAAACAAATAAACTTAAAAAAAAAAAAAAAAAGAATACAGGAGAGCAGAATGGAAAGAGAGAGAACTAGAAAGAAAGAGCGGCTGAGAAAACACAGTTCTACTTTCCAGTTCCCAGACTAGGTCCCTGGGAGGCCTCCTGGCACCTTAGCCGAATCCTGTGAACAGCTGTGATTCGCTGCGACTTTTCACGGTACCCTCTCCGCCTTTCTTGGGAGCCAACTTTGAAGAACCTTAGTTTGTGGCCTCATCTCGGCCGATCGGAGACACTGCTCATAAAGGGAATGGGTTTTTATAAGATGCCGAGGTTTTACTTTGAAAAAGTGTTGCCTTGTGTTCCTGAGGACATTTCTAGGAGGCCCTGTTTATGGACAAGGGCAGCCCGACACTCTTACTCCCCATTGATGGTCTTGCCAGCCATCACGGGAGGACCTTGAAACACCCAGTCTCCGTTAACTCGACTTGCACTTAAGACCGGTTGCCGGCGTTGGGGCAGGGGGTGCACGCCTGCTCAGGAAGGCAGTATCCGATCCTCACTGGGGACGGTCTGATTTATGTTTTCCCTTCCTCTTTCCTGTTGCGCTTCCTCGAAGTCGGCTTCTCTCTTCATAGTGGCCGTTGCTGCCAGCCTGAGCTGGGGCCGTCTTCCGTCACCAAAGGGAAGCACAAAGCCAGATGCGTAAATCTTCCGTGGTTTCCAGTGTCTGCAGTCTTCTCTTGGCCTCCTCTCCCTCCTGGGTGCCGTGTTATTTAATCTCTTAAAGTAATTAGTTTAGGCAGGACAGGAGGTGAGCGTGTGCAGGTGGGGGCCTTCCAGATCTTTCTCTCTGCCATCCTTTCTTTGATGTTCTTGTCTACAGGCAGGAGCAGGGGCGCCTGGATGGCTCAGGTGGTGAAGCGTCCGACTTCGGCTCAGGTCATGATCTCATGGTCTGTGAGTTCGAGCCCCGCGTCGGGCTCTGCGCTGGCAGCTCGGAGCCTGGAGCCCGCTTCGGGTTCTGTGTCTCCCTCTCTCTCTGCCCCTCACCTGCTCACACTCTGTCTCTCTCTCTCTCAAAAATAAATAAACATTAAAAAAAAATTAAAAACAAAAGATGCAACAGTTTAAGAGAACAATTGTGCTTGGGGGAACATAAAAGTTTTGAATTCTCGTGGAGGTCAGTGACAGTCTCCCCTCTATGCTTCGATTTTCCAAGGTCACGACTGAGGAGGTCTGAGTGTGGCATCCGTTGACAAGCCTGTGGGTCCCTGGAGTCTTTGGGGGTGATCCCGAGTAACACTGCATTGTACCGAGAATGGCAAAGCTGTTGACTTTCTCTGGTCCCCAGCTGGGTAAGTTCCTCAACCTTGTTTTGTGACGTCACCGGGGTGCTCCTTCTCTGAAGGGCTGATGGAAACTAATCTAACTCCCAGCAAGGTCACAGACAGCCGAGGCGCTACTTTACGATGGGCCTGTACTTTTGAGGAGTACCCAGGGTTTCCTGCCTTGGCCTCCTCCTGGCGAAACCGGCCCCTCTTGGTCCACTGGGCCCCTCTGTTCTGGATTGTACGACTCTATATACCATCTCTGCACTGAGTTGTGTGCAGAGCTTAGACCCTCCTCGGGATTCTTCAAAACAACAGCAATGATGTTCTTGAATAATCCGCCGGTGAGACGAGGAGACAAAACATATACTCCACAGCCAACAACTTGAAATTCCCATGAAATATTCTGTTTCTCCAAAGATACTTTCTTCTTCTTCTTCTTTTTTTTTAAGATTAAAAAAAAATCTTTTTTTAAGATTAAGATTAAAAAATCTTAAGATTTAAGATTTTGTAAGTAATCTCTATACCCAACATGGGGTTTGAACTCACAGCCTCGAGATCAAGGGTCCCGTGCTCCACCCACTGAGCCAGCCAGGTGTCCCTCTCCAAAGTCTCTTTGACAACCTTGACTGCTTTTCCCACCCTCTCACCCTGATTTTCCTGTACTTTTCAAATTCTTGCCATTCTTATCATGTAGAGCAATTCAGTTGTGACCAAAGTTGGGGTCAAGGTTAGGGACCTAAACTCATCCAAATGGTCACAAAATAAACATCTAAGGTGGTCAGGACCCAGCCTCCTTAGAAGGCAGATCAGTATTATCACTTATTGCTTGGGATTTTGTCTCTCGACCCATGGGGTTGATCAAAGGATTTCTTCCTGGTAAATCTAGGACCGTCCCTGAACAGAAGTCTCAGTCCAGCTGCTAAGGGAGGCAAATGTTCCTCCGTCTCATTACACCAGAAGCCGGAGAGCAAAACTAGTCATTAGAACATTGCTCAGCATTCAGGGGATGACAGTGGAAATTGTTGGATGGCTCTGAGGGAGATTTCCGTCTATGTGAGGGGCAGGCTTGGCTCTCTCTGTGCTGTGCTGGAGCGTGTCAATGTAATGATGGTGTGGCTGTGGCCAAGTTCACGGATGGCTAAGCCCTAACCACTTCTTCCTTCCCCGCTCCCCTTCTGGGCTCCATTCATTCCTTCCCCTCTTGACTTGGTCTGTCATGAGAACACGCTGTGTAACGTCAATACTTTCCCAAGAGTCCTCTTCTGAATTTTACTTTTCTTTATTTGTATGCTTTTTAAATTTCACCTTAAAAAAATGTTTTATGTATCTATGTTTGAGAGAGAGAGTCTGAGCAAGGGAGGGGCAGAGAGAGAGAGAGAGAGAGAGAGAATCCCAAGCAGGCTCCACACAGTCAGAATGGAGCCCGATATGGGGCTCAAACCCGTGAACCATGAGACCATGCCCTGGGACAGTCAGAGGCTCAGCCGACTGAGCTACCCAGGTGCCCCTCATTCTGGCTTGCCATGTCGCTCTTGCGATGCACTCCTTCAGAGAGTGTTCCCGGCGACCTCCAATCCGCCCACGGACTCCCTATGGCTGTTAGAACTGAAGGAACGTTAACACCACCGATCCAACTTTTACTGAGGTTGGGACCTAGGCTCAGAAGAGCAAAACCACTTGTCCAAGTTCACCTAGGTCGCGTTGAGGCCAGGACTGCCTTTCGGCTCTTCGGATGTCTAGCTCCTGTGTTTCCACCCCATCTCCCCGCTACCTATCAGCATGATTTGTGATTGTTCTTTTGTCTGGTGTCTCTACAATTAGACCCTAAACTGACAGAAAACAGGAACTGCATTTCCTCAATGATTTAGTTAGGTTCCCAGTGGGCACCCCGTCTATGTCGTTTATGCATTTCAACAGACATTTCTAGAGAACTCATTATATTAAAGTGCCATATTTTATGTATGCTTGAGTATGATAATATATACACCTACAAATATAATGATAAATCTATTCTATATATGCTGTCTATAATTTATACATTAATTATTGGTTCTGGGGGCATAGAAGGTGAAGGATATACTTTAGGTTCTCTTAAGAAGCTTACTATCCATGAGAGCTGCTATAAGAGAAGAACAGAGAGAGTATACATAAATACAAGGGAAGGAGAGGTAAATTTCGTTCGGGGGCTCTGGAAGCTTTGTGGAGAAGATAGGATTGGGGCTGAGCCTTCTAGAAGAATTTCACCAGAGTCTCAGGAGAGGAAAGGCTTGTGAGTGGCAACGTGAGGAAACACCTAGAGGCAGGAGGGCCAAGGAGTGTGATGCATAAGGGTCCATAGGCTACTGTGGCTGGCGTCTGTGAGATGCAGACAGGAGGTGTGAGGTTGCCGGGGAAGGAGGGGTAGAGGGCTTTGGGCACGTCTGGAGGGCTGCAGGAATGAACCCCTCTGCGTCTGTCCGAGCTTGAACCTGGCTGCAAACAGACACTCTATGAAGAGTTCTGTTTGCAAAATAAATTCATGAGAAGTATGATGTGGGTCCACAGACTACAGGAATCATGGTACCCAGGGGCACTATGTTGCTTACGAGCGCGGACTTTGGAGCCAGGGTGGCGAGGTTTAAATCCCAGCTTTGCCGGTTATAAGCTGTGCCATCTGGGAAAAGTCTTTCAACCTCTCTGGGCCTCCATTTCCTTAACTGTGAAATGTGGATGACAATGGGTGTCTACCTCATAGGTTTGTTAATGATGATTAAATTGAGTTAGTACATGCAAAACACTACCAATTTAGAGCAGTGCCTGTATCACAGTAAGCACTGTATTTCTTAATTATCTGTATTATTATAATATTACTGGCTTTGTATACTCTCAAACTGGAGGAAAGCCTGTCTTCTAAAAAATGCCTCCTACTACGTGCCCTCCTGTTTAAAATTCTTCCATTAGGCTTTCTTTAAAAATTCAAGGGCCTTTATTAAAACACGTACGTAATTAGGAAGCCAAGAGTTGGATATCAGCCATTAACTCCTCAGCAAGAATTCTGTTCCCTAATAGAGCCCAGAGGAAATGGGCTCTATAATGGCAAGTCAGGAGAATTAATAATAATATAGTTAAATAAGTCACTTATCTGGAGGGAGAGGGACTTACAGAAAATACAACTGCCCAGGCTCTAGCAAGTGTTTCATAATTTAAAAAAAAATTTTTATTTATTTTGAAAGAGTGAGACAGAATGTGAGTGGCGGGAGGGGCAAAGAGAGAGGGAGAGACAGAATCCAAAGAAGGCTCCAGGCTCCGAGCTGTCAGCAGAAAGCCGGATGTGGGGCTTCAACCCACGAACTGCAAGATCATGACCTGAGCTGAAGTCAGATGCTTAATTGACTGAGCTGCACAGGTGCCCTAACTTTTTTTTTTTTTTAAAGTAATCTCTATGCCCAGCATGGGGCTTGAACTCACAACCCCAAGATTGAGAGTTGCATACTCTGGAGTGCCTGGGTGGCTTAGTCCCTGGCATCTGACTCTTGATTTCAGCTCAGGTCGTGATCTTAGGGTCTTGGGATCAAGCCCCATGTCAGATTCCCCTCTGGGTGAGGAGCCTGCTTAGGATTCTCTCTCTCTCCCTCTGCCCCTCTACTGTGAGCTCTTGCTCTCTTTGTCTCTCTCTCTGAAAAACAAAAACAAAAACAAAAACAAAAACAAAGCAAAAAAACAAAACAAGGAGAGTCATATGCTCTATCCACAGAGCCAGCCAGGTGCCCCTCACCAACTTTATACTCTGGGATGGCACTTAAGGGGTTCCATAAATGTTTATAACATTTAAAAATAGCCTAAGCTCTTAAAAAATACCTGCTGTAAAACTATGCGCACAATGCCAAATATCAGAAAATTGAAGATTACCAAGATGTTACCATTTGCTATGAAATGAATGCATTTTTTTTTTTTTATTTTTATTTTTGGGACAGAGAGAGACAGAGCATGAACGGGGGAGGGGCAGAGAGACAGGGAGACACAGAATCGGAAACAGGCTCCAGGCTCCGAGCCATCAGCCCAGAGCCCGACGCGGGGCTCGAACTCATGGACCGC
>NW_024412467.1:11517951-11524405 GCF_014898765.1 Herpailurus yagouaroundi
ACAGAGCATGAACGGGGGAGGGGCAGAGAGAGAGGGAGACACAGAATCCGAAGCAGGCTCCAGACTGAGCTGTCAGCACAGAGCCCGACACGGGGCTCCAACTCACGGACCGCGAGATCATGACCTGAGCCAAAGTCGGACGCTTAACTGACTGAGCCACCCAGGTGCCCCATGGTGTCTCTCTTTAATCAGATTTTTGTTAACCAAAATTTTCTTGACATTTTGCACTGGCATGAAATACAGAAACAAAGTGGATGATAGATTTACCACGGTTTTCCTTAGGTCCCCATTTAAAAATTTTACGTGCACCCAAGCACCATTGTTCTTACTGATTTTATTCCAGGTAAATATCATTAATTTGAGTTTATAAGACATGTCTATTAATAAAACACCACTTTGATCAGTGTTAAAATTCTCTGTATGATGATTTCATATGAAAAATGGACTCCCTACTAAAAAAGTTTAAAACCCATCGATCGGGAAAGTGGCTTTGAACTTGGAGACGGGATAAATGAGTGAAGGAAAATATGGGTGATGCAGCCTGAACAGCTGATTGGAAGAAGTGACACAGTGCCGTCCTCAAGGCCGCAGACAAAAACGTTGACTCACAGCAGGTTAGAGAACACAGAAGCGGGTTAGAACAGCTGGCATCGTGTGATTTGTTCCGTGTCTCTGAAATTAACTGGTTTTTGTTATTTCCAAACAATTTTAGAAAGACCGTGACATGTAGCATATGTTGTAATTTTACTGGGGCACAAAATTTTAAAATAATCCTGTGTCAGTGCATTAATCAGAAAAATCATAAAATATTTTAAGATAAAAATTGAGGATGAACTTGACTCATACTTGTAACCAGGCTGGGGGTTACGGGAGATATGTGTGGCAAGAAGAAGTCCTAAGAAGGGTGCCCAGCAGGTCAAGCACCCTGCTTTCATTGGCCTCTCCATCCATCTGGCTCTCTGCTAGTCTTGTCTACACTTGAACTCTTTTGTCCTGTGATAGAAACTCGATTTCTTAAAATTTTTTTTTAATGTTTATTTATATTTGAGAGAAAGAAAGAGAGAGAGAGAGAGAGAGAGAGAGAGCACGCGTGTTCGACCATGAACTGTGAGATCATGACCTGAGCCGAAGTTGGATGCTCAACTGACTGAGCCGCCCAGGCTCCTTTTTTTTTTTTTTTTTTAAGTCTATTTATTTATTTTGAGAGAGACAGAGACAGTGTGAGTGGGGGAGGGGAAGAGAGAAAGGGAGAGAGAGAGAATCCCAAGCAGGTTCCGTGCCATCAGCATGGAGCCCGACATGGGACTCGAACCCACGAAACTGTGAGATCATGATCTGAGCCAAGACCAAGAGTTGGTTGCTTAGCTGAATGAGCCACCCAGGTGCCCCAGAAACTCAATTTCTTTGTGAACAATGGCCTTGAGCTCCTTGGAGAAATGGCTGATCCTAGGGCCGGGGCAGAAAATATGCAAGATGAATTAGGAGCATCTCATAGTACCAGTAAGTAAAGACGTGCAAAACCAAAGCAAACATGGAAACCTAAGCCCTACCACAACATACAGAGCACGTCAAAGGGACACAGGAACCAGCTGAAAGAGCTCTGTGGCCAAAGTTGCAACAGTTTGAGTCACAACATAAATAAAGTAGTATTGGATCATAATCCAAAGTATAAAATAAATGCCCATGAGTCCATATGGATATAAATAAATGACTAAATAAATCAATGAACAGGGGAGAAGGGACACATCTCCTGTGAAGAAAATTCCAAATAATTCTTGTAAATATTCTGCTCTCCGGGAGCAGTTGTTTTATGGAACTCATAACTTCCTTACATGGCTGGACATAGTGACTTCCTTCCAAAAGACACAGTAAAGAAAAGAGGAAACAAAGACTAACTTTAAAGTGGAGAAACTTGACAATTACCACCTTCCCTGGGTGATCAAGGTTAACACATTTAGTGATAAGTCCTGTCGAGAGTACGTACCACGACATGATATGACGAAAATGGCACTTCACCTCTGACACCTTCTTCTTCAGAACTCATAATTTGAGTCTAATCTGGAGAAAAACAGATTTCAATGGAAGGATGTCTTGCAAAATACCTGACCAGTCTTCTTCAAAACTATCAAGGTCATCAAAAACAAGGTAAGTCTGAGAAATTGTCACAACCAAGAGAAGCCTAAGGAGATGTGGAAACAAAAATGTGATATGGTTCCCTCGATGGGAATCCTATAACAGAATAAGGGCATTTGGTGAAAAGTAAGGAAATCTGGGGGGAAAAAAAAGGACTTTTGTTAATAAGAATGTATCGATCTTGGTTCATTAATTGTAACAAATGGACCACACCAATGCAAGATGTTAATAACAGGGGAGACTGTGTGTGGGGTGGGGGTGGGGGTTTTATGAAACTCCTTGTACCATTTGTTCAATTTTTCTATAAATCTAAAAGATAAAGTCTATTAGTTTTTTTTAAAGCCTCTAGAAAGAAATGTTAATGCTACTGAGGAGTGAAGAGGTCAAAGGGATTTGGTTCTTAAGCAGACGGTAGGAGTTTCATGGAGAATTATATCTGGGGATTCTGGGATTCTGAAGATCTGGGAATATATCCCATTGGAATATCAAGCGTTTACTGTTTTCAGTATAAGTTTCTTAACTTTGACTTTAGTGAGTCAATAGGTACTAGTATCTTTCATCACAGGTAGTACCTTTTTCTGCCTACGTCCTTTCTTTGATTTGTCATGTCATGGAGAAAAAACTGTTCCTCTAGCCTCTTAGTTTCTCGATTCGGGGGCCTGCAAATTAAATTGACAAAAGACAGAATAATAAGCACAAACACAGATCTTTATTCACATACCTAAGTGGGCCCTCACAGAAGAATGTGATTCAAGATGGCAGTTACAATTTGGGGCTTAGGTACCATCTTAATAGGAGAAAGGTACTAATGCGAAAACAAATGACTATTAGGAAAGATAAAAGGGCCTTTAAGAGAAGAGATCAGAGATAGGATCGTGATGTCTGTTTAGGCAATTCCTTGTCCCAGTAACAGGCTTCTTGTCTCCAGTGATAGGAGTCCATTTTTGCTGCTTGCAAAACTCCCGAGGAGGGGATTTATGATAGTTGAATTCTTTTGGGAGGCTCTGCTTTTAGGCAGATAAGGGGATTTAGGGGGAAAAAGGGGGGGGGGAAGAAAAGAAAAGAAAAGAAAAGAGAGAAAGAAAGAAAGAAAGAAAGAAAGAAAGAAAGAAAGAAAGAAAAGAAGAAACAGAAACCCCAAACTCCTCTTCCCAGTGCTATATTCGAGATTCCTTCAGTCGAAGGCAGGCTTCCCAAATGCCACCACACTAAGGGAAACACCATTTAGAACTTTGGCAATGTCTCCAGAGGGAATGGCAAGGTTGGAATGGATGGAGAACTGGAAATTTCGTTTAAGGCATGTCTTTCAGCACAGTGCTTGATTAAAGATTGGGTAAAGATCATGACCCCACAGTCCAGGGTTGGTGAAAAACACCAGGTAATGATTTCGAGGGGTGCAAAATTTTAGGGCTTTACACGGTCAGTTAATGGGCTTTTCAGGAAGTTTCTGACTAGATGTTCTGGAATAATGAAGTTCAATCTATGGAGACGATGGAATAGTAGAGTCGTGTTACTGTACCCGGGGGTTGCTGGGTGTGTGGGGGCAGTTTTTTATTCCTCAGCGTCCAAAGCCATGTGCAGGGGTAGATGTTTTGGTTCTCAGATTTCACTGCAAGATTGAAAAAAAAAAAAGGTCCATATATTGTAACAAAAGTAGGATTCATGCTCACCATTCTGCTTGCCGGTTTCCCTTTTAACTCAACGACCGACCAAGGCTGCCTTTCCAAAGTCCTCCATTCAGACCTATGTCATTTCTTCTAATGGCAGAATCCCCGTATGACTTTAAAACCCAATGGCTTTGTGGCCTATGGCTCTGTCTTCTGATCACTTACTGGGGGCCTTGGGGCAGATTCTTAGGCCATTATCTTCTGCTCTCTTATCTTTATTTTTGAGCAAAACAAATAATCCTCTTCCAGACAGTTTTCCCCAAGGGGAAGAAAGTTCAATTTATCCATATCTTCTAGATCTTAGACTTGTGCGGCCTTGGCTTGGGCAAGAGCTGACCCCTTGCTGCCTGGGCCCCTCCAAGCTAGCTGGGTCCCTTCTGTGGGTTTGGGAACACTGGTCGAGGACACTAGAAGACTCTGAAACTCAGAAGCTGGAGGTCATTTGGCCAATACCACACAGGCAACTCTCTAGTTTCGAAGTAAACTGGGTGGCTGAAAGCTTTGAAGACATTCTGTCTCCCAACGAGTGATTAAATCAACTCTATCCTGACTGCCACCCAAGGCAGTTTCTGAGCAATATTTTTATTTCATTTTTATTTAATATACATAATGTGACATAATCTACACATACGGCTGTTCTCCGGTCCCCCTGATGCGTGTTTTAGCCAGCCTGGGTGTCTTTTTTTTTTTTTGTTTGTTTCCCCATCCTGCTGAAGGGGCCAGGATATGCCGCCAGAACTTTCCAGAAAGTTTGGGGCAGAGCTTTTTTAATCCAGCCACCAGGCCCCATTGCCTTCCCTAAATTGCCTCAGAACACCAAGCCCTCCCCCATCTTGCCTTTCCAACCCCCAACACTGCTCTCCCCTTCTCTTAGCCCTTGGCAACCTTAAACCTTTCTCCCGCCCACACCCCCCCCACTTTTTTTTTTTTTTTTTTAAACAGGGACGCAATCTCTCTCTCCTAAGCAGGCTTTGCAGGGCCTGGAGGAGCAGCTGACAAAGAGAACAAGCAATTTCTTAGCCTTTCAGCTCCACACTGCCTCTGTTTTTTGTGAGTGGCCAGTGCACCTGTTGTGATAAGCAATACCCCCTTCACAAGCAATTTCAAAAGAAGGCAAGCGTTACACCCTACTCCCGCCCCTTTCTTTTAAGGGGATGTTAATAATTTTAAGGAGTTGAGGAGGGGGGGGGGCGGAGAGAGACAAATTCTCCGGATGGGTTCTTTAGGCTGTGCTGATGTGGAGGCGAATAAAGGGAAGACAGAGCTGACCTCACCGGCTTCCCGAGCGCTGCACCCGCCTAGACTGGGGCTCGCAGACTGGGTGGAAGTTGGCTCCCTTTGCGACTGGGGTGGGGCGGGGGGGGCTCTCCTCTCCTTGCTCTCTGTGGGCTGTTTTGGTTTATTTGTTCTGTGGTTCTCTAAGCTTCTTTGTTTGACCCTGGCTAGTGAGGAGGCTGGAGGCTTGGTGAAAAGAACCTTCTCCCAGCAAAACGAATCTTGGCATAAGCAGATTATGGGGGCTTCCGCTTTGCCGAGCCGGGTGGGAGGGCGCGCATGTGGCCTCTTCCGTTTATTTATTTATTTTTCTTTTTTAAAGTCTATTAAAGTCATGCCGGCCAAGGTGTTGGCGTGACGGGCTGAGATTCTGCGTTTAGCCCTGGACGAGTGGCCCACGGGGCTGCCTGGTTGTGTGCGTTTCTGACAGGAACGGATAGCATCACCTCTCGGGGGGAGGACGGCGTCCCAACATTCTGGCCGTTGAGTTCAAGGGGAGCCATTTGCTTCTGTCACCTCCATCCTCCGCGGCTTGTGTTGAGCTAAGGTTGTGGGTCCCGGAAGCCTCTGTGGGCCTGGAGTTATTGCCTAGAAGGTGCTGTCTTCTCGTCTTCGGGGCCTTGGGGAGGGCCTGGCCTTCCTGGTAGCAGCCTCCCCGTGCTGTTACTGCCTCTGTTGGGGGAGAAAAACTTTCTCTCTACCCTGTTGTGTTTAGCATTTGGAGGTCTATAAGTTAACCTGACAGAGGCAGATCAGCAAGAGGAAAGAAGCCGGGTTTAAGGTCATGAGTAAGCGTGGGAATTCGCAGAGATGTGACTCAAGGAGGGGTTGGCATTTGGGGCTTACAGGTCACCTTGGCAGAAGATAGAGAAGGGCTGAGAGGCGCTTCTGGAAGAAATGACTTCTTGGAAGGGGGCAGGGAGGAAGGTGACTTACGGAAAATCGAATGACTTTTTGGAAAGATAAATGAGCCCCCAGGGGAATAGATGGCAGATGTGATAGTTGGTGACAACTGTCTATCTGGTTCTCATCTGCAAGCAGAGAAGATTCCAGAGGCTCCAGGTTGGGGATTAATGACAATTGAGTTCTTTTGGGAGGCCCTGCTTTTAGGCAGATAAGGGATTTCAGGAACGCAGATGGCTTCGGCTCAAAGCACTTTTTATGACACGGGCTTATTCGTTGCCCTTTCACCTGTGTCTTTCACCGAGACCTACAGCTTAGGAAGTCTTGGGGGACAGCAGGCAGCCCCAAACCCAGCCCCTGACCCCCGGCAGGCCTGCCAAAAAGATGTGGTGAACAGACACTGATATCTGGGTAGTAGCACTTTTATTTTATTTTATTTTATTTTATTTTATTTTATTTTATTTTATTTTATTTTA
>NW_024412467.1:11524415-11550934 GCF_014898765.1 Herpailurus yagouaroundi
TATTTTATTTTATTTTATTTTATTTTATTTTATTTTATTTTATTTTAAAGTTTATTTATGTATTTTGAGACAGAGAGCGAGAGCATGTGTGTGAGCAGAGAAGGGGCCGAGAGAGAGAGAGAGGGAGAGAGAGAATCCCATGCAGACTCTGAAATGTCAGCACAGAGCCCAACGCAGGGCTTGATCTGACAACCCGGAGATCGTGACCTGAGCGGAAATCAAGAGTTGGACACTTAACTGACTGAGCCACCCTGGTGTCCCATAGTGGTAGCATTTAAGTACAAGTGGTCCTAACCAGTGTGTGTGCGTCAGTTATAAAAAGGCTTCAGCTGAGCTCTGTAGAGGGGGTGATGGGGTTTTGAAGAAGGTGAAGGGTTGAGAGATGGGTTGAGGCTCCATGTATGGGTCCTGAGTTGTGTGGGTTGAAGATGGGGCGTGTGGGAGGTTGTGTGTCTGTTCAGTATGTTAGCAATTTATCTGAGGCACACCTTACTTTTTTTCCTTTTTAATATTTGTTTATTTTCGAGAGAGAGTGAGAATGAGCAGGGGAGGAGCAGAGAGAGAGGGGGAGAGAGAGAGAATCCCAAGCAAGCTCTGGGCTGTCAGCACAGAGCCCGATGCGGGGCTCCAACTCATGAGATGGTGTCCTGAGCCGAAATCAAGTTGGAAGCTTGACCGACTGAGCCACCCGGGCACCCCTGAGGCACACCTGACTTTGTGATGCTAGATGTATTTCCTCTAACCTGACGTTCCTTGGCCCAGCACTCTATGGGCCAACCAGAGGGTGACAGAACTTTTTCCTCGCCCGGTATCGGGCCCCAGGGAATCGCCCAGTGTCAAAGCCCTCGAGAGTGCTCGGTTTCTGTGGATGGTTACCTCTGGGAGGTCCTTCCCCACCTGCTGTTGGTTCGTGCACTGCCCGTTTGTCCACATTCTGCTAGCTTTTCCTTACGGTTCAGTCTGCTGACCTGCCTGCTAATGTCAACTCCTTGACAATGCCTGGTTTCAGGTATTTTGAAAAATGGGGTTTCTAACGGGGGCTTTGGCCATCCTGCCCAAACTGACGGATAGTCAGCTGATGTAGTATCGAAGAATTGACAGCTGCAAGAGTTGGAGATCATCCTGACGGGAGATTTCTGGGGGGTTAAAAGTGACTTAATACTTATTTTAAAGACTAACTGTCATCAGGTCTAAAGAGTCGTTGCATTTCATAAGAAAACGAAACTACAGTGGTTATTGTGGGTGATGGTGTACCCTCCTCGGAGCGTCTGGGGGTAGATTGTCTTTCCTCCGAGGACATTTTAGGGTCTTTCTGTCTGGGACAGCACTGGGGAACTAGGTGTTTCCTGAAGACTGGGAAATGGTGGCAGGCAGTCCGCTCACATGTGGCACTCGATAAAATATCAGATTGCAGACTTGAGAAAGCATTGCTTTTCGGTTCTGACCTATGCCCACTGGTTAAGTCAAAAAGCCTCTGGCTCTTTTAGTTTTTATTTTTATTAACACATTTTTTTTTAACGTTTATTTATTTTTGAGAAAGAGAGAGAGAGTACAAGCAGGGGAGGAGCAGAGAGAGAGGGAGACACAGAATCCGAAGCAGGCTCCAGGCTCCGAGCTGTCAGCACAGAGCCCAACGTGGGGCTCGAACTCATGAACCGTGAAGTCATGACCTGAGCTAAGTTGGATGCTTAACCGACTGAGCCACCCAGGTGACCTTGTTTTGTTTTTTTTTTTTTTTTTTTTTAGATTTTTAATTTTTAATTTTATTTTTTAGAGAAAAAGAGGGAGAGAGGATGAGAGGGGGAGGGGCAGAAAGAGAAGGAGAGAGAGAATCCCAAGCAGGCTTCACGCTCAGCATGGAGCCTGATGCTGGGCTTGATCCCACGACTCTGGGATCATGACCTGAGCCAAAATCAAGAATCAGATGCTTAACCAACTGAGCCACTCAAGCGCCCCTCTCCATTTGGTTCTGGAATGTCTTGAATCCTTATGAACAATTCTTGAATCCAAGAGAACAATTCTTACGTTCTCAGTTTTCTTCCCCTTTCTCGTCACAATCCTTGTCATTTTTCTTGGTAAACAAAGAGGGAGCCAGCCCCAGGCTCCCAACCCTCAGGATCCTGCTGGAATCCACAACGCTGCAGTCTCTATATTTATTTTCATGGTTCCCTTCCGTTTACAGCACGTGATACTGGTTGGCAATTTGCTGTGTCAAAATTTTTATTTAACGTCATATTTAGGATAACACGTGAATGGGAAAACAGTGGCTTAGATCGTTTCTATTCTTTTCTCATTGTATCTTCTTGTCTCTTAACTCCTGTTCTTTGAGGGGACGATTTTTCACTGCCGCCAGCTTGATTTCACGGGAGTTTCTCTTCACCACCAGTTTCGGCTGCTGGAAGGTGTCCTGTCTGAAGGAGGATGAATTATTACTTTATGAAAAAGTCCCTTTTTTTCTTAAAAAAATTTTTTTTTAATTTATTTATTTTGAGAGAGAACGATGGAGGATCCCAAGAAGGCTCCGAGCGGTCGGCGCAGAGCCCGGGGCGGGGCTCGAACTCACGAACTGTGAGATCATGACCTGAGCTGAAATCAAGAGTCGGACACTTAAACAACTGAGCCATGCAGGTGCCCCTGCTTTTCTACCTTTTGCAGCCGGTGCCCATTCTGTCTGTAGCTTGCTGTGGAATGCTGGGCTGGGAGGCAGGGACAGGATATGTCGGCGGGGACCAGCATGCTTGCTCTCCTGCGAAAGTTTGTAACATCTGTTTTGCACCCTCCCCCCCTTGGCCTTGATCACTGTCTACTCTGTGCATAATGTGCTGGCCTCCTGGCTTACCTTTATCCTGGATAGCCAGGCCTTACCGGTTTGGGCCCGGCTTACTCATCCCTGCGTCTTACACAGGGACTGGGCCATCGTTAGCGTGTGGAGGTCCCCGATAGCGGAGGCAAACTCCTCGGTGTGGCGTTTCAGCAACCGGCAGATTAATTTGGTCAATACCGGCAACCCCGGCAGTTAGCGACAGGTGGAGGTTTCGACAGTTTGTCCCCACAGCCTCATCACCGGGTTGGAAGCCAGGTCTTAGACCAAAGGTTTATTAGCAATTCCCACAGGGGTGGTGAATTGGTGCTCTCGGTGGTCAGGCGCACGGACGAGCGTCTGATATCATCATTTCACTCCGAAGTGACACAATGGCCTCTTTTTGGGTCAGGTGAGTGTCCCCCCGCAGTGATTAGAGGGACACAAGCCAAAGCAGAGTAGAAGACCCACCATGCTACTTCTAAAATATTAAGATTGGGACTTACCGGATTCTTTTTTTTACTCTTTTTACTTTTTTAAGTTTATTTAATTATTTTGAGAGAGAGAGTGAGCTGGGGAGGGGCAGAGAGAGAGAGGGGGAGAGAGAGAGAGAACCCCAAGCAGGCTCCACACTATCAGCACAGAAGGCTTACCAGATTCTTGCACCTTATTCATACAAAGTGGTGGAAACTGAGCCATTTTTCTCTCGACCGGTACGTCGTACAATGAACACTTCACCAGAACAAAGACACAGTTTAATCTTCCGTGCTAATAACAAATCCCTTGGTGTGCATTTTCATCAGGTTTTTTTTTTTTTTTTTGATGCATTTCTGTAGCATCTTTGGTGGGTTCTTGATTGGGGAATGTCAGATGGTAACTGACTACCCCTAGGCTACACCACACACACACACACACACGCACACACATGCACACACACATGCGCGCACACACACACACACACACACACACACACACACCCCCCACACTGTTAACATGCCGTATTCTGGAGTAAATCACCACACAGGCGATGGGATATTTTTGGAACTGGAGAGCACTGTCCGCAGAGGCAGACGTCTGGGTTTCGGCCACGGCTCCGCCTCTCTGAATGCTGGTCGGAGTAGAAGTGATGTCTTCACGGTGGCTTGGTGCCCCCACCGTATTTCCCTGCATCAGCCCGGCAAGTCACGAATAGGCCCTTCTCATTCATTTCCCGGATTGGCTCCTTATCGGAAACACGGGGATAGTAAGATCACCGAAATCACGAGTTTTCTTCTCCGCTTGTGGAACTCAGGAGAAAACACGGGTGAAATTGCCTCGTCAGCTGTAGAAAGCCGTACAGGTGGCAGGGCTTTTGTCGTGACTCGACCACGGAGGCCCGGGTAGGAGCGAAGAGGGGACTGCCTCTTTCCTGGCATGTAGGACTAAATCACCTGGGTCTGTTAAAGGAGCAAATGCAAGTCCCGCCCTTCCCTCGGTGGTGCCGAGCCGGGTCTGAGAAAGCGACGGGAACCTTTTCCGTTCAAATGAAGATCTCTGTTCTGCTCTGCGCTCATGTGTCGTCCCGAGGTTCCTTCGTAGCCGGTGTCAGGAAGCATAAAACCGAGCTTTATTCATGCCAGCGTTGAAGATATGGATGGTTGGTGGGTTTGTCAAGAGTAAGGTCCTAACTCTGTCGTCTGCTTTCCCCTGAAATTTGCACCCATCTCCTTTGGCTTAACTCCTATCAGCGGGCCACCTATCCTCCTTCTGTTCCTATTTCCGCCTGCAACGTTTGACTTAAGAAAACACGCACTTGCCTGTCAACTAGGGACTCACTCTCCTGTGGAATCAGATTCTCAGAGAAAGCAAAAGAGGGGAGCAGAGGGACGGGGGATGGAAGATGTCGGGTCTCTTTTAGGCCAGGGCTGATCTTCTTGGCTGGCGAAGGCTTTTTTTCTCACCTTTTGACAAAATCCGAATGGTCTCTCTCTCTGCTCCATCGGCCAGGACTCTGTGCTATGTGGTGAACGGCAGGCAGGTTTTAAGTTCCGAACAGCAGAGAACAGGCTAAGTATTGGAACAGGATCATATGTCTCCTGTGTTTATTTTCAAAAATATCCCCCGTTTTATTGCTGAGTGTTGAGTTGCAGCTGGGCCGAGAGAGAGGCTTGGGCGGCGGCAGAAAGAATAGTCCACCTCGGAGGCTACGCGTGACACCCAGGGCGGGTTTTCCGAGGGGGAGACTGGGGAATCTCTTTTATGAGGAATCTTCTGGAGCGAAATAGCCGGGCTGTGTTGTTTTTGGAAATGCCGAGTTAGCCCCGTGTAGGGGACTCTCGACATTCCTTCCACGTCTTCGAGCGGGTGATTTTCGGGGCTGTAGCTTGGGTTCAAGTTCATAAATAAAGGGGAGCGTGCCTCCGCGTCGCGCGGGCTTTCTGACAACGGGCAGAGCTGGGAAGGGCTGAGGTGGTTGCAGATTAAGGGCAAACAGAGCTCATCTACAGTGCAAACAGGCTGTGTTTACTCAGCTTCTTTCCACGCTTGCTCTTGGCTTACCAGTGGGCAGCCGCAGCTGGGCTAGGGAAGTGAGACGGTGCTGGAGGGCCTCTTAAATTCTCGTCCCCGTCGCCGAGGGTGACACACAATCTCTTCCAGGAAACGACGTGAGCCCACGACCGCTGGCCAGGGGAAGCTTTCTGTTCCGGTCAGGAGGGCCCGCGCTGTGGTTTGAACGGCCCGGCTGCAGCAGCCTTGCGGCGAGCCTTGCAGGCTGCCGGGCAAGGTGCACGGGCGGATGGGTGGCCTATCCCTTGTGGGGAGACTTCAGGGCCTTGGGAGCTGAGTCCAGTTTCTCAGGGGCTTGGGGATCCCCTCTGAAAATGCCCGCCATGTCACCGGAGGAAGTGCTTCCTGAGAGGTGGCTGGTCCTGGGGGGTGATTGTAGAGCAGGGGTGGGCAGGGGTGAGGGGGGCAGAAGCTACAGCTTTGACCTGCCTCAGATCACTACCCTCTTCTCTACTCATACAGCTCTATTTTCAGGGTCGTTTGCTTAGCTACCCAGTGGAGGCTCTGGGTCCCCCAGCGACACTTGGTGCCATGCATGGTCTCTCAACGTGGGCAGTGCTGTTGACATTCGGGCAGGGTGCTTCTCTGCGGTGGGGGCTGTCCTGGCCCCTACTCCCAACATGCCAGCGGTACCCCCACGCCACCGTGACAAACAAAAACGTCCCCAGATGTTGCCAAATGTCTCCTGACGGGGCAAAAATGCCCCCAGTTGAGAAGCACTTCATTTACGGAGAACAAGAAACACCCCCCCCCCCCCCCCACCGCCCATCCCTCCACCTCAACCTCCAAACTGATACGTAACTGTTTAGGAAGAGAGCAGGTAGGAAGCCTGATAATGTTTTTAATAGTTGAATACAGGGTTCCCTTATTAGCTAGGGGCTCACGACGCTGTCATTGTTTCCAGACGTCCACATTGTCGAATCAACCTCAACTTCATAGGGTTCAACCTAATCCCGGACCCTGAAACTGGATTTGCAGACAGCTCGATCGCAAGGAGCTGAGGACAGGGTCATGACCTATAGTGTTTATTAAACACCCCCAGGAGTGTCCTCTGCAAGGGGTGGAATTATTTGAGGGTGGGTGGGTGGGAGGGAGGGGAAAGAGAGCTGGAGAACGGAGCCAGAAACATCCAAGAGTCCCCGAGAGGAGGATGGGCTGGGAATCGTTTTACACGTCCTGGCTGTGGGAAGGGAAGATTCCCGCTGGGGTCCCTTAATGGCCGGATCATTCTGAAACCCAGGGAAGGAGGGGATGGGGGCTCCTGAGATACAAGGGTCTTGGAGGAAGAGCGGGCTTGCTGGGGAGGGGCTGACTGTTGCAGTCATCGAGCAAGCGTGAACTGGAGCCCTCCTTCCCCATTTACGATTTATGGGCAGGGGTGAAGCGTAGGTGCGACTTTAGGTGCAGCTGGAGACTTGCCTGAGGCCCTTGAGGCCAGCCTGAGTTGACCGCATTTTGGAGGAACGAGGCCAGCCCTGCCCTGGACGATTTCCCGTGGCAGGTTGGCAATCCAGGAACCTGCTCCTCCAGTTGGGTAAAAGCTATCGCTCCTCGAGGAGACCTTGGGCACCTCCTCCCTCCCCTGGCACTGGCTGTGATGGGCATTGACTCCTTTGCCTTCATTTTTTGTAAAGAGCCATCATGGCACCACCAAGGTAAGTTCTTCAAAACACGGGCTCTTGAGCCTTTTTCTTTCTCACCTGTTAATTCATCCGTGCCTCTATCATGCCTTGATATGCCCATTTTTTGAAGTTTGTTTATTTTCAGAGAGAGAGAGAGAGAGGGAGAGAACAAGTCAGAGAATGGCAGAGAGAGAGAGAGAGAGAGAGAATCCCAAGCAGGCTCTGCACTGCCAGCGTGGAGCCTGACGTGGGGCTTGAACTCCCGAACCGTGAGATCACGACCTGTGCGGAAACCGAGAGTCGGCTGCTTAACTGACTGAGCCACCCAAGCGCCCCACGATGTGCCCTTTTGAAGACCGGTACACTGAAAGCTGTTTATCCATCTCATTACAAAATTGTTTGCCGTTTGATCAGGGAGAAGTCTGGCTTGGGGCAGGAGGGGTGCTAGGTCAGTGGGAACCTGGGAGGCTGGGGCAGGTGAGGTACAGGCCTTGGTGACAACCTGAGGACCGTGGCGGCTCAGACAGAGCAAATCCCTGGATGGAAATCCTATGGATTCACAGGATGAGAGGGGGCCTCAGATACACGGATTCCCCTAGCTCCATTTCACAGGCGAAGCAACTGAGGTCCGAACGACCTTCCACGTTGCCCACGTCACACAGTGAGTTCCGACACTGGGGACCTAGTCACTTCGGGCCGAACGGTGCCCTTTTCTCGGAATTAGCCCAGCACGATCCGGAGGGAGCTAAGGTTGCAAAGTTCCGTGGTCTCGGGGCCACGAGGGTTTGCTTCCACGTGGAGGAAAGAGCTGACTATTAATTCTTCTGCTTTCACTTTCTTTTAATAGCTCTAGTTCTGAGCAGTGTATTTTGTGGGCACTGGATACATGCTTGTCCACCCCCGGCGTGGGCGAGTGACTCTGCTTGAGGGCGGCCTCCCCTCCGCCCCCCCCCCCGCCCCGGGAGCTCATCAGGAGGGCTGGCTCCGGGTGCCAGCCAGGCGATGCGGACCCATGATAGCCTCTCATCCGATGGCAATCCCTGGCTCAGGCCCAGCAAAAATCCCCATCCGTTTGTGCAGCTTTTAAGTGGGAGGGAGGAAGCAAAATAAAGAAGAAAGCGACCCAGGGCGGTTCCTCCTGACTCCCGCGAGTGGTTCCCTCGCACCCACTCGGTATTTGGGTCAGATTTACTTGGCCCCTTTTCAGGAAGCCGTGCGCATACACCTCCCCGGAGGCGGATTTCTCAGGAAGGGAAGGAGAGCGAAACCTTCAGGGCCCTTCACTTGCATGGCCGCTTCCGGGGACCCCGCACTTAATTTGTATTTATAATTTTGGATATGCTTTGCATTGTACAAATTGTATGGCTTCAGGTCTTGCAAAAGGCGGACACACTTGCATTCTGCGATAAGAAACCACAGCCCTTGGTGGCCCAGTATCCTCCCATGTTTTCCCCAAAGCCTGGCTGGCAAAGGCACACGGCAAAGAAGGGCCGATGGGTGGTTAAAGGGGGTGCAGAAAAACCGCCACCAAGAAGGAGGAGGTCTGCATGGGATCGCCCCTCCTCCAGCCCCTTTAAACAGGTGTCAGCCCCACGGATGAAGGCAGCGAGGGTCCCCTTTAATTTGGCTTCTTTTCTCCCTTCTCCCTGTGGTGGCCTCTGGGGACATGGGAGAGAAGTAGTTGAGTGGGGCCCCCGGGAGGAGCGAAGCCCGGGGAGAGCTCCCAGGCTGTGCGGGGGCTTTCCCGGGCCGTGGGAACACATCACGCACGCAGACTCCCTGGGAGAGGCCAACTGAGGCAGGCTCGCAGTGACTGGGATGTTGTTAACCCGCGTCACCGGGCGGAGATCCGACGTTGCCTCCTCGCTGGTCTGCGTGTGTAACTCGAGTGCCGGCTGCTGGCCTGCTCACAAGGGGAGGAAGCTGTCCCTCCACCCCCCCCTTTGTCGTGGCGTTAAGTGGACACTCTATTCTGTGCTTCCTGCCTTGCAAGTACTGACCGGGGTCACTTGCAGGGCTGTTAAACAGCCGCCGGGCCTCACCCTGGCGGCACACAAGGCCATTCCGGGCCCATCCATCAGTTTGTGTTGACAACTGTTTTGGGACCTGACTGGGTGAAGGATGGGAAGTGAGTGTAGGCGTGGCCCCTCACTCACCCGAACCCCAAACCTAATTTGTCCAGAGGCCCCGTGTCCCCCGTCGCAGGGAGTGACAGAACCCGCCCGGAGAGGCTCGGGCACCCCCATGTTGTCATCTGCCTGGTGGCCATGGCTACTTTTCTTCTTTTTCACTCACTCATTCAATATTAATTGATCGCCTGCTTAAGAAGACACAAAAGGCTGTTTCGTCAACTTCTTTCTTTCAATAGCTAACATTTGGTGCTGATGGATGTCCAAAAGATTGCTTGGCTCCGGAGAAAAGAAGTTTTTTTGGTTTTGTTTTGTGGTTTTTTTTGGTGTTATTTCACCCTTCGGGGGTGGCTAAAATCCAGCTCAAGGGTCTGGCTTTTTCTTTTCTTTTTTTTTTTTTTTTAAATATTTTTTTTAAATGTCTCTCTCTCTCTTTTTTTTTTATGTTTATTATTTTTGAGAGAGAGACAGAGAGAGAGCAAGCAGGGGAGGGGCAGAGAGAGGAAGACACAGAATCCGAAGCAGGCTCCAGGCTCCGAGTTGTCAGCACAGAACCCGACGCGGGGCTTGACCTCAGAAACCGCGAGATCGTGACCTGAGCCGAAGGCAGCCACTCAACCGACTGAGCCACCCAGGCGCCCCGGGTTTGGCTTTTTCAAGAGATGATGCCATCTATCTCTAGTTTTATAAACAGAGAATCTGCCTTCAGGTGGCCACTCTGTTCTTGAGAAACCCACGTGGAAAACCCAAACCTCTAGTTTCCTGGGCCTGTTGGCCATCACTCCCTTGGTGGCACTAGGGAGCCAGGTGCATTCAGGGCAGACACCCACAGCCCTTGGACCTCAGTGCCTGCTGTGTTTTTGACCTCTGCTGTTCAGACGAGGGGAGGAGGTGACAGGTAGAGATGAGTTATGGGTGAAATAATATTCTTCTTCCTTACACCTCTGTCTGCCCTGAGAACGAGTCTTGGGATTTGTGAGCTCTGGTGGTAGAACGGTCTGTGAGGTTAACCCTCCAGGAGGGCACAGGGAACAAAAGGGAGGCATCGGTGAGCTGGAACCCACGAGTGGGTGTGGTGGCGGATGAATAATGTCTTCTACATAAGTCTTTCAAATATCTGTAGAAGCCATTGTGATATTATCCACGTATATTAAGAAAGGATTGCATAATTTAGAAAAGCCTTTGTCATTGTGTGTTTTCTCCATCAAAGGAAATTAAAATACAATTACTATCATGGGGTAGTGAAGCACATTATTTGACCTAAGAAGGAGAGTCTCATGGTTGAAAAGTTCACTCGTGTTCTAGGAAATAAAATATGAATGTGCATTCTGTTTTTTTTTTTTTTTTTTAATCCTGTGAGATAAAATAGAAACCACGGAAGCTGGCTGTGCTGTAAAAACTGCCTAATCTATCTTTCACGTTTAGATCATTTGCCTTTCAACAGCGCACACAAGCCCTGAGCTCTGTAGCAGGCCCACTGTTATCAGCAAAAGTGCTTTCGGGAGATCTCTCTGTGCCAGGGTGAGTGGGGTAGGACTCTGAAGGAGGAAAGGCAGAAAAGGAAAGTTAATCTTCCAACAGCTCCTGGAGTGTAGAAAGCCCCTCAGATCCCTCCGCACACCTCGGCTGTTTGCCTACTGGCCCGGTTGCCCTGGTGTAGTCGTCGGTTAAATATTCCCCTTGCTTTCCTTTTGGCATGATGGATCGTGGACGTCTAAACATGAGGAGGCCTTTCCCACCTGGACTTGTCCTGCCTTCCTCCTGGGGATGTAAGGGGCTTGTTTGAAGGGCCTGACCTGTCATGGATGCTGGGCAAACAGGAGCAGGGGCAAAAGCATCTCTTTGTGCTTCGCACCCGGGCTAAGTAGCCCTTTCATTGGAGTAATCAACACCTTTTGTTGCTGCCAGACCCTTCAGGACTGATCCAGTATTAGTCGTACTTTGAGGTGGCCTGGAGAGGGGTAAATGTGCCCAGAGCAGCTTCCAGAAGGGACACACTGAACACTGCTTCCATTGGTTCCCTCATTCAGGAGATCTGCTAAGGAAAACAGAAGCTTGTTAGTCTCAATTCTGGCGATAAGTAGAATATATAACCAGAGACAGTAAAAACCCTTCAGAAAGTTCCCACTTAACACATTTGCTTCTATGATTCTTCACATTTTTACATCCTGCCCTTGATTTTCTATTTCCTTTCCATGAAATTTTCATGAGTTCGTTCCTTTTGAAGAAAGAAATCTTAAATCACCACATAATTATATTTACTCAGACTCTACTTAATGTACAAACTCGCTGGAACCAAGAGGGGACTGCTCTCTTAGGAAATCCCCAACTCAGTCAAAGGCTCCCAACGGGGTCTGTCAGGAGCAGGAACCCACTGCGAGTGGGGCGTGGGGTGTGGTGTTCAAAGCGTGAAGCTGCCCGTGGGAGCCGGTTGGTGGTTGGAGCACAGGGGCTCCCGGGTGGCTCCGTCGGTTAAGCGTCCGGCTCTCGATTTCTGCGCGGGTCGTGAGCTCAAGATTTGTGAGCTCAAGCCCCGAGCTGGGCTCTGCGCTGGCAGCGTGGAGCCTGCTTGGGATTCTCTCTCTCCCTCTCTCTGCTCCTTCCCTGCTTGGGCTTGTGCTCTCTGTCTCTCTCTCAAAATAAATAAAAACTTAAAAAAAAAAATAGCACATCTACTTACTTTTGCAAGCGATGAACCCGAAGGATGGTGACCCTAACCGTAAGGAAGAATTCTCAGCTCCCTTTTCCTGTCCTCAGAGTCTCTTCCTTTGCCCAAACTGTCAACATTCAGCCTCCAGACTAAGCTCAATGAAACACGACCATCTCCAGGCTCTTTTCCTCCAAAAAACCCTATTTTGCTTCCATGCCTCTCCCCCTATATTACCCACTTTAAGGGCTTTTTGTTTTGTTTTTTAATGGGGGGTAGAAGGAGTACCAGGAGGGATTTTGCATGAATAACTGCTTCCGTTCAAACTCTCAAACTCTTGCACTTTTGTCCCAACTCCAGGACTTTAAAGTCCTGTTGTTATTATATCCATTTTGCTATTACATTTGCGGTGAAAACCAATGCGTTCCTTATATGGGCCCTGGCGCTATCTCTTGTGCAGAGGCGTGGAGAGGTGGCATAGTCTTGTCTTTAAGAAACTTACCATCTAGTAGTACAGGCACGATTTATGAATGAGTCAACTGGAGAGCCACATTTGATGGACCTTAAGCTAGTCTCTAATCTGGCGCCATGCATGTGGAAAGAGCTCAGTTGCTCTTTGTCCGGTGAATAAAGTGTTGTGTTTTTCAGACAATGGCGCAGTTGGACCTCAGATAATGAGAAGATGGGGCCGGTGTTGTCTTTTCAGGAGGTGGGGGCAGGAGCCACGTCTGGAAGGAGGGCCGAAAGGGCTGAATGAGTTAGAATGAGGGTATTTCAGGAAGATGGGAAAACTAGAGAAAAGACCCAGGGAGCCGTATGTTGGTTGGACCCAAGGATATGGCTTGAATGAGGGCCAATAGGAGATGAGATGAGGTTAATGGTAGAGGGGGTTGAAGATCAGTTGGAGTTGGGGCTTGGAGTAAGTCAAGTGATAACAGAATGAGGGAGCTATTGTGGCTGTAGAGGGAGTAGTATGCTTAGAGTAAGTTTCTCAGGATGAAGGGAAATTCATAGCCCTCGATCAGATGTAGCAAGGCAGACAGTTAAAAAACAATTATAATTGCTGTAAAACATATCTAACAAAATTTTCCATCTTCGTGATTTTTTTTTAGTGCACGTTTCCGTAGCATTAGCTATATTCACGTCGTGCAACCATTACCATCATCCATCTGCCGAAATCTCTACATCTTCATGACCTGAAACTCTATAATCGTTAAAGGACATCCCCTCGGCCCCCTCCACTAGACCCCGGCAGCCACCAGTATCTGCTTTCTGTCTCTATGAATTTTTACCCCTCTAGGTACCTCACAGGAGTAGAATCATACGGTATTTACCTTTTTATGACTGGCTTTTTTTTTTTTTTTTTTTTTTTTTTTTACTTAGCATGATGCCCTCAGGTTCATTTACACAGTAGCATGAGTCAGAACTTCTTTCCTTTGTAAGGCTAAGTAATAGTCCACTCTATGTGTATACCGCATTTTGTTCATCCCTTCATCTATCGCTGGACACTTGGGTTGATTCCACTTCTGGGCTGTGGTGAATGAACGTGGATGGGAGTAAAAATATCTCTTGGAGACCCTTCATTCAATTCTTGTGCCTATATGCCCAGAAGTGGAATCGCTGGATCATTTGGTAATTCTATTTTCAATTTTTCAGGGATCGCTATACTGTTTTCCACAGTGGCTACACCATTTTATGTTCTCACCAAGAGTACACAAGGTTTCAACTTCTCCTCATGCTTGCTAACACTTGTTAATTTCTGTTTTGTTTTTTGTTTTGTTTTTGTTTTTGAATTCTGTTTTATAGTAGCCATCCTCCTGGGTATAAATTCATATCTCATTGCAGTTTTGATTAGCCTCTCCCTAATGACTAGTAATATTGAACATCTTTGTATATGCATAGTGGCCGTTTGTCTATTTTCTCTGGAGAAACGTGTCTTCATTTTTTCTTTTTTTTTTTTAACGTTTATGTATTTTTGAGACAGAGAGAGACAGAGCATGAGCGGGGGAGGAGCAGAGAGAGAGGGAGACACAGAATCTGAAACAGGCTCCAGGCTCTGAGCTGTCAGCACAGAGCCCGACGCGGGGTTCGAACTCACGGACTGCGAGATCACGACCTGAGCCGAAGTCGGACGCTTAACCGACCAAGCCACCCAGGCGCCCCGAGAAATGTGTCTTCAAAGCCCTTTGCCCATTTTTCAATCAGGGTTTGTTTTTTTTTTTTTTTCTCTGCTATTGACATCTGTATATATTCCGGAAACCAGACCTGTGTCAGATAGATGATTTGCAAGTATTTTCCCTCATTCTGAGGTTTGCCTTTTGACTCTCCTGATAGCGACCTTTGCAAAATGGAAAGATGTGTTCAATTTGTCTATTTTTTCTTTTGTTGCCTGTGTCTTTGGTGTCACATTCAAGAAATCATTGCCAAATCCAGTGTCACGAAGAATTTTTCCTATTTTTTTCCTTTAAGAATTTTGATAGTTTTTGGTTTTACATTTAGGTGTGCGATCCGTTTTGAGTTAATTTCGTGTCTCGTGTAAGAGAAGGGCCCAACTTTATTTTTTGTGCGTGAATATCCAGTTTTCGCGACACCAATTGTTGTCTTTCCCCTCTTGAGTGGTCGTGGCATCCTTGCTGAAAATCATTTAATCGTATATGAAAGGTTTATTTCTCGGTTCTCTATTCTCTTCTACCGGTCTATATATCTGTCTTTATGCCAAAAACACATTGTTGTGATTTTGTAGCTTTGTAACACGTTTTGAAATCTGGAATTGTGAGACCTCCTCCAACTCTGTTCTTTTCATTCCAGATTGTTTTGGCCACTCGGGATCCCATGAGATTCTATATGAGTTTTAGGATGGAACTTTAGGATGAATTTTAGTTGGGCCAAAAAAGAAAAAAAAGATGGGATTCGATCGGGGTTGCCTTGAATCTATAGATTGCTTTGGGTAGTATTTGGCACTTTCCCAGTATTAAGTCTTACAATTCATGAACGCAAGATGTTTTCCCATATATTTGTGCTTAATTTCTTTCTGCAACATTTTATGCAAGTCTTTTACCTCCTCTGTTAATTTTTTCCCCCTATTTCATTCTTTTTGACACTATTGTAAATAGAATTGTTTTCTTAATCAAAGCAGACAGTTTGGCCTTACATGATGGTTTTGATGCCTCCATTCTGCTCTCTGTTTCGCGGAGACCGGCTGATATTAATTAGGATGAGAGTTCAGGCCACCCAGAGGGTCACCTTTGCCCTGGGAGGTGGCTGCAGCTCTGAGTCTACGGAAGGAGCGAGTCAGGGCCGATTTAGAGTAGACCGGAGGTTGTTCAAGGTCTGGGCCTCACGGACACATTATCTAAGACGCTTTATCTGGAGCACAAGTCTGAATAACTTTCTTCCAAATACTTCTTCGAACAAAGGGAAGAGACGTATAGCAGCTGCTGCGAGGCTGTTCAGTTATTGAAGTTCAACTGCAAGCAGAAATCGCAAGAGGTGACCGGTATGTCCTTGGCTGTGCCACGTCTCAGGCCAGTGCTGCTTTGATCTTTCACTTCTGTTATCCTGTTTCCCCGTTACCCGGTTATCTCCCTGCCTCACTCCTTTTTTCAAAGCTCCCTGTCCTCGGCCTCCTTCACAGAATGTACCTGTCCTACCAGGATTCCCTCAGGTCCTTGCTGAGCAAAACAGCAAGCTCCTCCTGAAAAATTCACTCTTGTAAGGCAAGAACAGGTACAATCTGCAGATTTACAAGGCGACAGTATCTTCATCCGAGCAAAGTGACGCGGGTCAGTCTAATCCTGGTGACTGCAGGAGCCCAAAGACAGGGAGGGAAAGTGGTGACCTGAACCTGATCCAACGGTGGGCAGGGAAGCCGGGCACGGATGAACTGCTGGCCTTTGAGGCGAAACAGCTGTCCTACGGGAGGCGTCCCGGAGGGCGACCTCAGTCCTGCCTTTGAGCGGCTTGTCACAAGGTCTCAGGGAGCCTGGAGCTGGAACTGATACTGGTTTCCCAGTGATCCGCTCGTAACCTTAGAGGCTCCTGCAGGCTTGATGTTGGCAGTGGTTTACCCTTGGACCACGCGGTCGCACAACCTTAGGATGCTCCCGTAGGAGTGTGTTAATTAAAGTCTAGCAACGAGGAAGGTTTGTTTACAAGTCAGTGCATCTCAAAACTAGAGGGCCCCAGACTGCTTGGACTGGCCAAATATCAGAGCATGAGCTAGTGTAGAGGCCACACCCATGGGCCTTTGTCGGATGTCCCCCGTGCCACCACTGTGGGTGGGTAACAGGCACCGGCCTCCAGACCTCCTGAGGCCTCCCTCCTCCTCTGGAGACCGCCGAAGGCTGCACACTTCCTTGGCTCCATGGTGGGAGGGTGGGGGGCTTGGCAGCGAGCAGGACTTGGGATTCTGTTTTGAGTCCCATTGGTCCACGGAGCCATCGGCAATGGGAATTTGATATACAATCCACCAGCATTTCACTGCCAAAGGCATAATTTATCTCCCTTGCCAGAATCTCTGAGAGAGCCAAGCTTGGGGGCTTGCCAGTCAGGCTCTATTCCTTGCGTCTGATCTGGCGTAAGTGGTGTTGGTGGCCATCCACCTACGGAACCCCAAGTCCAGAGCTCTGGACGCAAAGTGAAGAAGATTGTAGTCTTTTGGGGGGGGGGTGGTGGCTAGAGGAGAAAGATGGCAACAGTAATACCTCAGGCAACGGGCAGCGAGCTAAGTACTCAAACAGATTGAGGTAGACCAGAAGAGAAAAAAAAAAAAAAACCACACAGACCCAAACCAAAGGTAAACGCTTCTCTCCTACTTCCTTCCTCCCATGTACCTAATTTGTGTTGGTGGAGGCTGAAGACTGATTGCTGTTTTGGGGCCTCTGATTACAAACCCATGTGTGTCAAGATTCAACTGTAAGATTAGGACCTTCTTTGTTGAACCGGTGAAATCTCATGCTATTAAATCTTCCCTCTTCACTTGCCACCTGTTCCCCTCCTTCCCTGGCCCTAAGACCTTGAACCCATTTCCCCCTTTAATCTTTGTTGCCTGTTAATTCCTGTTTCATCAGTTACAGGACTTGTTTGGAAAATTAAGGTTTTGAAGGCAAGGTTCTTCTTCAGCTCGCCTCTCTCTGGGGAGGGCAGGGAGTCCTGAAGGTTTCCATAATTACACCTTGTCTGTGCCCCCTTTGCACTTATAATTGCTAATAGCGTGCATCAGACGCCTTTCATTTATAGCCTCATACAAAAAGGATCTTTTGCCCGTGTCTGCATTTTGTTGCCAACCAGACTGTCAGATGGGGTGAAACGGGCTCCAGATCTACTTCTAAGCAGCTCTAGAATTCTCCGGTTCTACGTAACTGCTCTGACAGCATCTTGGTAACTTCATCTTTATGGGCATCTAAGCCCCTGATGGCACAGCAGGCACTCAGTTCGTGTTTACAGTGGCCGCCCTCTGGGGACGTTCCGAGGGACTGTCTTAGATGTCTTCCTGTCAAACATTGGGGTGGGCGATGACATCCCTCTCCAGATTTAAAGTCAAGAGGCAGACGTCACAGCAACCCGTGCCTCTTCCAAACTCCGTCGTAATAGGAGAGCCCAACTGCCACTTCTTAACAACTGTGAAGCCATGATAATAGGCCTAATAAATTTTCCTTGCAGTTTCAAGAGGATGTGGTATCTTTCGCTTCCTGTCCCAAACTGCTCCCCATGGTTGCACCATCGCAACAGCTGCTTCGTATCAAGGCAGGGCCAAATTCCAGCTGGGGGGGGGGAGGGGGAGGGCTGAAGCTTGGAGTGCCACAGCGATGTAGGGGCATCTTCCATTGGTGGCGTAGACTCTGAGTCTGCCCTCACAGGCTGCCTGGATGCTGATGTCTAAAACAGAACATGGAAGCGTTAGATCGGGAAGAGACCAGAGCCCTCATTCCGGTGTCACAGATGACCCACGGATGTCCTGTAGTTCATTGACACCAGCTTGCTGCCTGCTCACGGTCGTATATCAGGCATGCTTTCGTATCGTTTTGCTTCTTTCATAAATAGAAGGCAGGGATGAAGAGTTGAAGGGCTATGTGGACGGGCAGGGGAGAAACAGTCAGAAATCTCCCTCGTGCTCCCATGGTACTTCATTTATACCTGTGCTATCACACTTTGCTTGCATTGTGGGAAATCTTACAGCGAGACAGGTTGTCACTGACCTCACCGTAAAATAACGGGTCATTCATGAAATAGCGGAGGGACTTGGCGACCGACCCTGCAACGTCAGTGCCCACCCTTTCCCCAGTGGACTTTTTCCCCTGCCATTTTGTAGCAGGGCCATTAACAGGTACCTAATTGGCGTCGTGTCTATGCAAGGAGAGAACCAAGATACATCTGTGAATCAGGGTTCAGTTGACTTATTTTCTCAACTTTTTCAATCTTGGAATGATTTCAGATTTACAGAAAAGTTACAGGAATAGTAGAAAGAATTCTTCCACACCCTTTGCCCAGATTTCCTGAATATCAAAATGTCATCGCATTTGTTCTATCCTTCTCTCTTTCTTGGTAGTGCACCGCAGCCAGTTTGTTTGGGCTTAGGAGAGCCCATGGGTAAAATTTCTGGAACTTTGTGAGCCAGTTGTTTAGCATGGCCATTGTTAAGATTTTTTTTTTAATTGATTTTTTTAATGTTTATTTTTGAGAGCGAGAGAGAGACCGACAGAGTGAGAGCAGGGAGGGGCAGAGAGAGAGGGAGACACAGAATCCCAAGCAGGCTCCAGGCTCCGAGCGGTCAGCACCGAGCCCGACGTGGGGCTCAAACCCACGAATCGTGAGATCATGCCTGAGCCCAAGTTGGACACTCAACTGACTGAGACACCTGGGCATCCCCACGATGCATTCTTTACATCAGTAAGTTTATATCAGTAAACTTATGTGTATACATATCAGAATATATTTCCTCAAGAAATGAGGACATCGTCACGCACAACTGCAGTCCATCAACAGAACCAGCAAGTTGACATGAACACGACAGCACCCTGTCATCCCACTGGTCCTAACCAAAACTTGCCAGTTGTCCCAATAATGTCCTCACTTGTCCAAGAGGTAATCCTGATTCACTCATTGCCTTAAGTCCTCATGTTTTCTTATATCCTTGAATCCAGAATCGTTTTCCATTAAAAAAAAAAAAAAGATGGAAAATTTTTTCCATTTGGGGCAGCTAATTTGTAGAATGTTCTTTCATTTGACGCTTTCTCATGCTTTGGTTCAGATTTTGAATATTTAGTAGGACTAGACAAGAAGTGCACTGTGTCCTTCGTGTTTCACACTGTAGGTATATGATGCCAGTTTTGTTTCATTAGAGGTGATCCATTTAATCACATTGGTAAGGAATTTGTTTTACTACTGTAAAGTTTTTTTACTACTGTAAAGGTTTTACTACTGTAAAGTTATTTCCCTCTTTATAATTAAGAATCTTGGAGGGAGATAACTTGAGACGCTCTAAGTATTCAGTTTCGACAGACTTTCATTCACTAGCTTTAGTATTCAGTGATGATTCTCGAGTGTTAATTATGACCGTAGTAATAATAAAGTGCTTATTTTTATTAACTGGCTTTCTCCAGTAAGCATGAACTTTTCCCTCTGTCACTAATTGTTTATTTCTTTATTCCTTTATTGGAGTACGGGCTCAGAGATTTGTTTTTTTAATTTAGTGGGTATTATCCCTGACTATCCATGACTCCCATGATTACCATTATTTATTTTGATGTTCAAATTGTTCCAGATTTGGTTGATGTGAGTGCCTTCCAACTGTGTCCTGTGTCCTTTTAAAACTCATGTTCATTGTTGTATAATTTATTTACAGAAAAACCTACCATTTAAAAAATGTTTTTAAGGTTTATTTTTATTTATTTTGAGAGAGGAGCAGGGAGCGGAAATGGAGAGCGAGCGCGCGCGAGAGAGAATCCCAAGCAGACTCCCTGCTGTCAGTGTAGAGCCCGATGCGGGGCTTGATCTCACAAACCATGAGATCATGACTTGAGCCCAAACCAAGAGTCAGACGCTGAACCGACTGAACCACCCAAACACTCCAAACCTACCCTTTTTGGAAGAAGAGTTGGGTAAGTTTTGGGAAATGTACATGGCTGTGTAATCAGGTACAGAACAGTTCTGTCGCCCCAGAAAGCTTTCTCCTGCCTCCTTGTATCAGTTCTTTCCCCAGTCCCAGTTCTTGGATATCATTGCTCTGATTTTTGTCTCAATATTTCACCTCTTCAGGATGTATTGTTTGTTTAGCTTCTTTCACTTGGCATAATTGTTTTGAGATTCATCCGTGTAGTTTCAGGTATCAATAGTTCATTCAACCAAGATTACACTATATGTTAACTAACTAGAATTTATATAAAAACTTGAGACAAACAAACAAACAAAAAAGAAAAAAAATCATTCATTTACGTCGATTGATGAGTAGTATTCCATGGTATGAATATTCCACTGTTTGTTTATCCATTCATCTGTTGGTGAACATCTGGGCTATTCCCAGTGTTTGGTTATTAAAAGTAAGGCTGCTATTACATTTGTGTACAAATCTTCATATGGACATGTGCTTTGATTTCTTAGGGGTAAATAACGCAGAGAAGAATGGCTGGATCAGATCGTAGGTGTGTTTCGCTTAAAAAAATGGCCGAATTGTTTTGCAAACTGGTTGGTACCATTCTGGATTACCATCATCCTTCTGTGGAAGTTCTAGTTGCGCTGCATTCTTGCCAAAACTTTTTACTTTTGGCCGTTGTCGGAAGCGGGCAGTGGTATCTCACTGTGGTTTCAGTGTACATTTTCCTGATGACCCACGATGTTGTGCATCTTTTCACGTCCCAATTTGTCATTCATATACCTTTGGTGAAGTGTGGGGGGTTCAAATCTTTTTGCCCATTAAAAAAAATCGGGCTTTCTCCTTATTGCTGAGTTGTGAGAGTTTTGTTCTGGACTCGAGTTGTTTATTTTGTATTGTGAAGAAAAAGAATATAGATGTCAATTTAAGTGAAGACTTAAGCCAGGAATGAACTGACTTTTTTCTGTGAAGGGCGAGACGTGAATATTTTGGGCTCTGCAGGCCATCTTTGTTCCAGCTACTCAACTCCGCACTCTTTGTGTGAAAAGCATTCGTGGACGATATGTAAACAAATGACCCTATGTTCCAGTAAAACTTAATTTACAAAAACAGGTGGAGGGATGAACTGGCCATTGTTTGCTAACCCTTGGCTTAGGCTTTGGTGTCTAGAACTTGATAGGGGTGACTGAACCTGGGTTCCTGGTGTGAAATGCAAGATTGAAATACCAAGTGAAAGCCAATTAACTAGAATTATTTGGGAGCTAAGTCCAGGCCACTTCGCCTAAAAGTCAGAGTCACAGAATATAGAGAATTTCCCTAAATGTATCAGGTTACATGTTTTCTAAGTCATTGAAAGGACCAGAAGAAAGTGTCCTTTTTGGTCAGTGGTCTCCGTACTTGGGTGTCATCAGAATCATTGGTGGAATTTTCTTACATGTATTTCTGGGCTCTACCCGTTGCATCAGAAGCTCAAAGATGGGTTGGGTTGTATGTGTTTCTATTTTTAAAGCATTTTCCAGGTGTTTCAGACGCAGCCAGATGAGGGACTAGCACTGTGATGAATAGAGCTTCTCAGGGACTTATCTTAATGAAGAGATGAGAAGAATCGCTAATTACTGCATTGATTTTATGTAAATAGGTACTTCTAAAGGGTTCACAATGTTTTAAAAGTTAATAAGTGGTTAAAATATTCTTTCCTGAGCCCTCTCTCTAAACTCGATTGCCACTATCAAACTCTTTTCTCATGCGTGGTGAAGAACAAACTCCAGAACAGCCTTTGCTAGACTTAAAAAAAAAAAAAAAAAAAAAAAAAATCCCAATTATTGGACTCTAATTTAAAGAGTCTAAAAAGTGTTGTGGAAATTCAGGCCCATTACCATTTATTCATAAGGACAAGTGACAATCAAAACAGTATCTCTGATGGATTAAATGTGTTTAAACAAACAGTTAACTGTAATACTCGAGGATTAGTATTTTTGGAGGGTTCTATTTTTGATGGAGCGTTAGCTGATATTCTTTTGATAATCCCTATTTTCCCCTGGAAGTTGATGCCTGCATTTGCTTTGGAAACAGTCCTTTAATATATTGCGTTTTCACTCTGTACGTGCAGGACAGAGTATGAAGTTCTGCTTATGATGTAAAACGTTTATCACGTAAGCTTGGGACATGACAAGATAGTTTTTTTGCACATTGCTTTAGACCTAAGATAGAGGGGCGCCTGGGTGGCTCAGGCGGTTAAGCGTCTGAGTCATGATTTCAGCTCAGGTCGTGATCTCACGGTTTGTGGGCTCGAGCCCCGCATCGGACTCCGTGCTGACAGTGCAGAGCCTTCTTGGGATGCTCTATCTCTCCCTCTCTCTGCCCCTCCCCTGCCTGGGCTCTCTCTCTCTCAAAAAATAAATAAACTTAAAAAAATTAAAAATTAAAAAAAAATTTAGACCTAAGGTAGAGAATCTGAGGATATCAATCTAATTTGTGATGTGTTAATATAAGACTCTAAGCTGTTTTTACATTCACAAAAGTCTAATCTACTATTAAGAAAAATTATCTAAAACTTTTGATGTCATACTGGGAGATTGTCCAACAAGCCCATCCCAGGATTATTTAATTCACTACAGAATGTACTTTTGCTTTAATTAGTATTTACTCTTGATTAGGGCTCAGACGCTGGGGAAGTTACATGTTAACTTAGAGACATTTGTTCATTAGAATACAAATAGTTTTCTGACTGGTGGAAAAGACAATCCCAATGCCTACAGTTTTATTGTCCTTTATGTCATTAACCAGTTTGGTCTTTAACTCAGAAAACTTACTTTGGCATACCTTTCTTGATTGATCACATAAATCTCTGTTCCTTAAATTCTCCTCTGAACCTGGTCTGTTACACTGTGGGGTGTCTCATTAATGGATTACACAATTTTTGATTGTGCTTTACCCATGTAAAAGTTTCACGTTTTTCTCTGTTTGAAAATTCTCTGTTTCGTTTCTGTTTCTCTTTAGTGATCCAAAGGTAAGCAGGTAGTTTTTGTATATAATGACATCTGGCCCTAGCTTTTGCTCTTTTTTTTTTTTTTTTTTGCTCGTTTTCTGATTGCAATTGTCAATCATATGAGTGAAATATTCCATCTTTCACCTGCGAAGTTAGTTTTTCAAACTGATCACCAGCCGGACATTCAACTTAGCTAGAAAATAAATGTGTTCATCCTACACGTGTCAGGTATAGGGGAAACTGGGTAAGGGACTCTTGGAGCCTTCCTCTGGAGCCTCCATAGCCTGGTGGGCGAGAGAGAAGTGCCACGGGCCGAGCGCTATGTCAGAGGTTTGCACTGGGGGTACGGTCCAGGTCTATCCTCCTCGACCTAGCTTTGAGTTCTTTCTTCTCTGGAAGGGAGAGCGTAGAGTCATCCACAGGCTTCGTTTAGTCCTTCTTGAGACCAGCAGCACATGAATAGGGCAGCAGCAGAGGAAAGGTGCGTCTATATGTCTCTGAAGTCAGATGGACGTGGAGTGGAATCCTGGCTCCTCCATTTACTAGAGTGTCACCTTCCGATCTGGCTCCACCATCTAAAGCCTCCCCGGGGACGCCTGGGTGGCTCAGTAGGTTGAGCTTCCGACTTCGGCTCGGGTCACGATCTTGCGGTTCGTGAGTTGGAGCCCCGCGTCGGGCTCTGTGCTGACAGCTCGGAGCCTGGAGCCTGCTTCGGATTCTGTGTCTCCCTCTCTCTCTCCCCCTCCCCCAGCTTGTGCTCTGTCTCTTTCACTCTCAAAAACAAATAAACCCATTAAAAAAATTAAAAAAAAAATAAATCATCAGTTTCCTCGACTGTCAAATGGGGATAACTACCAATATACAGCTCTTCCTTGACTTACGATGGGGTTATCCTGATGTGCAATCCGTCTTAAGTTGAAAATATTGTAAGTGGAAATTGCATTCAATATACCCAACATAGTGAATATCATAGCTCAGCCTAGCTTACCTTTTTTTTTTTTTAATTTAATTTATTTATTTTTTGGCATACCTTTCTGAAGCAGGCTTCAGGCTCTGAGCTGTCAGCACAGAGCCCGATGCGGGGTTTGAACCCACGGACTGCGAGATCGTGACCTGAGCCGAAGTCGGACGCTTAAGCGACTGAGCCACCCAGGCGGCCCTCAGCCTAGCGCTTTAAATGTGCACAGAACACTTCCATTAGCCTATAGTTGGGCAAAATCAGCTAACCAAAGCCTATTGGATCATATGGTGTTGAACATCTCATGTAGTTGGTTGAATACTGTACCGAAAGTGAAAGCGGGATGGTTGTGTGGGACAGAGTGCTTGTCCGTGTGTCTGTGGTTCGCCCCTGTGATTGCTAGGTGACCGGACGGTGGCCCGCAACAAGGGAGACTATTGCACGGCATACGGCTAGCCCGGGACAAGATCAAAACTCAAAATGTGAAGCATGGGTTCTGTGGAATGGGTATGGCTCTCACATCGCCATGAAGTTAAAAAAAAAAAAAAAATCATAAACCGAACCGGAGTAAGTTGGGGACCATCTGTAGGGGATCACCGTGAAGACTGAATGGAGCTGGCTGTAAAGGGTGGACTCAGCAAGTTCGGAGAGTTCAAACTCCAAAACACGCCGAGGATGCTGATTCTGGATGGGCTCCTGGGGGGTGGCCTTTCAGGCCCCAGCGTATCCTGTCTGTTTCGAGCGTCCGTTCATCTGGGGCCTTGGGACATGCCAGGTCGTTTATGCAAACCGTGTGATCTGCGACGGAGGCCTTGGGTCACGCTGTTCCTGAAGGGGATGAAAACTGCGAAACGGGGGTCAGCCATCCAGGTACGCCATGGCTACGTGACTGACCCCCAAGCAGAATCCTGGACTCCCAGGCTTGGGTGACTTCCTTGGTTGACAATGCTCCGTACATGTGGCCATGCACTGTTGCTGGGATAATGAGGCATCGTCTGTACAACCTCCCTGGCAGAGAAACCCCGAAGCCTCACACCCGGTCTTTCCCGGACTCTGCCTTCATGCCTTTAACCTTTGCGGATGTTAATCTCTATCCTTCTGCTGCGCTAAATTGTGACTGTGAATTAAACAGCTTTTCTGAGCTCAACGAGTCCTTCTTGTGAATGACCGAACCTCAGGGTGGTTGTGTAGGGATTGTTCTCTGGAAATTTTGTTCCGGAGAGAGAGCAAAATATCCAAGCTCGGATGGTTGGCCGAAGACAGCTCTCCTAAAAGCCACTGCTTGTTGAGGTCCGACAAGCTATGGGCTGTGCTGGTGGTTAACTTCTAATGTGCCTCTATGTCCTGCCTCCCCCCTGCTCTCCCACCCCCCGATTAGGATTCACGGGGGTTCAAGAGTGCTTCCTGCGTCCTTGCCATCCCCAGAGCCTTGTGCGTGAGATGACAGCATGGCCTGGTGGGAAGTGCCTAGGATTTCGAGTCAGAAAAAGCTGGCTCAGATGCAGCTCGGCCACGGCACCTGCCACGTCAGCTTGGACGAGTTGCTCTGAGCTCCGCTTGCTCGTGGGCACAACAGGACGCGTATTCCCAATCCCACAGGGTTGCCGGGAGTTTGATGGCATTCTTTCTCGCTGGCCGGACCTAAGACCTGCAATGCCAGCCCTTGAGTTAGGTGGCCCACTCACAGAGGGAGTTTGTGCACTTTACGCGCATAAGCCTTCTCTAGCCGGCATGGAGTGCCAGGGGACGCTCAGGACGAGGCTCGGCCCCATCCTCTGGTTTGCCTGGACTCTAGGAGTTTCTTAGGAAGCAGTGTGAGCTCCGCCCACAACCAGGGTTCAGGCTTAAACAGACACAGCTGATGGACTGGAGGGCAGGACGGGCACTAAAAGCCGGGTTGCAGGTACGGATTACTCTCGCCGAAGATTGGGTGAAGCCATCTAACTAACCGTATGCCAGATTCTATTCTAAGCAATGAGCGCGTATAGACGCCTTTAGTCTTCCTAATTTCTAAGAAGGAGGCCACTTTTTGAAATCTGAAACTAAGGCACAGAGAATTTAGGCACCTTGGCCCAGGCTACCCAGCTGGTAAGTGGCAGAGCTGGGACTGAGTGCCAGGCACGCTCTTAACCATTGTACCATATGGCTCTAATTGAGCTAACTCGCTGCCCCAGTGCCAGCGCATTCAGGGCAGGAGAAGCAGCGGTAAAAATAGAGCTCTTTATTACTGGAAACATAATAAACTCTCCTGGGGAAAGCTTTCTCAGAGAATTGGGTGGGAAAACTGAAGTCTCTGCAGCGGCAGAAGCCCCCTTGTAGCCTCGGATATGCAAGGAGGAAGAGGCTTCTCCCTGCCGGATGGAGGGGGAGCGAAGTCCCCGGAGATCTGCAGACAGGGAGCATGGGGACTTCAGAAAGCAGCAGAGGGCACAGGGGACCAGGACCTCTGTGATCTGGAGCTGATCAGGTGACCCCAATGCAGCGTTGGCCTCCTCTCTAAAGCTGAGACCTACAGTCCAGACACCAGAAAAGCACATTCCCTTTCCCTCCTTTTAAGACTTTCGTACCGGAGTGTATGAAAGGGACAAGACGCACACACGCCTGGTGTCGAGTTCCAGGAACAATTAATTATAAGCCGATTCCAGCCCCCCGGCCAGGATCGAGAATCAAAATGGTGGGATGCCGGGGGGGTGGAATCGGCTTATAATTAATTGTTCCTGGAACTCGACACCAGGCGT